>NW_024884822.1:11502236-12002368 GCF_019232065.1 Centrocercus urophasianus
GTGTTAGGGGTGTTAGGTGTGTTATTCTGTGCTCCGTCCAGTGGAAGTTGCACTGTTGGTCTGTACAGAGCTTGCCCGCAGTTCAGTACAGAGAGATTATTTAGAATTTGGTCCTCTTTGAAGTCTTGTAATATGCCATCTAATGAAGCTGGGTATTTTACACACTTCTATTAAGCTGCAAAAGATAAAGTAAATGTGTTCTATCAAGGATTGCATCAGCAGTAATAAGAGGCACGTGTCATTTACTACTGTTTCACTGGAAGACTTTGAATGTTTTTGTACTCAGGCATTGCTCTGGCAGAACTGTGTGCAGCATTCCTCGTCCTTTTGTAAGGAGAATGCTAGAAACAAATATGCCAAGTGGAAGGCGTAGCTATTTCTGGCGGCTGATAGCTCTGTCCACTCAACCAAAACATGCCTTTGAGCTGGAGAAAGCTGGGGGAGTCCTGCAGGTCTGCTTAGATGTGTTCAGAAAGGCTTTGGAGAAACAGGCCTTGCGCTCATGGTGCAGACAGATCAGAAATTAGAGTTATTCCTGCACCTAAGAAATTTGTCTTGGACATAGACAAGACATATGAGCCATTACTACTGAAAGAAGACAGAGCCCAAAGATTATTATAGGTAGAAAAGTTTGTCGGGTAATGCGAAACATACGCACTGCTATCATTAGTGCAGTACCTCTCATGCAGTACCACATCGTTACTGCGAGTGTGAAAACAGATCAATAAAGCCCTACGTTGCAGCTGGTTAATGATTTTGAAACTCAAGCTGTCCCCAGACCCACAAATTACCACACGATGTCTGAGGAAATAAACGGTGGGGATCACATTTAGGAGACGTACCGCGTGCTTTTCACCTGCTTCAGTGTTTAGGGATTCTTTGCTCTCTGAATATGAAATACATTTTGAATAATTGTCAAAAACGACATGTTAGAGCCTGGGACACTATTAGCACAGCAGGCTGAAATAATTCAAAAATGCATTGCCAGTAGGTGGTTCTGATTGTATTAACATCCATATCACATGAGGGTCACAGCTCCAAGTTCAGTGAATTTGCTCTTGATTTATATGTCTATAAAGGACGAGAACAATCATAAGATACTCCCTGTGATACTCTGAAATCAATACAGAGAACAAGGGAGGCTGCTAACAAGCTTTCAGGTCATGGACGGAGCGCTGCATTCTGCTTGTCCGCCATTGGTTGAAAGTGGAGCAAAAACCAGCTATAAATTTGCTGAACGTTAGGTATCTCTTTGGAAGTGATTTTATTACATTTGCAAAATGAAGAAGGCCATTAGAAACACCCACATTTTGCCTTTGTTCCCTTGAGGCACTGAAATGCCTAGCGCATGATTTGCATTTGCTGCACCAAGCCAGCTTTCTGCAGCTTTGAATTTTCAGGTGAAAATTGTTTTTGTGCTTTCTGAACGTGTTTCCTTGAATTTCCATTTCTGCAAACTTGCTTTATTATTTCTAGTAAAGTGAACTTTCTAAGGCTACAAGAATTTTGGTGTAGCCCAAGTTTTTTAGCTTAGAAGGCAAATATGGAATGCCATGTGCCTGCCCGAGCCAGAGCTGTTTGACTGCAGAGCAGACCCCAGTGTGTCATTTGGAGAATGAGCCAACAAACAGCCAGAAGCATTTGGTTGCTTTACTGCATGCATTTCAATAATAGCCCTGGGCTTACTAGAGATTTTCTGTGCTATTTTCCTTTGATGCTAGTTTGACACAATTTATCGTGCACTCTAAGAGTACCAGCTCACACCCAACTTCTGTTCTGGGGTTATAAAGAAGTCAAGGATGGGATTTAACTTCTGTGCTATGGTACCGAAGAGGAATTATTCTAGTCCAAGTCCTTGTCTTGATTTTTTTTTTCCCAGGACAAATGATGCAAGGAAGAGGGTTGCTTTCAAATATTTCTGAAGAAACTCTGCCCTCATTCCTTCATTTGAATGAGTGAAGGGTTAGGAACAGTGTCCACGAGCAATGCCACATAATTTGGCAGGTTAGGACACTGGAGCTAAAAGAAATGCACAATTCACAAGTTCAACAAAAATCTCCTTTTGTATGGTGGAAAATTCACATTCCACAAAGTTTTGCATCTCCTGACTGACTGAGAAGTGTTTTCCTTTATCTTTTGAGCACTGTGACTGTGACCTTCCCCGAGTTGGCAGTTCTCACTGAGTCAAATTCCATGAACCTTCTGAGCTTGTTTGACTTGAGGCTGCAGATATTCCACATTGGACAGGATCCCAGTAATCTGCTGTGCTTTTCCTTCTGTGTTCCTTATATCCTTAAACGGCAGCTACAGAAATGATATCATTTCAGTGACCGACGAAAAACCTTCTCAAATAAGGGATCCTGGATAGGAGTAAATTTCCCTTAACCTGATTTGTAAGGACTTTTCTGATCAAGCTTGGTGCTGGCCTATGAACTCACTATCTCTGCCACTGCTGAAAGCTTAAACTCTTCTCTGAAGATGCAATTATTTACGGTTTTCTCTCCTTCAGCTTTATGGCTCCCAGGAAGCCTGATTAAGAGAAGGAAAAAAAAGGCTAAGTTGCAAACGCACCAGATCTCTCGAGGTGGTGGTGTAGGCGGTGAGAACAGAGAAGGGAAATAGCTTGAGACTTCTGTTGTTAAAGGAAATAATTATTCAGAGAATTTGTTTGTAAATGTGAAGAACGAATGCTGTTTGAAAAGTGTGTCAGCAAGTAATAGGTAAGGATTGCAGAGGTGAGTTATTGGAAGAGCTCAGAAATCCTTATTTCTGTTCTTGTTTTACTGAACTGCACTGAACTTTGTGTTTAGGCAGGTCACTTTCTTCACTGTCTTCCTAACTCAATAGACCTCAGTTTCCATTGGCCTTCTAGGCATTCATTCAATATAAATACACAAATAATGATTTTGAGGCTGGAAAATCTCCCATTCTGAATGGGTATTTGTTTTTTGTGAAGATATAAGTGACTGAGATGTCCTATTACCGGAATTGCAGCTGTGAAACAGGCAACTGGAAAATAGAACTTCTTTTATTTCAAGAGAGATTTGAATCTGAAAATCTTGATAGAGCCTATTAAAAAAAAATTCTCATGCTTCTTAACTCCTTGATTTTGGGAAAATCCTGCTTTTTGTCTTTACTCAATTAGATCTATGAATATTTTTTAAACCAATTTATTGTAGTTACAAATAATTACTTTTGCCTTACTTAGTATATGCTCTTTACATGCACCTTCACTCATTAAGAAGACATCTGGGCTCATCAGCCACTTCATGGCTTTGGGGGTAAATCAGAAAAAATGAGTGGTGTGGTTTTCTGGAGAGCAGAGCAACCTGCATGGCAGAAATGCTTCTGAGAAGACTTTATTCTAGCAGAATGAATTGTAAGTACAGCTGGTTGAAACACATTTTTCCCCTCAGAAATTTTTCTTCTGGAGGATGTTGATTCCTCCCTTTTTAAAAAGTCGCACTGCACAGTCAAAATATTTCAGCCAAGCTTGCCGAGTGTTCTTCAATGAAATCATACACGTAGATTCTCACTGGGGAAAAAAAGGAAAGGCAAACTGTCAGCTGGGGCCTGGCTGCTGGAAGCTTCCTTTGTTAGCTGAAGCTGATAGCAAAGGTGATGACCCAGAGGGTGACACGAGGCCATCGAGCTCCCGTTACACCTCCAGCATGAACCTGAACCTGGTGACTTGCCCACATGTGCTGCACAACAAGGTGCTCGGTAGGTTTGCCCCCAAGATCACAGCCAATGTTCTTCCTCAGCTCCATCTTCCTGCGGGACTGATGCGTGTTGATGGGCAGGGGAGGGATGCTTTCTTGTCACTGCCTGTTGCACCTGGTGTTTCTGAGATGGTAGACCTAGGAGAGTTGTTTTGGTATCAGATTGACATGAACTGAATGAAGAAAGCTAGAACAGTTATTACAGTAGTGAGTGGTTCTTTCAGGAACTCTATGTTCTTCCTTCAATGTAGATCTCATAAACCAGAAAGGAACTGGTTGGTATCAAATGAGAATTCTTCAGGAGGGAAATCAAGTGTCCCAGTACTAATTAGTTGAAATTAAGATCATTCAAATATTTATATAGGGAAAGCAAGTATTCTGGGAACATGCTGGGATAAATCACATGGCTGGAATATTAATAGCGAGGCAGCAAATCTGCACAGAAAGAATCAAGGTGAAAACATAGGGGAGGGACTGTACTTATTATCACAGGGTGTTCATCCCAGCAGTCAAATACAGGCAGTTATTGAAAGAAATGTTAACAATGAAATGTTATGAGTTATGATGACAGAGCAAATGTGAAGGGGAATTAAGATGGGACGTGTGCTATGGGCCACAATGTCAGCACAGAGCAGCTCAACCAAACGCAGAAGAAACTGCTGGAAGCTGGAGCCAGCTCCTAGTGCTGCTGTGCTCTGCCCCACACCTGGATGCACAGCGGTGTGTGTGGTTCAGCTGCACGGCCACAGTCAGGCAGGAGCTCTGGGCCACGTGCAGAAGAAATCTGCACCTGTGTTGTCAGTGAGCCTGAGAAGGCATCTGCAGCTTGTCCTGACGCGGCCGGATGTGCGGGGGGTCGGGGAGCCGGCTGAAGGTAAAATTCTGGAGGAGTGGGCAGAGGAGACGGCCCCTTTTGTACGGCCAGCCGGCATCTCCTGCTGGAGGCAGGACTTTGTGGTCATGTCAGCTCCTTTCTTGCTTCAAGAATCAAAACGTCTAGCCTTGGTGTCACTGCTTTAATTTAGTTTTTTGTCACTTTATTTTTCTGACACTATTTCTTTGGTGCCAGAAATAATCTTTTACCTTTCTTTAAGAAAAGAGTGGAAATGAAATTATCAAAATTTGATAACTGTGTTGTTACATTGGTCTTTTGAGTTCTTTGTGTGTGTGTGTGTGTCTGTGTGATATTTCATCTCACTACTGTGCTCAGGTAAAGGGGAACAAAGCCAGGACAGCTGCCGTTGTGGCTACTGCTCTGAAGCATCCACTGCTCCTACATCACACATGCCTTTTTTATGGGCAATATGTAACTGCCACGCAGTGGCAAAAGGGTTCAAACGTTGTAGAGTCTGGAAATGCCAACTGTGGAAGAAATGAACTGGCATGCTATTTTAACATTTCTTCTTTTTTATTAAGCTGTATAATATGACGTAGACCAAAGTATGTGCATGAGATGAGGGCGAATGCAATGAGCAATCTGCACTAGAAACAAAGCAGGCAATGCACAAGCCTTTTGCAGAATGGCATTGTTCTCCCACTAATGAGGTCAGAAATGAGAACTCCTTTTTGGGGAACCTCTCATGTGAGACCTTGGGCTGTTTGGATCACAGAGGCTGTGGAAGATTCCAGCTACCTGCTCACATTGAGCCAGTCATCTCCCCTCGCAGCCCAACTGAAGATTCTCCCTTGAAAACAGCAGGAGATGTTAGAAATGCCAGGCGTGAGGTGTAGTTATGTGCATGTGAGACACTTCCAGAGCAGCAGCTGGTGATGTATGCTCAGGATCTTTTCATTTTACCGAGCAAAACTAAATGTTGAGAGAAAACCTCCACAGAAAAGGCCTGACTGCAGTTTGTACGCATGTGCCCAGGCTGGAACTGGGACTGACTGCACAAACCCAGAGCAGACAGAATCCGTAAATCCAAGTAAATATTCAGGCAGGCAGGCAGCGCTGAACTCTGTATTGTTTGAGTCACAGGGCTGTTCATGGCTCAGCTGGGTTGTTTAAAGCTGCTTTGGGAATGCCAGCATAAGCTGCTAGAAGCCCTTTCCTTCAGACTAGGTATTCATTCAGGACACAGCACATCATTTTTTCCTTTCTGCATGCCTGTCTCCAGCAAAGGCAAATGTCTGTGTGATGGTAGTCACGTTTGGCAGCAGCAGATGTGTGCCCTCAGCTCCAACTGGCAGAGCGCAGCCTCGCTATCTCGGTCCTCTTCCCTTCATTCCAGGAAAATAAACATGATGTGACTCCATTCACACCAATTAATTGAGAGGTTTGTGAAGGATGAGTAATGCAGCAGTACATACATTTTGTGTTGAGTTTTCCTGGTTCATTCTAAAAAAATGTGAAGCATCCTGGCAAGGCCATTGCATGGAAACCCAGGCAGCGACCTCGATTGCCTGTCAAGAATTCTGAGCAATAGTTTAGAAAATAGAGAATGAGTTCTGAGGGGGCATTCCCTGAGCTACAGTGGTGTAAGAGCAGAGTGAGGGTTCAAGAACTGCTCTTCTGCAGTTTCACCCACTCATGCTCTGTGGTGCCTGGCGAGGTTTGGATCTCCTCTTCTGGATCAAACTTGGATACATTTTTGTCTGGAAGGATAAGGGGCTCATTGCTGTGCCATGTGTGCATCCTCACTTGGTCTGAGTTGGCACTGTGAATCTATTGCATAAAATCCTGACTCCGTTGGAGTCAATGGCAAAAGTCTCACAGACTTCAGTGAGGGACCAGGACTTGGTCCAGTGAGTTCAGTGGAAAAACAGTTCTTACCGACTGCAGATCTGGCCCCATTGTTTGACACTTGTTCTCAGCTCAGGATTAAGAGAAAATTATAAAGAAGGTTGTAAAATAATTCCATCAGTAATTCCATCAGAGCTGCAGAGTTCTTGGTTCTGGCCACGTGCATCAGAATAGTAAGGGATGCACACAGCACTTGGTTTCTGTGTGGAAATAAACTACACAGAGGCATCACTGGTTCTTTTTGTTTATATCATTACTTTGCAGTGCAGCTGTTATCCATATTAAAGCACATTTTTTAATCTCCAATTTTTTCAAGAACTAAAACCTATCTTAATTAGTGGAACTGTTGGCTGGGTTGTATTTTTTTCTGTAATCTACCCCATCTCCTTAATTTTTTTTGTGGATGCATCATATAGAAACAGGAACTTTGATTTCAAATATATGGCCAATTCCTCTCCCTTTCAAGTTTATGAGCAGAAGTTATTTCAATTTGAGCAGGATGGGATGGATGGAACACAAAAAAGCCACATCATCAGCTTAAAATACAAGTCCAATAAAAATGAAGTTGGAAAGTTTCCAGCTGCGTACTGATGAAAGTCTATGAGATTTTAAGTAGGAGAAGCTGCTCAGTATGGACTCGCAAAAGCAAAACAAAACAAAGAATGAGCCAACAGACAAACAAACCAAAAGGAAGAACTGGGAGAAGCCCAGCACAGCCAGCCACCCCAAGCAGAGGTCATTTTAAAAGATAAAGGGATGTCTGAAAGTAATGCACAAATTGATCTACTCCATTATTCAGAATAATCTTTCCCTTTTTATCCTTAACCTAAAAAATGAGAAGATCGAACAGGAGCAGCGAACCAAGCAGGGAGGATGCCATGTGCTGCCACAGCTGCTCAGACCTGGGCTCCAGAAAGCCCAGGCAATGGCACCGAGCAGCACGGATCTTTTTCTCCCGTACCCTTCATTTGTGTTTGGAATACTGGGATTACAAGTATTAATTGGACCTGTAGTCGTGTAAGAGGAGCAGAATAGCCAAGGATACCCAGGAAAATTTCTTGGCAGAGTACCAGATCCTGCAGCAAGCCACTGCATGCAAATGTGGAGGCTCTGGGAGAGGCAGATACCCTGCAAACTTGTGTGCGGTAGGGAAGGCCTGGGCTGGTGAGGACAGCAAGAGCACAGGAAGGGCTCTTGGGATTCTGCAAAGTTAAAGAATAAAATGATGAAAACAGCATGTGATCCTGATAATGTAGCAGCTGAGTAAATATATACATTATCTGAAAGGAATAAGCGGTATGGCATTTATCCTGGCCATATGGAAACAAATATAACTTGTTTTTTTCCATAAAGGCCACTCTTCATTATTTAATTATTTTAACAAATCTTCTTCTATATTGTATTTATAGTGTTCCTGAATGCTTCCAGAGCCTCTCTCTCCATTTTGCAGATATTTGAGATAAGATGGTAGGATGGCTTTGCAGCAAGTCATTTCAGCCTTCTGTGCAAACAGTCCAAATAATTTCCCCCTTGAAATTGCTACTTAGGGGAATTTATTCTCCAAGTGAGGACCCGTGACGCGGTTTCTCGGGCCGCCGGCACTTTTTCCAGCCGTTCCTCTCTTCCGACGGGTCCCCCCCCGCCTCCGGCTCAGCTCCCTCGAGGGTGCCCGAACCGCTCTTCTCCCGGCTCCCGTTCCCACGTGAATTCACCGAGAGCGGCCCGCACCAGGCGGCACCGCAGCCCCCGCCCGCCGCCCCGGGGCACCCGCGAGCCCCGCACCCCGAGCCCCGAGGCGGGCGGAGCGGGGCGGCTCGGAGCCGCGGGGCCGGGCAGGGCGGGCAGTCCCCGCTCCCCTCGGGCCGGCTGCGCCGTGTGGCAGCTCCTCTGTCAATCAGCCTGACTTCACTCCCGCACGCCCTGTGCTTCCAGTATTATACCCCCGCCGCCTCCTGGTGTCTCTGCTTCGCTGCGAGCCGGGAGCGCGGCCGCCACTGCCGCTGCGGCTGCGGCTGGGCGAATGCGCGGGCGGCGGGGCGCGGGGCAGCGCTGAGCGGCGCGGAGAGGAGCGGAGAGGAGCGGAGCGGGGCCGCCTCCCTCCCTCCCGCCCCGGCTGTGGGCAGCCCCGGGGCCGCTCCCCGCCTCGGGCCGGCAGCGCCGCGATGGAGCCTCCCGCGGGGTTCGCTTGCGTCCTGCTCTGCTGCGCGCTCTGCCTGCCCGCCGCTGCCCCGCGGCGTCCCGGGCACAGAGGTAGGTGCGCGCCGGGTCCCGCTGCCGTCCGCCGCCTCCGGGCTCCTCGCTTCCCCCTGCCTCCGCCGGCCGGTGCCGGGCAGCCCGCCCGTCTCAAGTCGAGGCTGCGAGCCCCGCGGTTTGCCGCTCCTCTCGAACTTCTTCTACGGGCGCTTTTGCCGGGTTTCCAGTTGCGAGCGGCGGGCGAGGACGAGGACCGGGATGGGGACGGAGACGCGGACGGGGGCGCGGAGCGTCGTGCCCGCAGCCGTGCCGCAGCCGCCCCTGCCCGCCCTGCACGGGGCAAGGCTCGGTCCCGGAGTTCCCGGCGCGGGACGAAGCGCACGGCAGCTCGTCCGCCTGCTCCTCCTCTCGCTGCTTCGGCCGCCGCCGCCGTCCCAGAGTACCCGGGCGGCCGCCGGCACCACTGCCGGTTGCTGCCCGCGGTGTCCCCGTCCCCAGCCGGCCCATCCCCGCCGCGCCGCGGGGATTTCGAGCGACACGCGGCCCTTACGGGCTTGCAGTCCGCGCGCCGGGTCCTTCCCCTGACCCCCCGAGCGCTCCCGGCACGGCTCCGCGCCCTCTGAGCGTTTCCGCCCGGCCGGGAAGCCCCGCCGCTCTCCGGGGTCTGCGCTGCGGGTCTCGGGACTCCGCTGCGTGGCCGGGAGCGCGCGGTCCCGCGGGCGGGCGGGCTCGGGCAGCTGTCCGCTGCTTTGGGGAGCAACGGCAAGTTTGAATGAACTCTGTACGCTTCGTGCTTGCTGGCGAACCGAGTGCTTGTACAGGGCAGTGTCCGTTTGCCTTATGTAAGTGTCTGCTGTGCTAATGAATAATAGAATAAAAATCCAGCGGCATCAGGACGTGTTTAGGTCCAGTATCTCTCTCCTCTCATATCTCTCCCTGCAAAGATCCCATTCTGAGGAATATAGAGGAGTACAGCCTTGTCATCCCCACCAGCACCGACTCAGAGGGCAGGTTCCTATCCCACCTGGTGTCCGGACCGCCAAGAGCGCGCTTCAGGAGAGCTGTGGACGACTTGCAACGTGAAGCAGCAAATGAGCAAATATTTTATAATGTCACTGTTTTTGGAAGAGAGTTTCACTTCAGGTTGCGGCCAAACTCCAGGCTCGTGGCCCCTGGAGCAACAGTTGAATGGCAGGAGGACTCGGATGAGACTCGCATCGAACCTCTCTATGGGAATTGCCTCTATGTTGGGGATATCACTGATCTGCCAAATGCTTCAGTTGCTATCAGCAATTGCGATGGGTTGGTGAGTTACTTTTGTTATTATATCTAAGATAATTACATTAATATTCTAAGTATAAAATGTGTGGACTGCCATAAACTCACACCTCATATGGTAACTGTGAATGCAAATTAACTAATGTTCCCTTGTGTGGGAATAGCTGCGCTGCACCAGGCGCTGCTGTACAGACAGCAGCACTGGAAGTTGGAGCACATGCTCTGCAGTAGCTGCTCGGTAACAGAGCAGCCGAAGCCAAGATTTATGTTGATTTGTGGTAAAGTTACTTGAGGCACCTGACACCTTGGCAACAGGATGAAATGTCATGTTCTGGAAATCCTCCTCGGCTTTTCACTTCCAGTCTGCGTAGGGAAATTTTAGAAGACTTGATCCTGAATAATGGGCTGGACTGCCCTGTAAACAAATTTCGTAGGTAAGATGCGTTTCTGCCCTGGAAAAGTTCAATTTATTCAGTCTTTTTTCATAGATCGTTCGCTCAGTGAGTTTTATTGCCTCATCAAGTGATTGATGGAAAGTCTCTAAAGAGTCTGAGTTCCACAAGTGAAGCAGCTCTCTGTGATTCATTCTGCAAGGCTGTGTGTTTTAAAACTTGCTGCAGCTTTCAGTCCTGGAGTGCTTGTTTAGCAGTCAAATGATAACCGCTTGTACCTGACATCCTTAACCATTACTATCACTTGAACAGTAATTACTGCACAGAAATTCGTTAACTGAGAAAAAGGCTATGTTTCTGATAATGAACTGCTAATCTAGCCAATATTTTCTTGCCATATCCTTTAGAGTTTGTAATTTTGAGATTACTGTATTTTAATGCATTCTATTCCCTGCATTAAAAAAAAAGCTAGTATGAGTCAGTTGTGTTTCTGTTTATTTAATCATAGAAAATCACTTGCTTGCTGTGCCAAGATGATAACATGCATGGGGATAGTATGTTGGCTATCTGAGAATGGAAAGGAGTCAAATACTTTTGCCTTGACTCTTTCCTTTCCTGTCGTTTCTCCTAGCTGCATGCATTCCAGCTTGGAGAAGCAGCTTTCAATGTTCTGTTTGCTGTGTACAGCTGTCCAAGGGCAAGAGGAACACCAGTGTTGTGCAAGAAGAGCAATTTAAAAGCAGAACGTGACCCTGGAGGCCTGCCTCTCATAGGAAGCAGGAGTGCTTTGGTCTCCCTGTACCTAGCACGCATCACTTTGTCTAGGGCAAATTTTCCTTGCCCGGGGCACTGCAGCACTGGGGCGGAGCCTCGTTCCACAGCTTGAATCCACAACCTGTGTGCATGGGTCCAGTATTCTTGGTTGCGTTGTCCATTATAAGAATCAGGAGAAGATTTGGTTTGGTGTGGGAGCACGTTTGTTGTTGCCCATGTCCTTGAAGCCATACTGCAGCATTACCTCAGTATCTTTAAGCATCTGGCTTTAATGATTTCCCTGAGATTGTGCACTAAATCTGTTTGGAGCAACAAATTGAACTCTGATCCCTTGGGTCCTATGTTCCATCTCTACCCATTCCATCCTAAGTTTCTCTCTTTCTTTTGGGGGGGGGGAGTTTAAAACAGGTATCATTAGAATTATTGAAACTCCAAGAAATGATACTAGCAATTCCCCAGCACTCACCAGCCAAGAACTGAAGCTGAGTGCACTTACTTCTCTCAGTTTACTTTTTCATTTGCTGTGTTTGCAAAGTATATTAAAGAGTCTCTTGAACAATATGTTGTTGACAGGACATCCTTAAGGCCCACTGGGCTGTATGTTGCTCTCAGATTTACTGGGATTTTGAATGGGAATGAACTCATCAAGAAGGTTATTCTCACTTGGTTTTGCGTCCATTTTGCTTCACATCTTGTTTACCTCAGTGAAGAGATTCAGCAGACTGGTGCATTTTCCTTCAGCTGCCCATTGGTGTACATCCCGTGGCCAAAGTTCTTAACACACCGCTTCTATTTGCAGCTCCTTCCCAGGGATGGTGCTTTCTGACAACTGATTGTCAACTGACAAGTGCTAGAGTTGTTTGTTGCAAACTTGTTTCCACCAATGCCTTGAAATGCCTGCTGTTGAAGGTGCTTTGACGTCTGCTTGTGCTTTTGGTGGCCTTCCAGCTTTTGCAATTGGATACGAAGGTGGAAATAATATTTGAATTAAATTTCAAAGTTTGATCTTTACATTGCAAAATTTGTTGACTGAATTTAGTTCAAGTAAGTGAATGCATCTGCCATCTTGCCAACTTCTGATGTTATTTCCTCAGAACATCCCCTTTGGTTTGCACTTAACTGCCAAATGTGTCTTATTTTCCAATTATTGTCTGAGAGGAGTCTGTCTGGTGTTGCTGGTGTTGCCAAAATGAGAGGCTGTTGGAATGGAGTTATATGTAAATAGTAGATCTGCGAACAGATTTTTGAACTGTACTATAAATGGCAAAGGTTTTTAATCTGCACCGGTTTGAAGAAATTAAGAGGTACAGAAAATGCATATGCAGAATTATCTGCTGCTCTGACTGAGGAGATGCACATGCAGTTTGGGGCCTCTTCGTTTTCTGTGACAGAAATCAATGACAAAACTATTTCTGCTGACTTAAAAATCCAATCAGAGACAGTTGAAGAGAACTTAAGTATGCAGTCTAGGTGTTTTCAGAGTTCAGATGGATCTTTACAGATCACTGGAAAGTTAAAGCTGATCAATAGTTTTTTTGATGTGAGCTTTATCATACAGAATTTTTATGAAGGCCTTAATATACCAACACTCTGGACAATGTGGTCTCACCTCGATTGGTGTGATGGAACTCAAAGTAATCTTCATCTAAGTGGGCAAAACCAACATGAGTGTCTGTGTGTGGCCTGTCAGACACTGCGGCAGACAGTGTGCTGTGAGGATGGCCTCGGGCCTTGGCCAGGTCCTTACTGGGACACGTTTGGAGATGAGGGAGCAGGCTGACCTTGGGACAGTGGAAATGCCATGAAATAAGTGAAGTCCTTCCCTTAACCCAGCAGGTGAGCCTACTGCTGGGGACAAACTCTTTCTGCATCTGGGTTTCTTATTTTAGTAAATACCCATGCAGTGCTTGAAGCAGACGTGCACTACTTGGTTGTGAAACGTAAGAGGCATAAACTCTCTCCCAATTTCCTCATAACGTTCGTGGTTTGTGAGGCAGAACATGTGCTTAAGCACAGGCAAATGCAGGAGGATCACAGTATGTGCAACGTAGTGGTGTGGGTAATGAGCATATAATTGCCTTCAGCCTCGTAATCAAATTTATTGTCAAATTTATAGGGGCTTCTAAAAGCCTGAGGATCACAGCTTTGCGTTGGGGAGTCAGCACGATCTCACACTCTGAGGCAACTAGAAGAATATCAGCTCCAGTATGGGCATATGATTGTTAGCTTTGCTTCATTAGTGTAATTCTAATAATTCTTATAATCAGTATAAAACACAAAAATGAAAACATCAGCTGTTTAAAGACTCAATTTACATTGCCATTAAAATGGGAAGTTATTAGAAATGCATTTATAGAAAGTAAGCTTTCGAGGACATTTATGGCTGTGAGTTTTCTTACTGAACTACAAGCATTAGATTTCATGAGTTCTGTTTTGGGGTACCAAGCCACAGCTGACTTACTATTGTAACTGTCATAAGTATTTCTTCTTATGGGATGAAATAGGCAGGGTTTGCCTTACAGCATTTCAGTCTCTCCTGGATGCTGCAATAACTGTTTGAGAGAAGCCTGTTAGCTGGCTGCTTGCCCAGATGCTATTTCTTCTAGAAACGCTTGGGAAGCCAGCAATACTTTTGAGATTGTTGCCCAAAACTAATTGTAGCTGTAGTACTGAGCTGACCTGGGTGGGTTCCTGGCGGTGCGTTCCCTTCACTGAACAGTCATGAATCTCCAGGAACTGGCTGGCGCTTTGGCTGTTGTTAACTTAAGTGAATGTCTATCAATTGTCCCAAGACATTATCTGTGTTATTAGTGTTTGATTTCCTGCTTTAAAATCAACTGGTTGAAATATATTTATTTTCTCTCCTCTTTCACTATTCACATGGCCTAATTTTAGACATGTAATGTAAATTATAAATGTGGGAGCCCATATCCCAGATTCATTCAAACAGCTTTCCCAAGAGCAATTCAGACTACCCATGTGATGAAATGCCCACCTTTTCCCTCCTGGGATAATATTCCCTCTGTCCTTCTACTGTGTTCCCTGCACTCATGAAGACGCTTAAACACACTGTGAAGTCTGCCCTTGTTCAGTATAACCCTGCTTAACTTTGAGCATCTGCTTGGGCTCTTTGAAGTCAGTGAGCTTTAAGGTCGTATTCTTAAACACCTTCCAGATAGAGGTGCCTTCCTGAAACTGCCCACAGGGCTGACGATGGGTCAAACTCATCTTACCTGGATCCCACAACTCATCTGGGCAAAATGGTGAAGGATCTGCTCACAATGAATACAACAGAGAAGACAAACGTGCTTATATAACTGTTATTTTTCCATTTGGACTCCTGCTTTCATATGGCTTTACAATTTAGTTTTGTTTCTGCTTTATCTGGTTTTTGGATTTCACTGGCTTGTGATGGAGCAGAAAAGCAGAACTCAAGGTAGCACAGTATTGTCTTCAAAGTCTGCTCAGGTCCAATACCTGATGGCTAAAACAGATGTCTGCTGCAAATAATTCCACTAATTCTTTTTGTACTGTAAGTTCTTAGCATTTATGTTGTGATTGTGTTGCATACATTTTTAGTGGGTTAAAACTTGGCGTAGGCGATCTCTTCATCTGGGGGCTTTCCCTTAAAATTAAGAAAAAAAGTCAAGCCAAAGTTGCCCTCTCTTTTTGTGGGCAATGGCAAACACCTGTGGGCCTTTCGCTTTTGCAACAAGCGGGACTGATACAATGGCAGGAGAAATGCAAATAATTCCTTCCCCTGCAGATGATTGGAGTGAGACCTCTATTAACACGTATGGTCTTCCCAATTCATTTGGCTTCTCCACCTGTTTAAGCCAAGCATGGATGTCAGTTTGGAGCAGAATGAGAGCCTGCACATCGCCGTTCATACGCATTGCATGAAAGACCTGCATCACCTGACACAAAGCAGTGGAGCTATTTCAGTCCCTAATACTCAAGAATGTCCAGATATTTTCACAAGGCAAAAACTTTAGTTCGTAATCCATCCTCTGGGTTCATGTCCCCAGCTAGCACCAATTAGTCAGCCCTTTCTGCTTTGTAAATTGCAGAGACTTTTCCTTGTAAGAATTATAGCCTGAAACACAGAGAATGTAAACACTATGATTCAGCCTCTAACTGGAGTAAATTATCCTCATTTTGCTCTCTTCAGAAGAGAATCTCTCACCAGCAAGTACTATTTTTTTTTCTTTGCATCTTCTGCGCATGGAATACCTCACTTACATTTATCTGAGAGCAGGGTAATTTCTGACATCACAGAGGCGGACAGAAAATCCTCAGGCAATCTTACCTGTATTTCTGTGGTATGCTATGGGCCTGTGGATGATACACAGGTATTTCTTTATGTCTGATTTGACCTTGGATTGTCCTCTCTGTGGGAGTACCTCAGCTGAGCTCTTTGACCACACAAGCTCTAGTTTTACAATCTGAGTATTAAACAGTGTGCACCCAACAGCATTGGCCTAATGGCTCCTTCTACTTTCCATCACCAAAGACCCAAATATAGTAACTAATTTTGATAAGGTCATAATTACTTTCTGGCATAAAGAGAACGTCTGTTTTGAGAAGTCTGTCCCTGCTCAGCTTTCAGAGGTGTGTCCTTCAAGCAGGCTGTTAGCTGTCCTAGTGCCACCTCACTGCTTCCTCGTGGCATGGAAAGGTGTTCCAATGAATTTAGCAGTACAGATTTCTTCCAGTAGCAAGACATTCCCACACTGGAATGATATATACACCTTTTGCTACAGGAAGTTGAAAATGCATGTTTGGATCAACCACAAGACCAGCAGTTACATGGAGCAGGACCTCTCCTGCATGGAGCACACAGATGTTCTATTTGACCCATTTCTGAGCACTTCTTATTTACAGTGGCTGTTGCTTTGTAAGCAGGTCATGCCATTACTTAATTGCACATTCAGCCAGGACATTTCTCATACCGGGTCTGATTAAAACAGAGAATCAGGGAGCAGTTCTTCAGTCTCCTGTAGGAAGGTGCACAAAATTGCATTCTGTTGTTTTTCCCCTGGGAAGAGCTTTGCTGTGCACATCCTCTTTTTCGGATCGCAGTCTCCTTTTATTGCTTTCGTTCTTCTGAGCTTTCAATAAGTTCCTTAACACATCACATCTGGTTTCTTTAGCCCCTTTATCTGTGTGTGTGCTTTAAATTCATCTTTATTTGCAGACTTTTGACACAGCGGGTTCCAGTTTTAATGGTCTGCAAAGTGAAAGGCCTACATTTCACACGCTATTTTCAGCTCTGTTCCATTAAACGGTAACACTGAAAAGAAGAGCATCCTCCTCAAGTGCTGAAGAGAGTGTTGCTTCCTCATCCCTAAGTCCCAGTCTCTGCTATAGATCTTCTGAGTTATTCCCGGATCTCAAAATGGGGGGTACTTTCCTCAAACCTGAAGTTCTTGGAGTCACAAATGTGAATTTCACCATTACTTTTTAAACTTTTTCATCTGAGGGTCTGTTTTCTATTTAAAACAAGTGCTGTAAGGAGGAGTTTTTCTCAAGGGAAAGACACAGGAAAATCAGTCGTATTTCTTGAATTCTCAGAATCCACCAGCCCAGTGAAAATCAGCCTGGATGTACGCTTACTGCCCCAGCTATGTCACTGCTGATCAGCATTTGCTTCACATCTATATTCTTTCTTACTATCTTCGTTTAGGTAGAATTTTACAGGTTTCTTTTTTTTCCTTTTTATTTTTTGCTGTGCTTGTCACCTCTTTCTTCAAAGTAAATGAATAATGGTAATTCTTCATGTGTACATCTCTCCATGGGCAGCTCAAAGGCTGAATCTGCTCTGGGTCAGTGGTACTTTCTGAATCTTACGCCTTGAAAGTACAGCATTATCATTTTTTCCATTACTGTGGTGAGCTGTGAGCCACTTTAACCCCCTTTCTCCTGTCATTCCTTTTAACTTTTCCTGTAGTTTCACCTCTGTGTTTGATTTTCACTGCATGGGCAGATCAGTTTTTTCCAGCATTTAACCTGTAGTTTGGTAGAGCTCAGGGGAGAGATTCCAATCCATTCCTACTGAAATTAGGCATGAAACCTACTAATGCTGTTACAAAAAAACACTCAGTGTCATTGCAATCCTGGTAGACAAGGCATGCCCAGAAGGACAGAGGCTCCAGGGGCAGCGCTACACTGACACATTAAAGCCATAGGAGGAGTTGCTGCTTCATGTGGTGGAGGTGAACAGGGGCTTTCTGGCATCACGCAATGAATGCTGTCCTCAGTACGGAATGGAGAAAGCAAAAGTAGTATGTTGAGTTCAACAGGAAAGAAAAAGCCTGCTTTCTTGTGAGTCAAAGTATTTCAAGAGCTACACATAACGATAACCCATTGATGTCATAATGAAAATACCGAAAAATGACAGAATTTAGAATAGAAGAGGGGAAAGCATAGACTTGACCCCAAAGGCTTGCTAATCTTGCTGCTGCTCCATCCATGTGCATAGAACGGAGCTAACAGCCAGCCCTGCCCCGAGCACAGGCATGCTGTGTGCCCCACCAGGGCCACGTGTGTGCATCTCTGCTGCGAGGAGAGGTGCTGCAGCCTTCATCAGCTGCAGGGAGACCTGCATGCGGGGCAGAGCCTGGAGCTCTGAAGGAGAAGAAGTCTGAAGAAAACGCCGAGATTAAGGATAGGTGGCAGCACAGGCTGTGGTTACTGTTTTAATAGTGGCTTTATTTGTTTAAAGCATGACTTTTGGGTAAATCACCATCAACCAACCCATATGCAGAAGAATAAAGTTCTTGATTCTTCAGTGTAAAAACTGCTAGGCTTTTTTCTTTCCCCGAGCAGAGGAGCTGTGGAAGGAATGTGAAAGATGCTCTTTGGAAAGCATTCTGCAAACCAGAATGTATTTAAAAAACAGTCTCTGAGAAATAAATCACTACCTGATGATGAAGACAGCTGAGCTGGGCCAAGAGTCTTTCGTGTGCCAACTCTCTCTCACGTGACACGAGTTATATTGGAAGCTGGCAGCCTGTGCTGCTTGCGAGGCTGAAAATGCCGAAATATTTCCCTACACAAAGTAAGTAAAAGGTAGATAAAAATATGGCCTCGAAACTTTTCAAAACCTCTCTCTGCAGGGCATGGTGAATCTGACCTAAGTCACAATCCTGCTGTAAAGTCAAAACATCCCCAAAGACCCAGAGGCACAAATTTTATGCCGCATCAGTTCAAAACGAATAAAGCACTTAAGGATGAAGAAATTGTAGGGATGAATTTGGATTGTTTTCAGGTTTACGATGAAGCTTGAACTCAGAGTTTCCTAATTGTGTTAGGTTTCACTGTGAAAATGGCAGATCCAGCATTCATCAGGAAACCAAAGTGCTGAATAACTAAGGAGTAGCAGTGTCTGTCAGCTCTGAATGTTTGCAAGAGTGAAGGCACATTAAGGCTGACTTAAGCAGTAAGTGTAAAAATGGGATTAATCAATGATGATTTATCATTCTGAAAGAGAAATATGAAACTCAGGCTGAGTAATTAATGGACAAGCAAAGAAAGGAGAACTTGCATGATGTCCTGTATTCACTGACACTCCTTTGTAGGATTTATAAATAAACTACAATAAAATTACTAGGTAGTTCACTGCAGCCCAGTTAAGGCCAACAATAATTGCATATATTCTGTAAATCACAGTAGAAGTGCCAGACCTATGAAAATACTGTATATTCTTGCTTTTCTCTAAGCAGAAAATTGCACAGTAAAAATAGATCTATGTCAATTTTTGATGATCCGTCATCATTTTGTATAACGGACTGGAAGGTCCCATTGCAAGCAGCTGATATCTGGGCTTGTTCCAAAGCTGTTGAAGTCACTTTGGTTTCACTGGCTTCGTTTGGATCTGCCTGGGCAGATTGATTAGCAAGGGGACATTCATGTGGGGTAAAATCAGACCATAGCTTTGTCTTTTGCTTTGTTCTCTGTGCCCTGGTGCAGTGATGGCAAAGGTGTCGAGGACGAGGTGCTGAAATGCAGCTCTTCCATTGCTTTTATATCCCACATGTTGGATGGAAAAGGGCAGAACTGCGGGCTCCTCAAACTGAAATAGCTCTGCTAAAGTTTCTTCCCCTTCTGCCTCACAGGAGAGGTGATGCTTTAAGCGAGGCAGAGGGACCAGGAGAAACCCTCCTCTTGCCCATGCCAGAAGGATGAGACAGTTCCAGCTGCCTTGAATTTGCAGGCTCATTCTGACAGCTCTTCTGCCTCTTTCTTCTATGAGGATGGAGCCAGGAACAAGAAAGATTTTCCTGCTTTCTGCATCTGCCCCTCTTTGCTCCCACACAGCTGGAGCTGTCCTGGGGGAAGCCACGTGGAGAGGACATTCCATGGGTAGGGCTGGAGGGAAGTACAGATCTTCCTGTCCCTGCCTGAGCTTAGCCCTGACCTCACTAACACTAGCAGCTTTACAGAAAACTCCCCATATGCCAAACCCAGCCCTTCAATCCAAAATACCCAAATTGTGTGAGAAAGCAACATGAGAAAAGCTCCAACTGGGTGCCTGTTCAACAGGCTGCTCTGGTAGCTTGGGAATAGCTGATCCTATAGCATCCAGCCAAACAGGAGTTTGCTTTCTTTGATGCAATCTTCCATCTCCCTGGTGCCCTCTTTGAGATCTTCATGGTCTTGAGTCCAACAGTCTGTCAGTAGGTGTGCAAATCAGACATTGGGTCTATTCAGTTATATTGAGCCAGAGCTTTGCTAATACATGGCATCATTTCTCCACGGGCTTCTGGGAGCTCTGTCACTTTGCATTAGCTGAGGACCTGGCCTTATGTAATTAGATGTTTTCACACTCTCTTGGTGACATGCCTTCCTCCGACAGCCTGAATTACAGGCTATCATGGTTTGTAAAGAGATACACTCTTTCCTGAGAAGCAGAAGGATGCAGAGACTCAGACTGCATATGTGCTATTCAAATGAGATTTGGTAAAGGAATGTATTTGGGATTTGTTGACATACTTGGAAATAGCAAAAATGCACTGGGAGAAGTGATCCTGAGGGCTCTCAGAGTCCTTGGTCATGAAGGGCAGATGGGTCAAAGGCTCAGCTGCAAGTGCTGGGGGCTCTTACACAGAGGCTTGGGTCTGAAGGCCTAATGTCTTCCTGGCTCTGAATTACAGTGCTGACGTAATTTTGGTGACGTTTTTGTGTTATCGTGCAAGCCTGTAGAAATCACAGCACCATTGGCAGAGCTGTTGAATAAATGTGGTGTTAATAATGTGAAATTTATCCATGATGAATCTAGTTGGGTCTTTGAAGGGGTTTAGCTGCTTCTGGCAATGTTGTGTTCCTTTGGAAAGAGGTGTTTGCTTTAACCTGTGGAGTTAGGAAACATTCATGCTGAGGAAACCTTTTATAGTGCATTTGCACAATGGGCTCTGTGTCATCTTTAACCCAAGGATGTAATTTTGAAATATCAAATCACTGCTTGCAAGTACTATGCTATGTCCTAGCTATCCCACTGTGAGAAGATGTTGGTTTTTTCTCTTCTTGTTTTAATTTTTGTGTATATTCAGATCATTTGTCACTAATATTAGAGACCTATCAGGTCAAATTTAGTCCTTTTTTTATCTCTTCTGCACCACAAATTCCATTACTTTGACTTCATATAACACCAACATTTGCAAGGAGTTTTCTAAATCCCAAAATTTTGATTTTCTGTTAGGACATCACATACTTAATTAAAAGAGGCAGAATCTCTTACATTGAGGCTGCTTAGTGAGTTATGGGCTATTGGTGACCAATTGTGAGATGCTTTAAAGCATCCTTGGGAAGAATACTGAACACAGACTGACCCCAGACTTCCTGTAAGTCAGTTCTAATCTCTTGCAGGCCGTCTTATGGAGGAGTTGTTAGCACTCAAGGAGGGCAACATGGATTAGAAAGTGCTGGAACACTCAAAATGTTCGCTTAGAGAGGCTTTGAGATTGCATTGAGGACCGTGGTGGAGCTGCACTTTTGACTACTTCTAATTAACAGAAGGTGACCTTACAGCCTTGCTGTGATGCTGCAGTGCCCTGAGGGAGCAGAACGCAGTGAAGGAAACACCCGTGGAGCATCTTGTCATGGCACAGCCAGATGAAGTCCTGTTAAACTTCAGGGTCTTTTCGGGAGCCACCCAATGAGTATCTCCATGGGTTTTCTGTCTTAAAAATGAGACAAGCCTCATCATTGTGGCATTGTGGCATAGGAAGGGTGCAGGCTGCCTAAAGTTTGATATAGCCCTGCTGGTGCTCGGTAGTGCTTTCCATCAGCTTTCTTAGCATCTGTGTGAGGAGGCTCTGCCTGTGCTTCCCAGCCTCATAAAGTGGTGGCAGTGGGGTCAAGGCAGAGAGACAAAAGTGGGCAGGCAGCTCCCTTTGGTTCAGACCCCTCAGGTACTGATTATGGCTCATAATATCACCAGGAACCTGGCTTAGTCCCCAGTAAAGATTTATTTTTCTGTTCCTGTTCCTGCTGCATTTGGCCACGACTCCAGAGGACAGCTCCACAGAACAATACGGTTCATTCTGGGGATAGACTCACTCTATAAGGGTAATCCAATATACTATTTATAATTTTTGGCACTTCTTGAGACATGGAAGAACAGAAACATGAAGGCAGTGGCAGTGGGCAGCACACTGCAGTGGCTCAACTAGCCCTAATTGTTGTATTTCTCATGGGTGTGGAAGCAGCTTTCTCCTTGTAATCAGTTCTCATCCCTTCCATGGAGCCAGGGACCTTCTCGGCATCGTTCCTCTACAGAGGAATGCACAGCAAACGGCCATCTTTGAAACTGCAGCCAAGGGGTGGTGAGTGTGATCCACCATAGCTAAAGGGTTGGGATCCCAGAGCTGCACGGATTGTCTGAAAGCCTCGCTCCCCACCGACCGTACGGAGCTGGTGCACTGCACTGCTCACCCTTTTGTGGCTGCAAATATTTCCTTCAGTGGAGAAAATGTGCTGTGGTTCCTGTGGAGGAGTGTGGCACTGAGAGCAGCAAGGAGGTCACGTCCCTGCATGTGCTGTGGTGAGAAGGAGGGCTGAGGAACAACAGAGGCCAAAGGGAGCACAGCCAGAGGCAGCAGGTCAGCGTTAGCAGGGGAGATGCTGAGCTTGGCACTGGAGTGCCGAGGTGATAAGAATAGCTTATGAGGAGCCCGTGCTGCGGGAATGGACAGAAAGCAGTGCTATTTTTGCCTATTTACAACAAAATCCTTGTTCAGCAAATATTCCCCTCCAACAAATCCATCCGGAAGGAGAAGGAAGCAACAAGCCATGGCCTCATTTATCCCAACTGCGTCTGCAGGACAAGGCTGGAACAATTACTGCACTCGAGAGCAAACTGAACTCAGTGCATCTCACCTTCAGGTTCCCGCGATGGCTCAGGGTGAGTGCAGGGAGGTGGGAGCAGAGCTCTGGAGCCACGTGCTGGTGTCACTGCTGTGCCCACCAGCTGCAGGAGTGTCCCCTCCTGGGCTGCACTGATCGATTCCTTGGGAAGGGGTCGTGGCCACAGCCAGGAGGGACTGCAGCACCACACGTCTCATCTCTGTTAGCATTCTGCCACAGCTGCTCTCAGGGAAGTTGTCTCCAGGTCTGCTGTGCTGCCAGCCTGGGCTGGTGTAAAATAACACCCCCCCAAATTGACAACAGGAATTTCTTTTATTTGGGCTTTGAGGAATGTAAAGAAGTATTCTGTGATCCTGCAGCAGAGTCAGCACTGGATTGATATGACTTCTGAACGTGATTTCTGTGGTCAAACTTTGCAAACTGCTTTAATGTTTAATGTGCCAGTCAATTAAAACAGGCTGCTCTGTGAGAGGTGATACAGTGGCATTGTACAGCTCAGCTGACATTGCCAAGACGGACCAAAAGTACCAGAAGAAGGCTTAATGTCCCTGTTTACATAACATAGTTTTGCCTGTTGTGTGGTTCATTAATTCCTGCAGCAACCAAACTGTGGCCTCAGAGCAGGAAACCTCCCTGATCTGAGTTACAGCGGTAGCTGGTGCTCTCTCTTGCTAATTTGGTTAAAGTGGTGATAGAAAATCAGCTCTGTTGTATGGTGACTATTCCACTGCAAAGAGCATCATCTGTCTTAATCCCTCTTGGTCGGGTTTGGATGTTACTTGGCTAAATAGCCTTCCTGAGTTAATCACATGGGTGAAGGAAACAGCAGTGCTGGTACAACTGAGTACCAGCTGAGCTTTAGGGCCAGAGAAATAACAAGTGTCTGGGGGCAGGACCTTCTAGGGGTGGCTGTATTGCCAAATCCATCTTCCAGCAGGGCGGAGGCCTTCCAGACCTGTGCAATGCAGGATCAGCTTCAGGAGGATGTAACCTCAGGGTCAGGTTTGCTGCCCTCATCATGGGAAGGTTTTTCATGGGGAAGCAGAGCCTGCGTTGAGATTTGTTTTCACACTTTAATCAGACTGGGAAATGAGGTCTGTCCAGCTGGTTTTATGAGTTGGCCAATAATGAAATTTTCTTTGAAGCGAGTAAAAACCTTTGGAAGGAAGGTTTTGAGTTTGTGCTTTAAAGTGAAAGCTCAGTGCATCTTTTCCTTAAGCGTGTTTTATTTGATTCTGGTTCTAATTCAGGAATTGGTCCAAAGCCCATTAACATAAATGAAAAGAGTTTTATTGACTTTGATGGGATTTGGATCATGCGGCACTAATTGAATAGTAAAGTGTCCATTAGCAGAGAGGAAAACAGAAGAGAGGAGAGCCAAAGACTGTTGTGATGAGCCCCGTGAAGCTGAATGAACTGCAGCCAGAGTCTCCACATCTTCACAGCTGAGCTTTTCCATGTTTCTCTGCCTCAGTTATTTTGAAACAGATACAACTGCAGATTTTCAAGGGAACCAAATTAAAAATTGGATAAAAATCCACACATTTTTTCCTGCTTGTTTACAGGTTTCAGTAGATACACTTATTCAGTGAAGGCAATAAGAAAAACATGGGACTTGATGTGCAATGGAAGAAAAAGGTAGGCTTTAAGCAATTCCAGAGATAGATACCAGTAATGCACGCTTCCTTTGCTTGAATATCCTTGTCAGGCTGTTAAGGAATGCACAGAGCTCCAAATTCCAGAGCAAAGTTTTTGCAACGAGTTTTCCAGATCTGCTGCTAAAATAGAAGGTGGGAGGAAAAGTTCATACACTGCATATCTGGAGGGTCTGTGCAAAAAGTGGTCTGGATCAATTAAAAAAAGAGGGGAAGAAAAACCAGAATCAATCTTGTACAGATCAACTGCAAACACAGTAATGAACGCTGAATTTATTTATGCTGCCGGATGGATGCAAAAATGATCTGACAACAAATAACGCTGGCTGGCTTTTGCTCCTTTTGCTGCGATCCGTTTTGCCTGGGTGGATTCCGTGGCCTCCAGTGCTGCTGGGACACTGAGGTCAGCGCCCTGCAGAGAGCACCTATGGGGTCTGGTTATGACAGTGGGATGGTCAGGAAAAAAATGCTTAAGGCAGTTGGATGTGTTGGAATGCGCGTATAACCACGTGAGCTGAAGTTTCTGCCTGTCTGTGTTTGCACGTCAGCTGGCTGCACCCACAGCTTTGAAAACAGCCCTAAATGAGAAGTTTTCTAAAACATCTTTCTGGCACCGTTGGCCTGCTCAAGCATTTACAGTGAGCAGCACTTCAGCGATCCTTACAGGTCTCTCCAGCTTGGGATTTGCTATGGCTCAGAAGGATTTTCTGTTTCTGATGTCTGCCTTCAGGCTTGTTAGTGCGTACTGAGCATCCTCAGCCCCCCAGTTAGCAAAAAGAGATTTTCCTCCTGTGCTGCTCAGAGGTGCTCATGATCAGAATTTATGAAAAAATATTGACTTGATCTTTTTTTAGCTTTTTATAAAAATTATTCAGCAAAACATCGATCGTGGCACCATGATGTCGTAACACCGTTGTCTATAAGCTCACCCTGGCCTCCCACTGGCACAAATCACAAAGGCCTCAGGTCTCCAGGTGCAGAGTAGAGGTAATGAAGTTGAATTGTAGGTTTGTAAATTGGCCATTTTTGGGATAGCCAAAAACCTCAAAGGGGTGCTTTTCCCCCACAAAATCAAGTCAAACAGGAAAGGATGAAAGAAGTGGATTTGTGCCAAACAATTCCAACTTTCTTCTGTGCTTCCACAATGAAATGCTTGAAGTAGAGCCCCACCTCCCTTTTCTAAAATAAATCTTGTCTTTCAAACCCAGTGGTTACTTGATAGAAAGTTTCCAGAAAAATCCTTCCAGCTATACGTTTTATGTGAGAAAGATTAATTAGAAAGAATTCTTTTCTTTTGAGGAAATAGCAGTGTGTGGGAATTGTGTCTGATGGAGCCCGCAGGGTGAAGCTGCTGCTGGGGAACTTCACACTGTGCTTTCTGAGGGGGAAGGAAAGTGAAGTGGCAGAGGTTGTCACTGTGCAGCAATGCCCCTGGGGCACCCATCCTCGTGCAGAAGGGATGGGTTGTAGAAGGGGGCTGGAGATGCTTAGCAGCAACTGAGTCCCACTCAACTCTTCAAAGATGAAATTTTGCACATTTCTGACCGATTTTTTTCCTATAGGAGTTCATAGCATCATAGAATTGTTTGAGTTGGAAGGGACCATTAAAGGCCATCTGGTCCAACTCCCCTGCACTGAACAGGGGCACCCACAGCTCCATCAGGTGCTCAGAGCCCCTCCAGCCTGACCGTGGCTGTCTGCAGGGATGGGGCACCACCACCTCTCTGAGCAACCAGTGCCTCACCATCCGTATTGTAAAAACCGTTTCCCTTATCTCCAATCTTAATTTCCCAACTTGAAACCACTTCCTCTTGTTCCATCACAACAGATGCTGCTAAAGAGTCTGTCCTTCTTTCTTGTAAAGTTGGCCAGGTTAAGTAAGGTTACAGAAGAATTACTGGACTACTCAGAGAACATGACTGGCATTAAAGTAATTTCATTAATTATGGAAGTATAATCAAGTGGAGATACTGGAGTATGGGAATACAGAGATGGATGTGCTGCACACAGACTGCACAATAAAGTCTTTCCATGCATTGCTTTTTCTTCTGAGGAGAGAGAAGCAGTCCAAAATAGAATGTAAATACTTTCATCACTTTTAGCTTCATTGTTTCTAAATTAAAATCTGGCTGGCTGAGAACTAGTAACAAATTTTCCTTCTCCCCAAACCTGGCAACTATTGATCCAAGTTGCTTCACCTTTGAGTGGGAAGCGTTGCCTTGTGCAATACAGCGTGTGTTTCCACAGCAACCTCTTCTGCTCTTGGACCTGCCAGAACCAACAGGTGACATTTTAAACTGCAGCATGTACTTGCGCTGCTGCCTCTTTGGCCATGAGTGAGAATTGCCCCAACCTGTGTTTTTGTGGAGAGCTGAAGTTGTGGAAAGGTGATGAAGTCAGATTCTGCCATATGAGGGCTGCTCTCAAAGTAATGCTTCCCATTTTATTGTGTTGGCCCCCTACATCAGAGGTGGATGTTGTACAAGGAGTGTGTTGTAGCTGAACTTGCTCTAGCAAAGTGCTCTTGTTCTCTTTGTATCTGCAGTAGTTTCACATGTAAATAAACAGGAGGCATTACTTTTGGAGCAAGCTGCATACATCCTGCTGATTTACAAAGGATGTGGGAAGTCCTGTTTCCCTGGCTTCAGAACAAATCCAGCAGCAGGACTGATTCCAGATCTCCCTCTGCTGCTCTGCACTGTTCTGTTGGTTCTTACCTTAAAACCAGGGAGTGGTGAAGCCATTTCAGGTAAAGTGTGGCCTAATCCAATTGACAATCAATTTGAAAAGCATTTATAAAATAAAAAAAAAGTGAGGAAGAGGAATGGAAAAGACCCAGTTATCTTGGACGGGCTTGGAGGGGAGGTTTTACAGTGAGCAGGAAAACGCAGTTTGGTTGGCCAGGCGTATCTGTAAAACTTTCTCTTCTAGTAGGAGGGAGCACTCGTGATTCTGTGAGATGTGCCTTTAACATGGTTTGGCTGCTGAATTGAGCTCCTAAAATATATGTATTTGCAGTCATAGGCAAGCTGCCAAAAATGTGACTAACAGAGCAATGCCTATTGATCTCTTTTAAAAGTCTGTCTGAACATTGCTCTTCGGAAGATACCAATCAATTCACCCTTCCTGTAGTATTTATTCAGACACTGTTGGAGGAGAGCTCTATTTGTTCCAAGCAGAAGAGATGTGAGAAAACAATACTTGCTCTCCCATTTTGGCTGTCAGTGTGGATTTGAATGTATCTTTCATGAGATAGGAGAGGACTGATTTACCCAGAAGTACCCGTCATGGCCTTAAGCCCTCACTCAGATGCTGTATCTCCACATTAGAATACAAACAGGTTAACCGCTTGTTTTGTTTTCATCTGTGACTTTATGGCTTGGAGCAGCAGATGCCTTCCAGGAATGACTGAATGCACTGAGAAAATGTGAGCGTGGGTTCTTTCCTCTGTGTTCATTGAAGCCAGACATTGCAGTGACATTTATCTGCTAGGAGCTGCACTCAGGCACCTGACCCACATCCCGCTCCTCGCGGGGTTCCCTGCACCCACATGCACCCATGGCCTCAGCAGTACTCTGAGCTGCTGTGCAAGCCGTGCCCCTCAGCCCCCATCAGAGGTCTGGGATTTTGGGGAATGGGACAGACTTTACCCCATAGCACCTGGGAAGAGAAGAGAGTTATAAAAATGGTGACTCGTCATCTGGGGCTGGGCTTGGACTGTGCTCCAAAGCAGAACAGTGTTCTTTGTGCTGAAGGAGTGACGGTGCAACAAAACCAGGTTACAGAGCTCTCCAGGCAAGTGTATAGCTATACATTGCTCAGCCAGACCTGTCTTTACATTCTTGGGCTGATGTCTTTATCAGAAGAGATGAGATGTAGATGCTTGAATTTCTCCTGGACTTTCTCAACAAGGAAACTGGTGCCGTATGTTCTGCGCCATGCTTTGATCCAGCTGGGACCCAGCCAGGGTGAGAATAATTTCATGCTTTTACTTTGCTAATCAGGAAATGAGATGGTTCGTATAACAAGACTCCTTTAGGAAAAATAAAAGCCCTCTACTCACTTTGCAGACATTGCTTTTCAGATAATTAATTTGTGTTTTGCTTCTGAACCAACCAAACATTTAATATAGATAACACAAAGCTTTTTCCTCCGGTGTTCCTGAAATCAAATTGCAGACAAGAGGAATGGCTTTTCTTCCTTGCAAAAAACAGCTGGTTCTCTTGACATGGAGGTGTGTAAGTGCATACATTGCCCTCTTTTGTTTCTTTTCTGCCTCTTCTGCTTACAGCAGTACAACACAATCGTACTCACATAAAGGAGAATGTGCACCAATTCTGAAAATGAGGATTGTTCCATTGTGCTGGTATGATGGAAAAATAAGAAATGAAAGTGAATGTAATAATGTTTTTATTATCAAGTATCAGGTTCTTGCTTTGGTACTCGTGGCTGCTTTGGTTCACTGCTGCTTAATTGCTTTTTTGGGCATGTAACAGAATAATCACACATTAAAAGAGTGTAAAACCTACGACTCAGCCATGCAGTGTATCCCTAAATTGCTGTATTTCCTACTGTCAATCCTCTGCATAGTTACCTTCCCAAGTATGCATTGCTCTTTTCTCTGGAAAAGAAGTCAAAGATCTAAAAAAATGTCCTCGTTTCTGGATTAAGATTTATGGAAACTACTTGAAAAAAGAGGTTTCCTGCAGCAGTCTGTGTATACCATTATATTTCACCATACTTGTCATGTTGTTTTATATATTGAGGATATCCCAAATACCACCTTTTGTAAAAGACAGTTGATCCTTCTAATGGAGCTCACAGAAACAGAAGACAAATACTGATTAAATGAAATTTGGGTTGGATAGTTTATATTATTGTACATTTTAAGTCTCTAAAATACTTAAAAAATGGAATAAGTTGGCAAGCGGTGCTAATGCTTCTCTAGAGCATATGGGAGAAATTGGTAAAATAAGTAAATCTCTCTTACTTTCAGTACTTACAGGGAGCTTAATATCATTAGGAAAAGAAAATGTAAAACATGTGATAGCAGATGCCAGACTGACCACAACACTCGAGCTCTCACGAAAGCCCCTTTTAAGCCGGACGTCGCTTTGGCCAAAACATTCTTTTAGGACTGACAGTTTTTCATTCCTGGTCTTAGGCCAAAGGTAAATTCTCATTTACGTGGAAACTTCCCACCAAGCCCATCCCATCACTTCCCCTGTTCTCTCTCCCATCAGCTCTCCTGCTCTCGGGTGCTGTGTGGCATCCAGCCCTGGCACAGGGCTGCTGCTCATCGCTTCTCCCCGTGCTGCTGGGGGCAGCTGAAGTTGGTTGAAGTTTAAAATGTCAGCAGTGCTCATTGTTGCACACATCCACAGAAATGTTGCTGTGCTCCCTTGCTCTTTATGAGCAGTATCTCCAACAATGTTTGTGACCCTGATGTTTGATCCCCCGTATGACACAAACCGCAGTGCCTCCGCTCACCTGTACCCAGCAAAGTGCTCGAGCTCCACAGCAGCCTTTCAGAAAATCACGTGGAACCTTTCAGAGGTACTGCAGGCCACAGCGGATTTTCTGCACTACTCGGTGTGCATTTGTCCTCTCTGTAATCCAGTCCAAAAAGCAAATCTTTGTTCAGTTACATGGGGAACTCAGAAAGGTTTGTGGCACCCAGTGAAAAAGAAATAGATATCTAACCTTTGCAATAGCAGTGATGAGCATCAGTATTGTAGCAAACAAGGAGTTGGAAGTGGCCAAAACATCACAGTGTGAACCAAGCAGGTAACTGAAAAGCAGCCAAATCACTCTTCTAGTCTTGTTTAAAGGTAATTTTCAGCTTCATTAAGACTTGCCAGGTTGGAACATGCTCCCTTGTGATCTTCTTCCCTGAGGTTAGAGACACTGGAGATCTCAGCTATTCTCATTTGCAGTTCTTTCTTTTTGGGGTTACTTGAAACCTTGGCTTTGTATTTCTGCTGTGTGTTTCCCTGCTTGCTTCTCTGAGGTCCTCTCTTGTCAGTGAATTGCTCCCACAGTTGTGCCTTTTGGTCTTTTCCTTCCTTTGGGCTCTTCTTGACCAGCTGCTGACCTGGGCAAGGTGACCAGGTGAGATCAGTGAGTGAAGGATGGGTCAGCTTGGGTTCCCTGATGGTGTCAAGTGTGTTTGGGGCTGAATGTAAATAGTCAGCTTCTTGCTGTGCCTTCATTTAATTTCACAATTGGTGATTTATTTTCCCCTTTGTTGGATTCTTTTTTTTGTTCTTTCCTGAATGTTTTACAAGATATTCACAATATGTTGTGTCTAATTGGCTCAAATTAACACTTCCTTATTCGAAATGGAAAAAAAACCCAAACTATAGGATTTCAAATGAAGACTATGGTCACACTGACATTTTTTCTTCATCTTGTTCAGAACATGTATTAGTGGAAAAAAGTGATGAAGCTACATGGTAAAAAATGCTAGCAGGCTTTTAAGGAAGACCAAACCAAATGGAGTCTGTGGGAGATGAATCTGGCCCCTAAAACCAGTTATATCTCATGGCAAGTCTCTGCTGTAATCTAGATTTCCATTCATTGAATTGATAACAGCCAAAAGTGAATCATCTCCTCTTTCATGTAATGTTGTGGGCATTCATATGTTAGAAGTCACAGAGCCAGACTTCTCAAGCTTTGAAGAAACAAAAGCTTTATTTCCATTTGTTGGATATCTCGGAAGTCTGTTTTCTTTCTTTTTTTTTCTTCTTTTTTTTTATAGGGAGAACTTTTTAATCTATAGAAGTAAATGCTGTGCTTCTGCTTGTTGAATACAGAGAGACAAATTCACCACTGCTTCTTCTTTGTTTCTTTAGTTTGGGGGATTTTTTCCCTTTGAAGCACTTGTCTGCTCTGGGCTGCAGTTGGCTCTGGAGAAGGCCTTCTACTTGTGTTTCCCAGTCATGGATGTCTGCACTTATCTCATTCTTGGCATCCGCCCATTTCAAAGTAAGACGTGGCAGTAAAGTATTCTGAGGCTGTGCCAAAGAGCAGATTGCTGTAGGAAAAAAAGTGTTTCTTATATGTTATGCTGAACTCTTAAGCTTCTCAGGAATTGGGCTAACTCGTTTTCCCTATAACATTAAAGGAGCAGGCAGCTACCACCCAAATAACGATTGCTTAGCAGTGCTGCTGGGCTGCAAATATGTAGGTTGCTCCGAAATTAATGCCTCCTATTTATTTCCCTGGAAACTACGATAGATACAAAGAGCACGGTAACACTCTTTGATAGAGCAAATTCTCAGCTACAAAATACTATTTTCCAACATAGCCAACACCGTTAACTATGCATTTTTGCCAGTGATGAACAAGAGCCTGCATGCTTCAGTGTTTGGTCTCCATAAACATTTACCAAGCACCAATGAATGTCGATAGGTGCAGTTGTTTCTGCATGGAGGAGTTCATTTCCACACCTTTGCTGCATACAGGCTTCCACGTTAGATCCCTTCTGTCAGACATGCCCCGCTGCTGCCATCTGTCATATGACAATGAAATGGAGCAGGATATTGGTGGGAAGGTTCAGCCCCTGCTGCCATCCCACCAACATCCACCTTTTATGTCCTGGACCAACAAAATACCATAGGAGGCACTGAGCAGCCATTGTATGTATGAGTGAGTAAAGAAGAACTCAAGTCTGTGCCCAGCAACTGAACATGGCACCCAAATTTGTGTTTGGCTGCAACACACGGCCAGTGTGAGCCATCCCCCAAAGAGCTCTGCCAGGGAGAGGGCTTTTTTTTTTTTCCTGAGTTTTATTTTTGGTTTTGGTGAAGGTATATACATGAGGTAGAAATAGGCAAGGATGCTGGTTTTAAACGTGTGGTTAGTGCAGATCAGCCTTTCTTAGCAGCAGGATTTTGCAGGAAAAAAATGCACTGCAAATTTTTTGCTTGCTTTTTGCAGCAAAAAAAGCTCAAAAAATGAATTGAAGGGCTGATTAATGAGCTTGGGAGTGACCATTCCAATACAGTTACTGCAGCTGAGAATATGGAGCACCATCACAGAGAAGGAGCACAAAGGGAGGAACTTCTGAACTTCAGTGTCCTGTGCATTGATTCATGAATTCACGTGGGTTAGTCTGTGGGAACTGACTCTGGAAATGGAATATTTGCTAAAGTGTTAAATCTGGGTTGGAAGTGGAGAAAGTGGAGGAAAGCAGCTGGCAAAAGGAGATGGCTTTTGTTCGATGTCACGTGGACTGACAGCAGGGCTGGGCGTTGTGCTGCGAGAGGGAAAAGCGGGACCATCTACTCAGAATTAAACTAGGAGATGAAGGAAGAACAGTATTTTTAATCGTATTTCATCTGAGGCGCATGTTCATTGTCTCAAGAGAGATTTTGAGATTATGTCCATATTTGAACTGGAACAGGAAAACAGTTTCTCTGCAGCTTTGGAGCTGACTTGCATCCAGAGCAGATTTGGATGGCTGCCCCACCTGAGCTGTTCGGGCCTTGGAAGCAATGCTCTCGTCTTGGCCTACTTCTAGGTACAATACATTCTTCTGCAATGGAGCAAAGGGGTTTTTTTTTTTTTTTTAAATCTTGAATTGGAGGAGGTTATAATCTTCAGAGATGACAGTAAGAGATGACTTTAAGCTGATGTGCCTTAGCAGACAGGGTGGTAAGGCTTGGCCACGGGGCAGGTTTATTTATCCGCATAGCAATGTGCTGTACTGAGAAAACTCAGCATCAGGGCAGGAAACATTTGAGTATGAGCACATGTTTGCCTGGTTGGCTTAGCAGATCCAACAGTGCGAAATGATTCTCCTTCTGGTCATGTGCTTCTTTTAATTAGGATAGTGCTTCTCTTCCATATTTCATTTCTAGAAGTAATTTCTTAATGAGTCAGCTGAAGATTTTTCAAGGGGAGGAGAAGGGAGGAGAAATGTGGTGAACTGGCTAACGTTGTCCTCTGATATCTGTTTTGGTATCAGTTATGATTCAGCTTCCGACTAAGCAGGTCAGGGGGTGTCAGTGAGTCTCCAGTTATGGCGAAATACTACACAGAGAGATGGCATGAGACTAGATTCAAGTTTCTCCAAAGTAATTAGGACAGAAAATTATTTAGTTTGCCTTGCTGGAAATAATCTGACTTACTGCTGAAATGATGCCAGCCTTCCTTGGGTTCTGTCTGTAGTTGCAGGCAGAAGAAAGCCTTTTACAGCAGATTGTAATCTTTAATAAGGTTGCCTTATGCAACAGTGTGTAAACCATGATGAGGAGAGACTGGAGCAGAACTCCTTGAAATATCATAGACTTAAAATGCAAAAAAGACAAGCTTGTAATTAAATCCTAATTAAAGGTCTAGATAACAAGTAATCCATTGGACAATAGACTCTGACATTGAAGAGCACTGTTCAGGGAGGTGATTTCATGGATTAAAAAGAGGTACATCCTGTGCTGCTGGGTTTACTTAGACTGAGTAACTCATGTCCACCTTTTGTAGCATAATTTGTAAATATTTCTAACAGCAACCTTGGGCAACGCTCATTCTGGTGCTATTGTCCTTCCAGGACAAACACAAACAGTATCTTTTAAGCCTCATTAGGTTGTCTTAGTCTGGCCAGGCTGTGTAGGATGTGCTGGGAATGTAGAAATTTGTAGACTAAGGAAAGATTTTTTTTTCTTTTTCAAATGAAGTTACAAAATTTGGCAGCGCTTTTTAACACAAAATGTATGCTGAGTTGGATCTCAAACAAAACCTAAGTCGAAAAAATCACTTTGCATTTATCAGACGGACTTTGTACGTCTGATCAAGAGAAATGATCAAAAAATAACGTCTGAAAAGCAAGAGTGATGCTGTTAAGTTCCAGAAGTCTTTCTAATTACCTTTGCTATGAGCAGGGGTGAGCAGGAGCACTCATAGCCATTATTATTACTCTTAATAGCATTTATCTTTCACTCACCTTCTTCCAGAGGGATGGAGCTGCTGCCCCTCCTCCAGTGTGAAAAACAGAACTTAGATCTGCGTGTCTGGAAGTTGGCTGAGGACAGCGTGCCTGCCCTTCTTTCTGCTGGGGCTCTTCAGTCCTTGATCAGTGATGTCAAGGCTTTGGCCCAGCTTTGGTCCAGCTCCAAATACAAGGCTGAACACTGCAGGTGTTTCATATATATGAAAAGCTTTCCTATGTATAATGCCTCTTTCTTAGGACATTTTTGAAGCTGCCTTTTAAAAGCTAAGGCCTTAAAAGCTAAGGAACCGTCATCCCCACAGTAAATGACTAGATGCTGTTCTACCAAATGTGCACACGCTTATTTCTCCTCTTTTGGAGTCTGTGATGAAAAGCTCTGGGCCACAGCTGCCACTTGGTGCTCTGAAGTACAGCCATCATTCATTACAGCTGGTACTTCTGACCTCAGGACCAAAATTCTGAGTGTGCCCCTCATTGGCATTGGATTTTGTGCTGGGCTTTGGGTAGTAATTTGCTGAACCACTCTTGTGCCTTCCAAAATCCATTTTCCTTTTGTAATTAAAAAAAAAAAAAGCTTCAGAAGAGTTAGCTGCAAGGAGAGGGCAGTAAGCAGCAGACCCTAAAGGCTTTTGACGTTTTTCTGAGTTAGGGAGGTGTTTCTGAACAGCTTTGATTTCCAAGGTTTAAATGACAACTGTGTAAGGAAAGATGGAGTTCTATGAAAAATTCAGCTAACTCATGAGAACCATGTGTTTAAAGTAGTCTTTGCCCTTATCAAGGGAAACAGTTCCTACAGGTAATGTGACTTGATGCTCTTGCTCCTAAGTGATGATGGGTTGGAGCTTTGAGATGTTCTGGGGATCCTCTTAGATGCACTCACGCACAGCGTACTGAACAACGTACAAAGCTTCTGCTTTGCCAAGTGAGATCAGGTGACGTTGTTTTACTCGGGGAAGAAGTGTCCGATGTATTATTAATCTCCTTTTTAACTGTCTTTAATTCCAAGTGCTGCCTCAAACCTGACATCAGGTCTGTAGTGCTCTCAGGCTGACACCAGTAGCTGCAGTAAATCCAGCGTCTAAGCCAGTGCTGCCATTTCAACTAAATAAATGCAAGTTGGCTATTCAGGCAGCTTTAAAACCAGGTCATTTTTAAGTGCTTAAATAGGGATTTGAAGAGGCTGCTTACACAATTGATGGTTTCAGTTTTGCTTTAATTAGGGTTGGGTGGTGTTCTGGTTTTCTCAGAGATCTGAGAGGGTTTCACATAGCTGAGGGTGAGGCACACCCAGCACAGCAGCACAGCAGCAGGAGCGGGGGGAGCAGAGAGGTGTAAGGGCAACCCAGTGGGCAGGGTGAGAGCCTTTGTGCTTTTCTCTAAGGATGAGCCCTCCTGGTCCTTTCTTAAGGCAAACCTTTGCTCAGAAGCAATGTTATAATTCTGTACTAATCCAAATCTTCTATGTCTACCTCTGTGCAGTGTCTTGGCCATTGAATTTTTATGGCCCTCTAAGTAAAAGGGGAAATTAAAAAGCAGCTATTTGTTTACTCTAGTCCTGTCATCTGGAATAAATATTCCAATTTATCTCAGGCCCTGCTTACACTAAGGAAGTTCAGCTCGCTGATGGCAAATGAACCTGGGTCGTCATTCATTAATCGCTGTAGCTGGACGAAGCTCTCGCTCTACCTTTTTTTCCCTTTTTACTTTGATATTTAAATGCACTTTACTTTGGTCATGATGGGTGTTTTCACTCTGTTTCCCAAGGGCTCTCATGAAAATGAGAAGTTGCATCTTAAAATATCCTGTCAAGCAAAACTTGCTGAACAAAATGCAGATCCTTGTTTCGTGACAGTAGCTGACTGAGCAGCGATGGGAACATGGGTCCCGTAGGACTCACACGCTCCTTTACCTCCTCTTTTGATCGTGATGAAACTGATAAAAACTTCCTTTTATTCTTAATTACCCTTCTGTTGTAGCTGGAAAGTAGGCTTAGAGAGGCTTTAAATAAATGCTGGTAGAGAGACCACAATGATGGGCTGCCTGACCCACGTCCCTGCCTTGCTTTGGGCCTCGTGGAGCATCCGTGCCATGGGTGCAAGGAGCAGGACAGCCCCGGCTCAGTGCCGTGCGTGGGGCTCCAGCAGCAGAGCAGCACTGGGGAGCTGTGCTGGAACTTTTTCGCCTCTCTCCTTTTCCAGAAGCGAGGTTGGCCTTTCTGTGATGGTGCTGCCTCCCGCTGTCAAAGCCACAAGCAGATGAGAACCATTTGCGCCTTGAATGTATCTGCATGCCCTGCAGATAGATGTGAACAAAATGGGAGACCCAGGAGCATTGGAGCAGTATGGGAACTGAAAATCTGTTATGTTAAGAGGCAGATTTATGGCTGGGGCAAGAAGTTGTGGTTGTAAGCTTAGGCAATGGGCTTACTGTCCCAGCTAATGTGTTTGTGCCTGCAGCTGCTTGGCCACTTACTGCTGCTTCCAGCATGCCTGCAAACACACCATCTTGTCTTCACTGCTCTGTCAGTTTACAGCTGGAGAGAAAGTCTGCCTGGAACTTAGAAGGGGATGACGAAAGAGGGAGGGATTCCTCTCTCCAGTTACCCATTTGTTTCTTGGCTTTGTGTGTGGGTTGTTTTTTTTTTTTTGTCTTTTCCTTTTTTCCTCCCCTCTCCTGTTGCACTGCGATTTTCAGGCAGTTTCTCATTCTGGTTCCTCCTCCTTTGATCCTTCTCCAATAGCAAAAAATTGAAAAATAAAAACAAATTAAGAAAGCCATGCTTGTAGTCCCGTTGCAATAACTTACCTCCACTTGTCATCCTGATGGATCGAGGAACCACCAACTCCAGCATTACCTGCTAAGCTTCTCTCCTTTGGATATTTTTCCTTGCTTCTGAATTCTGAGATTACTGTGATTAGGGCCAAACACTGCATATCTCAGGGCTGACATCCTGCCCATGCAGATCACTCACACTGCACACAATGTACTCGCATCTGGTGACGTCCTTCCACATGACGCATGCAGCCCAGCTTCTTGGGAAGTTTGCTTCTAAGCTGCATGAACTTTTGGGACTGGGTTAGCCCAGACTGAAGTTGACCCTTGTAGGAAAGCAGCTAAGGGCAGCATTTATCACTTTTTCTAAATTTTAAATGATCTGCATAGCTTACTGAGATGGAACTTTAATGGAAAACTGCTGATGGTTGGAAAGGCTTGTGAATGGCTTGGAAGTGGTGCCTGCAGTACCAACAGGCTGCAGATGGAACTGGCTTTTTTTTTTTTTTTTTTTTTTTTAAATACTTTAACTTTTTAGTTACAGTTTTTGTGTACCTGCACTTCCACTGCAGTAGAATACATGGTTTGTTGATTTGCTTTGAGCAAGGTGAACCTGCATAAAGTTGAAATAGTAAGAACGTTAGTCAGATCACAGTATTGTTAATTTAAGGACCTCAAAGAACATTAATTCTAAGAACAGAGAATGGAAGCAGTCTCCTGGGCTGCTCTATGCCTCCTGCTCCTGGTGCTGGTGACTTTTTGCAATCCCTTTCCTTCCAAGCAGTTCCTCTTTCCATTTCCATTTTAAAACTCAGCAATCTGTGGAACTGGTGTAGATGGGCCCATGGCAAGGCCAGGACAAGACCAGAGCTGTGCTGCAGTTACACAGCTTGTAAGGACAGGTGGCTTATTCACTGAATGTAGAAATCTCTGTTGTACATCTATTGGTGTCTATCATTAAATGTCCATTCTGGCTGTTGAGGTTACAAATGGATTGGGACTTTAATTTTGTCAATAATTGCTCCTAGTGTAAATTTCTTAAGCAGACGGAAAACTCTGGTTGAAAATCTCTCTGTGATGCACATATTTGTTACAAAGAATTTTAATCTGGAAACATTCTTCAGTATTTTAGGGCAAATACTTCCGGAAGTACATCTCCCTGCCATGCGAAAAATAGGCAGTAATGTCTGTAGTGGAAGAAATTGTTACCTGAACATAAAGAGCCTGAGGGCACGTTTTATGACCTTGTGTCTGCTTAGAAAGGCTGCTGAATTCAAGGATAGAGTTCTGTCTCATAGGCGTAAAGCCACGAGTCATTATGAGCTTCCTGCTCACTCAGTACTGCAGCAACTGACTGAAAGCTGCCACTTCCAGCACTGTTGATTTGGCAGATATTTTGCATTGCGAGAGACTAAAAGAAAGAAGATTGAATAAAAGTGGTTTCCATTCTCCTTACAGGTAAATCAGCATTAGGACAATAGGAAGGGATGACTGTCCAAAGGCAAAGGAGGGGCTGCCAAACATCATGGAAAGCTGCAGAGAATGAAAATGAACATGCACTGATAATTACTGGCTGGTGTCCTTTCGAGCCAAGAGATTTACTTCCTAATTAGACAGCTGACTCTTAGGCTGGGGGATAATTAACAAATTTTGGTGAGAAAGATTAACAATTTTGGTGGAGTAACTTTTTGTAGTTCATTTACACATTTACAAGAGTTTTTTGGAAACCAGTTGAAAGTTACAGTAAATCTGTGCAAAGCATTTGGTAAGTCATTTTTCGGAACAGCTTTCTTTTTGCAGTTCATCTACCAGTGTGGACGTGCTATTGAAACAGCAGGCTGACAACATTACTGGTAGAACTTGTGAAGGGTTGTTGCCCCGCTTTTGGACTTTGAGCGGATTAATCACCTCTCAACACAGCACTTGAGCATGGAACAGGCCAGGGGAATTTCCTTTGTCTCCAAATGTCTCAGTGTTGATGTTGGATCTGGTTTTAGGAAGTGTGAAGCGCTCTGAAATCCCATGGATGTTAACGGAAAAAACATGGGACGAAATTCCTTCTCTTTCGCAGACCTTGCTCTGCAGGAGTTCTGTGGGGCTGGGGGGAAGCAGTGCTGGCAGGCAGAAGCAGTATGTTCCCCAGTGTTTCCATATTAGCAGCAAGATGCCTTTTCAGGTGGCACTGTGACATGGTCCTCTTGCTCTCGAAGTATCAAAATTGAAGATGAGATGAAAACTGTGGCTCTTGAAATCTGCTTAGATAAGATGGAACTGGTACTGAGGAACAAGAACATTTTGTGTGTCAGGAGATAGAGGGTAAATGAAGAATTAAAAGCTCTAAAAGGTGTTTGGCCTTTTCTTTGTAGAAGGGCTATGCAGCTAAATTCATAGAGTGGTTGGAAACCATTGTGGTTTCATTTGTCAGTACTAAAGATGATGGAGAAAAAGAGACAAGTTCACTGGCCCTGAAGAAAGCAGAAAAAATGTCTTCTGCAAGGCTAATTTAACCCCATTAAGACAAGTACACAAGACCACTGTGTAACTGATCGTATGTGGCACTTGGATCCAGTAAGCAGAGTAATGTCAGGATGTGACTTTGAATCAAGCACACAGTTTCTAAGTGCAGAGGGGCCTATGGTCAGGGCTCTGGGCTTAATGCAGCCAGCACAGGCTTTAAAGATAATTCTTAGCTATGTTTGCAATGTTCTTAGTTTGGTTTAAGAATGAGGACAACACCATTGGCCGTGCCACCATAAGGAACAGTTCATTGGTGGCACGGGAACCAGGGACCTTGTCTGTGCCTGTCCTGCTCAGAGCTGTGCTGGCGCGTGCTCTCTGTCAGCTACAAAGTGCGGTGTTCCATGGAAACCTTTCTTTTCAACTCTTTTCCATGATCTGATTTCACTTGCTAATTGTTTCTTATTTTGTATGGCCCTTTGGGGCAGAGAGTACTTTGGAAATCTTTGTTGTATGTTGGGAATTTCAGAGTTCCAGCATAGGATAAGTCAGCAAAAGCAACACAGAAAATGAACTGTGCGCTCATTTGTTTCAGATGTAAGATGAGAGTTATGGGCAGCCTACCTGAGAAGCATCGGCATCGAGAGGGTGAAAAGCATGAGTGTGGCTGTATCAGTATAAAGGAGTTTATTGAATACAGAAGAGTTTGTGAAGTACATATATCAGAATTACAGTACAAGATTATATATAAATGATAAAGCTATATATTATACTACAGCAAGCGGCACTGTTAATACTAGGGCTAATACAATGAATGACCCACTGACCTAAATCACTTTCTGTCATAATGCTTTTTTTCTTATTTTTTCAAAGTATGTAATAAATCTTCCACATGTTTCACTGAGGTTTATTCTCCAGTCCCCACACTATTTACCCCTAAATGTTGAAAGCCTGAATTGAAGGTAAACTGCTGTAGCAAAATGTGTGTTCCACTTGTAGACAAATGTGCTGCTCAGAACATTTACCTTCCTTTATAGGGAAGGATGTGGAAGAAATGCTGCTTCACCACTCAGGCTCCATAAAACTTATCTACTTAGTGCTATAAAGAGGATGTTTGATGTCAGTCTCCTCTTACTGCATTTTGCTGTGCTCCTGCAGGTATATCTGATGGAGTCCTGAGTTGTAACACTGGCACCAAGCAAGGGTGAAAAATATCCAATCACAACTGAAACGAATGGCTGTTGTGAAGTGAGCTCACTGTGCTGTCCTGGTATTGTTTCACCTTTAATTAAGTATTCTTTTAAAGTGTGTGGTTTGCACAGGATAACAGGGATCCTGGACGGGAGCTGATTTCAAAGCCAAGAAATATCCCAGTACTTCAAGCAATGCATAAAGGAAAAAATTACTCCTAGCAGTCATTATTTGGTTGCAAAACAAATGGAAAGATTAAGATTTCTCTGCTTTTCTGGCACAGTGTGAAATCACTAATCCATTTGAAGAACTGGAAAAATGTGCCGAAGCGTTGCATTAGGAACACATTTTATAGATAACATTACTGTTCTGATACTTTGCAGAGAATTTGGGCAAAACCTATTGTAGGAGAGTTCCTGCATGTCAGAGCAAACACTCCTTGGGCCTTCTGGCATCTCTGTAGCTTTGATCCAGACACCCTCGGGCTGAGCACCAAGGCTCTCTGCTCACTTTGGCTTTGCTTATATCCTGGAAGCTGTGTTGCAGTAAAAGCCAATTTAAAGCTTTCTGACTCAGTATCACCTCCCAGTTACAGGGTCATGTGGGAAAAAAAAAGTCATTTTTGAGAATCATTTTTGTTATTCACATTCACTTTTTGTGTCTTGGCCCTAAATGTACATTTTTTGTTTTCAAATTCTTATTTTCTTACTGTGAGAACTGAAATTTTGCTTCTTTATCTATTATTTTTTTAAGAACAACTGTATAAAGATGATCATATGTGTTTAAAGAGGGACACTGAAACATCATCCTGTGAGACTTCAGATAAGACCAGGAGAATAAGTATATAGTTTCTCATAATTAAAACAAAAAATGGATTTTGAGTACTTCAGTAAAGGATTGTAGATTGATTTCAGGTCTGGGAAATAGGTTCCTTCTGTGTTGTATACAGGGCACAGGAGGATCACAGAATCACAGAATCACCCGGGTTGGAAGGGACCTCAAGGATCATGTAGTTCCAACCCCCTGCCCAGCAGGGCCACCAAACACACACATTCAGATCAGGTTGCCCAGGACCCCGTCCAACCTGGCCTTAAACACGTCCAAGGACGGGGCATCCACAGCCTCCCTGGGCAGGGAGGATCAGGCACTCTGGCCCTCAGTTCCTCAAAGCACTGCTGTAAGTATGCTGTAATTTGAACAATCAGTGATGATTATAGATATTATGTTGTTTAAATACTTAACGAGGGGGGAAGTTATCTACTTGTGAATGCAAATGCTTTGCTTTACACAATGAGCTCAAGGTGAGAATCCAGTCTTAGGTTTGGGGCTTTGATTGCATTCAGGATCTGGGCCTTGGGGAGCTGGGGTTCTGTAGGAAGTGCAAGATCTCCTTGTAAAACTTGGAGTGCTCAGAAATAGCTGTGCATTAAGCACTGAAACCTAAATTAATGATAGAAAATTGAATGGCTAAATGCATGGTTCTGTCACACAAAGGGGCCTGGTTTTTTTTATACTAATAAGTGTTGCCATTATAAAAGCTATTTAGAGTAGATAGAAAGGAGCTGCATGGTAATTAAGAGTTAGGCTTTGTGTCTAGAGAGAACTGTGTGGATTTGTGAATGCATTGGACAAGTCTTTGTGCAGACCATCATCCATTGGGGTCTCTGAACCGTTTGGAAGGGGTTTGCAGGGGCACTAGTACCAGTAAACCTATGGGTAGGAAGTTTATGTCTGTGTCATCTGGCCCTCAGTACCCCTGCAAATTTTAGATCATACGTCAGAAATATACCGACAATAGTGTAAAATAACAACTAATAACCACCTCAGCCTTCACAAACACTTAAATAAGTATTCTGTGCTTTCTGCACTCTTTTGCTCACTGGAATTGATTTTCTGCTGGAGCGTGCCTGCTGCGCAGTATTGGAATGAATTCCTGTAGTTTTACAAATTGGCTGGATTAGGAGGTCCAGCTTTACGTGTCAGGAGTTGTCAGCTCCTCCAGATGAATGGGGTACTGCCTGTCTCGTCTTTCTGGCTGATTCTGAAGGCATATGATTATTTTCTTCCAGACTCTTCATGTAAATGAATAGAAACTGTCAGGGATCATAACTCATATCTGTCTGCTCTGGACAGAGGTCCAGGTTCCTTAGGCTGCAGCTCATGGGACTACTTGAAGCATTTGGCTGATGGTATCTGGCACTTACACCCAAGTGCTAACTAATGGGAGTGCTGATGCTTGGGAGCTCCTCTTCCTCTTCACAGGTACAGAAAGTTGCATCTCCAGAAAACTATGAATATGTCTTCATCCTTTCCTGTCCAGCAACTCCATGAACATTACACAGAGCAACAGAGCAAAGTTGTTAAGTGGGAAAACTGGAGAACAGGCCTGTCTTTCCAGACATCATTTTCCCCTTTCTCTTCCATGGAACCAGCTCCACACAAGCTGTGGGCTCTGGGAAGGGTTGCAGATGGCAGCTGTGAGATGGTAAGCTTGCCCTTTTCTGTAGAGGCACCCAAACAAAATCTGTTGGAGTGAATACTTACCGTACATGTGTCCTTTTACTCTTCTTAAGAGTTGGTGATAGTCTGAGTTGGGGCACGACATGGCCGTGTTGGATGGGGCCCTGGGCAGCCTGATCTGGAGGGTGGCAACCCTGTCCCTGGCAGGGGGTTGGAAGTGGATGAAGGTCCGTTCCAACCCAAACCATTCTGTGATTCTGTGTCGGGCAGTGAGCTTACTTTGTGAGTAACCAAATCTGTACAGTTTGTGGAAATTCCATTTGATGCCAACTCTGACTTGTGGCGTTCACTTCTCATCTCACTTTGCTGTTTCTTTCTTTTTCCTTTGTCCTGCCAGCTGCCAATCCAGCCTTGTTTTGACATCCCGCCTTGCAAGTACATGAGCCTAAGGAAAACCCTATATTATAAAAGTATAGCAGTCTCCATCACACAGCAGACAGGCTTCACTGGGAGTTGTGCTTTTTGTTATCACTTTGTTTCATCTTTAAATACTGCCTTATTCTATGGCTTTTCCTCCTGGTCTGGTCTGCAGACAGGAAGCTTCCAAAGAGCTGGTGTAGCATCTTGTGACCCAGCCAGTGGGTCCAGAGTCCAGTCCGTCTGGTCAGTGAGGGGCACTGCTATGGGATTTAAAATGAGGAAAAAAAGGTGCCTTTGTTTTTGGTGGCGTGTGCGGAAGGTGAAAGCCCCGAGGGAGAACAGGAGCTGGACAGAGCCTCCTTCTGCCGAGCCACAGTGTATCTCGAGGAGAGAGGCGAATAAATAAACAGCGTGGGAGCGATGTAATGTGATCTAAAAAGCCATCTCATGGCTGGAGCATTTTCCTCAGGCAGCCACCTTGAAACATCTGAGGGAATTTCCCAGCGGTGTTGGTTAATGTGTTTGGACGGGGCTGGAAACTGCCGAGGCCTGACTGCTGCGCAGAGGGAAGTGTGTCAGTGTGTGTCAGAGCAAGCAAGGGCTGCGAGTTTGCGGAGTCATAAGGCAAGAACAAATCAGGAGAGATGGGTGAGGTGATTCCCAGCGCTGGGTGCGAAATGGAGCTGATAGACGTGCAGCTGATTTTGCATAGCGCGTCGTGGAATGGTTTTGTAACAGGGAACGTTTGAAGCTTTTGTATTTGGCTGACTTCTGTGCAAATAAGTGGATATTGACATTCCATATTCTCAAATTGAGAAACTGATTATGAAAATCTGACTCTAACTTAGTCTGTAATTAAGTTTTCAAGACAGAAAACGTTCTTCATGTTTTTCCTGAAATGAAGTGTATGTTTTCAACGTATAAAATCTGTATAAAAGTATAATTCAGAGAAACTTTGAAAAAAGTTCTGAAACAAACCTAGACCAGCTCTTACCACTTCTAGACTCCAATCTAATGTAAAGCCTTCAATTATGAAAAAACTTAATATGAAGAAGCTTGAATATATGGATATTGGATACAGACTACATGTGAATTTACTTTGTAACTTGGTCTGATGTGCAGAGGCTCAACAACCAAAAGATGCTTCCACTCTGGAGCCACAGAAGACAGTGGAAGGAATCTGAAAGACAAATCAAATCTGATGTCCTCCTGAACTCAATTCAGGTGTACTACCCTCAAGTCAAAGCTTTGATTACAGCTTGCCTGGACTTCATGCACTTGCTTTAATTCTGGTGTCAGTATTGCTGAGGAGGCAAGAGCTTGATGGATAGGCTGCCCCCAAAATGCAGAGCAAGTATGCTGAGCTTCTCAATGAAATGAATATCCAAGGAATCTAATTTAAACTTGCTCACTCAGCCCACATGAGCTGCAGGCACAACTTTGGGAAGGAGGCAGAGTACAGAGGGGGGTTTTGCAACAAATCCAATTGCTCAGAAAATGAGATTTGGTTAAAAATCCTCAGATTTGTTGTTTCTCATCATGTTTAGGTTTATATCTGCTGCCTTCCCTGAACTTCTAAGATTGCACTGAAGTTCAAACATTTCTTTGCAACCACAACAGCTAGAGCTGTTTTGTTTTAAGTGCAGGGAGAGAATCCTAGGGAGCCATGCTCTTGCCAGAGTAGGCTTTAAAAGCAACCCCTGCTGGTATCATAACAACAGTGATGAAGTTGTGAAATGAGTCTTTCTTTTAAGTACAAATTGCTTGATCTGTATAGTGCTAGAAAAAAGACTTTTTTATGGTAGAAGAGACCTGTGGTTGTGCAGGGTAAACCACTAACTTTGCCGTCTGTCGCTTTTCATCAACTATAGTGGCACATCACCTTGCAGTAGAACATGCAGATCTTATATTCAAACCAGGGCTTAACCTTGAGTTGGGACTAAACAAGTGGAGGGAATTCTTGCAGTCTGTTTGGATGGAGGTATGACTCATGATTGCAAACAATACAAAGAAAAGCTGAAATGCAAAATTATTACAGAACTTGGCAATTGGAATGGCTAGTGAGCTGTTAGGTAGCATCCCCACAGCCCTTTTTCTCACCTGGAAGGTACGACTTGATTCAGTGGTAAGGGAACTAAATTAAATGGTGTTCTTGGACTGCCTCAGAGGACCACCACATACCTGCCTCCTCTGAGGGCAGTTCATGTAAGAAAAAAGGACTGGCGACTGATTCGTAGCCAGCCACCACCTGTTCTGCAGGAAATCTCTGGCTAGTGCTTTGAAGTGGGAAGTATATTCTGGAAAACACTGCTGCTTTCTTGCCTTACTCTTATGCATTTTCTTTAGGAGCAATTACAGGAAACAGATATTGAGAGTTTTTTTCCTCCAGGTCCCAGTATACTGGAAGTATTTGTTATGCTGGGCACCGCTGGAGCTTCACAAGCAATCAGCAGGTTAATGCACACTGCTGCTATGTCCTTCTGTAGCACTCGCATCCCTGTGTCTGTCTATGACCCAGTGAACATGGGCTTGATTTTACTCATCACATAGTATGAAAAACACAGTGTGTTTCTCAACGGTCCCATTTACACCCCATTATTGCTGTTAGGAGTGTCTCAGATGTTGTTGTGAATGCCATTCCCAGTAGCTTTCCTATATTGTACGTCCAAACAGCCCATCACTCTCCAAGTATTAACCTTTCGTACCTCCTCATTATACTGCTTCTCCCACCTTCTTTTAGTTGGCGCTAAAACTTTTCAGACGCTGGAGAAAATGTTTTCCTAACTCACCATTGGCTTTAGCAGTATGGGTTTTGTATCTGTTATGATATTTTTTTTTAAGATATTTTCTTGGCATATTGACTGATTTGCAAGAAGTCAGGAAGACACAAAAAAGCCCAGGATGGGAAATTCAATTTGGTTTAATTTCTTGGCAGTGTGCAGAATCATTTCCCAGGTCTCTCTAGTTAACAATACAAAATACAAGCTTATTCCCAAGCTATCAACATTCTTCAGTTTTCTTGTGGCTGAAAGTCTGTTTCTCACGATCCACGACATCGGAACAGGGCAAAAAGTGACCATGTGGGCTGCTCCATCCCATGCCTTTATTTCTGCTCCGAGTAATGGATGTTCATAGACCCCTTGCTAATGGGATGTTTCGCTTATTCATAAAATTTAATCAATGCCAATTTCTGAAGAAATTTCTTGGTCTACGTGCACTGTTGTACCCAGAGACTTGAATTTGGCAGGCCTGATAATAAGTCTGAGGATTGAGGATTGTTATGTCTTCCTCACCAATATGTCTAAATAATGGTTCATAATTAACTCTGGCAATCTCTCTTGTCCAAGCAAAATTCATCATTTTGTAATTCTCTGGGGCTTTTGCCAGCTTTCCTGCAAGGAGTGTTTGGACTGCGTGCGAAGAGGTTGTGAGGCCAACTAACTCAGCCAGCAGAGGATTCCTCCAATTAGTGTTCAGTGAGCGCAGTGCCCGTCCTTGCTGGGAGCCTGCCTTTTCCACTCTGGCAGCAGGGCAACCATCAAAGAGTCCCTGTTTATAGTAAATAGTGCTTGGCCTCTGCAAAATGAAGGCATGAGGCCTTTCTAATCAAACTGTTTTTCTTGGTATGCATGAGGTTTGACGTTTCAGCAGACGTGAATATGAGTATTTTCCTCGAGGAATGAGGACCTTAGATGCAGTCCTCAACACGCCAGAGAGTCTGCTTCCAAACTTTCCTACCATCTCACAGCTGTAACAAACATGGACTATTTACCATTGGTGGAGGAGTCCTCCCACTGTTGCTCATCCCTTACACTGGGAATGGAGTGGATAAGACCGTTCACCATTCTAGAGGGGTAATCAGTGCTGTATGGCAAGGCCATTGCCCTCAGACAGAAGATTTGGTATGTTGCCTAAAATGGTCCAGAAGAACTGTGTGTTTCCACCTGCATTTTCCCAATTTGCTTCTTCCTGCAAAACAAAGCTGTCAAGACGGACCAGTTCCACACGTCTTTAGAAGGTGGACTGATGAAGAGACTGCAATGGCTTAGAGTTTCTATTCCCCTTCCCAGAAATCCCCATGACACAACAATGCTAGACTCGAGTTCCTATCTGGGATGGAAAATCCTGTGTTCTTTGGTCATTTGCAAAAGATTTGTGACTCACATGGAATTTGCACATCACTTACTGAATCCAAACCCTGGAAAAGACAAATCTATTAATTTATGTAAACAGGAAATGGTGTTCAGCCATTCAGATGTTCTTAAGCCACACATTTTACCCTCCTATAATGTCAGTTTTCCCTAGGGAAATAGGGAATAGGAAAGCCCTGCCAGCATGCCAGTCCTACTTTATATTCCATACCTGTAAATAGACTTTGCCTGTCTGCCTAATTCTCCCTCCCTGGTTTGCATTGTTTTATCTTTGGACTTGAAAACTACGTACATCTGTAAAAACAGAGGGTAATATATGGTAGTGGTATGCTGCTGTATTCATTTGAATTAATGTCCCTGAAAGTGCAGAGGCTGCAGATTCCATGGTACTGCAAGATGGTAGAGCTTATGTGCATTTAAAGAAAACAGATCCTGTTTTCATAAAGGTCAATTTATAACCGTGTTCAGGTTCATTTAATTTTGGTGGTGCAAAGAGAGGAAAAGTGGTTCCAAAAACTGAGGTTATCAGTCTGAATTCACAGACTGTACAATCTTGTTTTTGTTGCCTCTCTACCAACAGGAATTCTGCATACTCACATTCTTGATCCTTCTCCTCTTCCTTGAAGAAACACAGCTGTGGACACGAGCCTTTATTGCCGCGCACCGCTGCGGGTCGCAGGGAGCTGGGCTGCCCTGCATGGAGATGAGGTGGTGCAGTCACTGCGTGTCGGGAAGAAGGGCGTGAGCCTATCAGTTAACAGCTGTGCTCCCATTAGTCAGTTTTTCTGTCCTGAAAACGGCCGAAGCCAAATGTCCCAGTCATAGGTACATGAAAGTTAATAACAGACATAGAGTAATTCCAATCTGGAACCCTGAACAGATGCTTTTTGCCCTGAAATATGCTGATTAATTTACTTGGCAGAATGACCTTAAGATTTCTTTAACAGTACTTGCAGGCGTTTATTTGCAGAACCAAAAAAATTTAAAAAGATCAAATTCACTAAAATTGTGAAATTCCTGAGGCTCAGCTGAAGCACGTCACTCCTCCATTGGAATGGCCTTGTCAGGCAGTAGAGTGGGCAGAGCTGCTGAACGTTCATCTGCTGGGTGGGATTAAGTTAGGACAAACAAATGCCTGTTCCAGACAAGCACATTCCCCATGACTTAATGAGCTTTAATTTAAATGCGTCAACTCTGTGGCACTAGTTAATGCTTTTACCTCTGCCTTCTCTTCTCACATGTCTAGCATTGGCTTGCACTGTCTTTTTGTCAGTAGGAAGCCTGTTTTTCAACCAGTTGGAGCAGTGCCCAAATGGTGCAGTAGAGTGGTACAGAAGCACTGGTGGCAGTGGGATTGCCTGTGGCTCTAGGAGGCAGCAGGAGAGCTGAAAGCTTGCACTGAGGCAGGCAGGTCTGGGGCTACGACTGGTTGGTGTTGTGTCCCAACCAGGTGTTGGTGACTCTGGTACAGAAGTTCACTGTTAAGATGAGCTGTGCCATCTCTAAGGGTGAACTGTGGCAATGGAGTGTATTGTCCAGAAGTTATAAGCTACAGGGCAGATATATACTGTGAGCTGGAGTATGTGATATACAGATGAGGTCTCGTATGTTATTTCAATTTATATGCTAATCTTCTTGTATTTATGTATATTTTTCTCTTTCCCTTTTGCTTTCCACCACTATCTTTTATAGTTCTTGGAAGACCGTAAACAAACCATTCTGTTTGGAGCCAGCAGCAATACTTCTCTTTTTCTGTTTCTTTTTTTTTTCTGGCAGCCCACTGGTGCTTTGGATTTTGATTTCCTTTACCTACTAGAGATATTTATATATGTAGATATTAAAATAACACAAAATGCGTTTTTTCTGTTTCTGCTCATCCTAAAACAATGTGCAGCTGTTGAACTGCATATGAGCTTTGGATTGCTGCATGCCATTCTTGCTGAGCATGTTGTATTGAGCACCAGGCAGTGGTGAGTGTCTCAGAGCACACTGCACTGAGCTCGGGTCTGTTCCCTTCTCCTTTAGAACACCAGCAGCATTCTCACCCTGTCTCTGCTCCTTTAGAATATTTGTGGTAAAGAAGAAACTCAGAATGAAAATTTTGGCTTTACTCATAAGGTTTACTCACTTTACATTTCCTGTGGTATAAGTTTCCCATCCCCATTGGTGGCAGCTGGGTTTCAAACCGCTTGTTCTATGCTCATTGAATCCCTGCTTTCCTCTGTGCCTCTCTGCTCTGTTTTGCAGGATATTTTTGCTTCTTCCTCCAGGTTCTGCTTTCCCATTCCACCTTCCTCATCTCATCTTTTCTTTCCTCCCCTTCTTGCTGAGAGTTATAGACCTTCCCATCCTATTTTCCTTCCTGTCTATAGCAAGTACAGCATGTATCTTAAGCAGTTTACAGCTTCAGGTCTACAGAGATGCCACAGAAAATGTTGTCTGAGAAGCAGGGACCAGATCAGCTCTTTATGGGGTCAGTTCCCTGTTGTTCCACTGGTTCCCTCTGCTGTCCATCCTTGTTTGAGGTGCATAATGCAGGAAGAGCCCCGAGGAAGTGCTGTGTACATGGCACACCATGCTGCCCTGAGAGGTCAGCATCCAGCACTGTGCGTCACCTGCGGCTGCCCCAGCACACGAGTTGTGTTCCTTGGCTGTGGTTGGGGCTGAGTGGGGCTGCTGCTGGTGATGTGGCAGAGGGAACACAGCTGAAGGACAATTAGTTTTAGCTGGAAGTTCGTGGTTAATTCTCTCTCTGAAAAGAATACTTTTTCTCACAACAAATCTTAAATTTGCTCAGAAAAATCTATGTAGAGCTTATATTTTCCTTAAAAAACGATGAACAGCAACTTCATTGAGATTCACAGAGAACTCAGATATGGAAAGTGTGTTTATTTAATTGATGACAAGAAACATCTGTGTATGCTGGCACACTCTTCAGGAGGTGGATGAGAACCATTCAGCAGCCTTTGAGGGACCAGCCCTCCAACTCGTGGCATGGCTGTGTCACATATGGGGTGAAACACCAGTGTAGCACAGTTGCATGTTCTTCCTTTCTGAAGATACACATCCCTCCTTCCTGGTGGCCTGGGGTGGTCATCAAACTCAAGATTCCTACCGTGGTTTTCTTGTTTATTCTCAGATGATACAAAGATGCTCAGTGTAAGGGCTGCATGATGTTTCTTTTCCTGCTGTCGTATACTTCCACAGGTTTATTTGAAACGTTAGCAAAGCCTTGACGATCTTGCTAAGATTCTGCGAAAGTATCATCATATTAGAGGTTTGGGTATGGGTCTATTCCTCGTGTCTCGCCCGCCCTTCGGGACTCCTGTGTCTCTGGGGCAGCACACATTGCTGCTGATGCACCGCTCTGTCCTCAGTGACATCCTGCATTTTGCTCTCAGGGCTGGGACTGCAGCGATGCTCTGCGATGGGCTGATTTGCAATTCCCTGACATATGCTAGTTACAATCATGCATTAGGTTTCGGGAAAACAGCCCTCCTAATATGCATGGGAGAGAACACACCAGATGATTGTTACAAGAGGGATCTGAGACATCTTATTTAAATTAATATCAAACCAAATGGAGAAACTTTGCAGAAGTGAGTGCCAGATTATCCTCTGAGGACTACAGCCTGGCTATTTGGCTGCCAATAAACTACATATTTTCTTATTTACTAATAGGAGAGAAGTGAACTCTCTCCATGGTGAGTAATACAGATAGCAGCAGCTCCAGTTTCTCTTCATTCATCACTATATTGCTTTCCCCAAGCAAAGGTCAGTGAGTACTTGGTTTCTTTTCTCTGTTGTGGAGTTTACATTCATGAGTCACTGGAGGGCCTGCAATTGTATCCTGGCAGCGTGGCCCAAGGCGCTGTTTCAGGAGTCTGTTCACCTCTCCCTGCTCCTTGGGGAAAAGATTGAGGGACTGAGGTCGTGTTCTGGGGCACGGGCAGGAGCAGGAGATGGGAGATCTGCTCCCTCATGGCCTATGACTCTCTTTAGTCACCCTTTTCCGCACTGCAATGGGAAAGGTTTACTATTGAAGCTGCATCCTGATATGTATGTCAGCTGCCACTGCTGGAGGGGGGAGGATGTCTTTCCAGGCAGCTTGTGGTTCTGAAGTAGGTTGGTTGGTCATGCTCAGATATCTTTAGTTCTTCTGAAGGATGGCATTTGTAATCCAGGTGTTGGTATGTCTTTTGAACTGCAGGAAGGTTCAAAACCACGCTCAGCATTTGTGTAAAATGGGAATTTTGGGTGCAGTGCAGTTGGTAACTGAGCCTGTGACTGACCGAGCTGTGACTGAGCCCTGGATGCGTTCTTGAAGGATTCGGCTACATTAAGTTTATTTTTATGAGCATGGTCTTGAACTTCTACAGTAGTGTTTAGTGAGCAGATTGGAAATTCTGAAAAAGATATTAGAATAGGGGGAATAAGTCATAAAGAGTACTTATCTTATGAATGTCACCTTCTTTTTGTGAATTCACAATATCAAAGGATCCGTAGTGTTGGGGGAGACCTCTGAAGGCCATGAAGTGCAACTCCCCTGCAATGAACAGGGACACCACAGCTAGGTCAGATTGCCCAGAGCCTTACCCTGCCTCTCCTTGAATTGCCTGGGAATAAGGCATGACCTGTCTGAATTTAGTTGTTGACTGAAACTATGCACCAAATAATTTGTCGGGAATCCTTAGTTTGTAGCTCATACAAAAGCAATTTCTTATGAATAGCTGATAGTCAGAAGCTTAGTTATGATGCTAGGCACAGAAATTCCAGGGATTATTTTTCCATTTTGTGATTAGAATATCAAAACTTGTCTATTTATTTATATGTTCATTTGTTGAAAGAATTACTTAAGATTTGAGAGCATTCTAATTCATCAGTCTGTGAGAATACTGCAGTATTTGCCAGTTTCCTGTTCTGGCCAGCTGTTCTGCCAGGGCCGTATTTTGTTAGAAGGCAGATGAAGCAATTTCATTAACAAACATAAACGGGAGCTTTTTTTTTTTTCCTGTATTCCACCTACTCTGGAACTTAACTTTGATTTGCAGAGTAACTGAGATACAAAGGCTGTTTCCACCATGGGGACATAACTTGTTATTTGCTTCTTTTAGGCCCAAGCTTTTAGAATGAACAGAGAAGAGATCTGAATTTTTGCACTCCCAATAATGAGTCGGGAAAAGTCTGTGCCACACCTGTCGATCAGATTTTATCTAAGTAGATTTCTGTTTTGATTTTTGCCACAGTGGCAAGAATTAACTGCCTCCAAAACTCCTCCGCTAATGAGAGCAATGCATCTTCACACTTTTGCAAACCTAGAAGCTCGTACCATGCTTCTATCACACTAATGTGTAGAAATTGCTTCAATCTTTCTTTTACCTGTTATAATGGGCTTTGTTACTGCACCAGGTTGTGAATTGAAAATGAAAGGCATCAGACATGTATACTCCTGCCTAATTGACAACGTGCTGCGTATCGCTTACCTGAGGTCTGCTGGCTGTAGTAGCTCTGGTTGTGGACTTATAATTTTGTGCTGAGGCTGACGACTCTGGTAAGCTGGGAAATGATGGTGACCTTATGAGGCATCCTATGTCACGTTGCCCCTCTTCCCAGTCTGACTGGCAGGGATGAAATTATCGTCATAAATTTAAAACCCATCAAGAACTTCAAGACATGTTTGGTTACCCCAAGTACACCATAGGTTGCTGGATCAGCAGTGAAAGTGCAGTTTGAGGAAAACACAAAGTAGCAGAATGTGTTCCCATGCCAGGTAGACTTGTTGAAATAGCACTGCCCACAGGGATCGTTTGTCACATTTGAAATGATAGCAGGCAATCTGCTGTGGCCTGTGATGCTTTTCCATCATTCTGTGCACGGCCATGAGCCTCCCATATGGAGCCACCCCGGGGCTCTGTGCCCTGGCTCGTACCCATGCGACACGCAGCCATTGCGAGGCAGGTGCCTCAGCTGGGCTGCAACAGCAGCTGAGCCATTCTGCTCCATGCACTTTCATGCTTACACTTTTGTGAGATAAAGGCTCCAGTTGCTGCTTATTGGCAGACAGTAATTCTTTCTGATTACCTGATGTTTACCCTACTTGTGTTTTTTGAATTTAGTCCTTGTATTCAGGTTTGTAGCTCGACTGGAAGCTCTCTGTGGGCTGCATACTTACTTAATACCTAACTGTTCAGTCCTGAGCTCCTTCAACAAAAATAAATGGTAATGCTACTTATTCAATATTTATTCTCTCTTTTGCACAGCAACTGAGTCAGAGCAATATAATGGGATCCATTTAGCATTTGCTCATTTGCTTTGCAGAACCCCCTTCCTGCTTTTTCTCCATTTATGTAGGTGTTGAATACTGCTCTTAAGTGTAGATCACAATATGTAGGTTTTGACAGAGTAAACATATTCAAATCTGTACAGAAGATTCTTGGTTAATAATAGAGGAGATTAACATAACCTGTTTTAATTTGATGTTTAAATGAGGTGTGTAGGGGAGGCACACTGTGTCTGAAATGCATGCAAAGACAAAAGTATATTTCTTTAATGCATACTTTCTTACAGTTTTGCAAAGCAGATTTACATATTTGTGCATGCAAATATTTAATTAAATTTCAGGTCTTTTTAATGAGGTGTACCTAGGAGTCCCTGCTTGTTAATTTTAACCATCTACAAAAGTTGTACCAGTACTGAGCACAAATTTACAGTGTCTTGTTTCCCTTGGCAGAGCACAAGAAGAAATTTAAAAATAAATGGGTGTTTCAGAAGTTTTTCACCTATGAAACACTTTGCAAAATAAGAAAACCCCCATTTTGCACACATCCTCCACTTGTGCTGAGTGTCTTGGTTGCTGGAGAGTCTCTTACAAGTCAAGATACAAGAATAAGAGTCTCAAAAACCAATCGCTCTCCCTTAAGTTTGTACTTCTTGAGGTTTTGCTTTTGTAACTGGCTCATTGCTTGGGCACAGGAGCTGAGTCAGCACTGAGCTCTGGCCACACCAGGTGACTTTGCTTTCTGAAATGAAACGTTAGGAGGATTTTTAAGGTGCCATTCAGTTTCCTCTGTAAGACAGAAGCAATAAGAAGGCTGGTGCAGAAGCTGAAGAAATGTTTGTTTCTTAATGGATTCCTTTCCAAGGAAATTAAAAAGGAAGGAAATGTGAATAGCTGCTGAAAGGAAAGGAAAATTCTGTTGTCTACTCTGTAACCCCTATTTTCCAAGGTTTGGACTGATTTTATACATCTCTCAGCTAGCTATTTTTTGGCACCAAAATATTGGTTGTGATTTGCATAAGCACGTGTTACTTCAGTAGGTGCTTGCAAGAAAGCTGAAGTCATGCCTGCTTTTTCAAATGGAATTAATTTTAGAGTATTGTGCTAATTTTAAAACATCCCTTTAAACTGTGGAAAAAAAGCAAACTTTTTTTCACTCGTGAGGTGTAAGCTGGGTCTTGGAGAGAATCAAATTAAAAATTGGTTTTCACTTTCTAAGGGATAGAGCTACAATTCCTTTTCCTTTCCACTGAAAAACCGTAACATTTAATAGGAAAAAAACTGTAAGAAAACCTTGTAAGACTGTAAGAAAACTTTGAAAAAGATTTGAAGGAAAAGTTTTGATTTCCCCTCTTTTTCTCCTTCTCTTTGCCTAAGGTAACTACAGCTCATAGAGAAGCAGTCGTGGGGAGCTCAGTTTCATTATCTGTACACCAGTGTTGGAGCCAAGACACGCTTAGAGATGTAGAAAGCAGTGAGTGGATGAACAAGTTGCTTCATGCTAAAAGCATCTGGTGCAAGGCTATGTTAGTATGCTCAGAATCTTGTCCATAGTCATGTTGTCTGTTAAAGCAAAGGCATTCCAGACACATAATATGTTGGGGATCACAAACCTCACTGCAGAACCAAAGGCAGTCTGAGCTCTGGGAGCACACAGGTGTTTTTATTATCCCTCTCTTCATAGGCCACTTTCTTCCTTAAGCAACACCTCAGGGCCAGCTAACCTTGCTTTTATGTCTCCTCCTCTGAAGTAATCCCCGTGGGTCGAAGAATGACATTTCCTCATGGTAACGCACAGATTTCTAAATGTGTTTTAGGGCTATTTGGAAATTCTTTAATGAATCAAAGTGTGTTGAAGCACTTCACTTTGGCCCCTCTGAAATGAGCTGGTGACATGGAGGAGGAAAGGCTAATACTCCAGAATGGGAGGAAAGCAAGCATCCCATGTGAAGGCTTCACGGGTTATGCCTTTTTAGTATGACCAAGCAGTGACTGGAAATGTTCCTGTAGCTCGAACTTCTTTCAGACATCCATCTGGCTGCTGCTGGGATCAGCTGGAAACATCAACTCATTGTTTTGCTCTCTCTTGTGAGACCCTCTGCTCCAGTTTCCTCCAGACACCTTACTGAGGAAGTAAGGAACCTCTCCTGGAGATGCCCTGTATGCCCTCATGTGTGAGGAGGGTCTTCTATGTAAGCATGATGTGGCCTAGTGACACCTAGAGTTTAGAGGACAGGAGGATTGTTCCATTGGTCACTGGTTAAAAACATTCAGAGTACCCACTGTGTTTGTCTGCCAGCATGGGAGAGCAGCTGGCAGGCCAGGGGTTAATTCTGGCTGCGTGGTTCAAGAAGCTGGCTCTGATCAGTCTGCTGTCACCAGACGAAGTGGCCTCTGGCTTTCCAAGATGAAACAGGTTCCTTCAACATATTATAATTCTGACTGATTGAAGGCTGCTCTAAGTGGTTAAAATACAGCTAAAAATTACAGCACTTATCCCCAGGCTCTTCTACGTGAGCTTCCATGTGGGCTCTGTGCTCTCACTCTCCCTACATCCCCTTGGGCTTTTGTGTTTTCCCAAGGTTTGTTTTTCCTGTACATCTGCAGGGAAGCTGGGTGTTCGTGTTTGGTTGCTGTGCTGCCTATGGGGAGATGTTTGCTCCTTGAGTGAGGAGAATGCAAGGTCCCACACCAGTGCAAGTGCCCATGGCTGTGCCTGGGCCATGGCTGCTTGGCTTGCAGGGCAGACATCTCCCGAGTGCAGATGCAAGAGGAAAAGAACAAAGCAATTGCATTTGTCCATTTGCTAAAGAAAATCTAAGCATTGTGCCATCTGTTCTGCAGCTACGTGAAGCCTGATGAGCTCTTTGGAAAAGGCAGAAAATATGTTCAGAATCTGGGGAAAAGATGGATGTGAAAAAAAGTTCCTGAAAATTGTCAGGTGCTTGGATAACACCAGAACAAACCAAAAATAGCAAAACAAAACAAAAAAGTAAAAAATATGAGAAAGAAAACTGCCTTAATGCAGGGAGTCAAATGCAACACTCAATAGATTTTTCTCTCATGTCATCGCCAGGGCCTTCCATGTGTTTGTTCACTTCTTCACACAGATCCTGCTCAGGAGAGCATTTAACAGCCTAATAGGTGTGCTGTAAGCCTGAGGGGCTGCACCCAGCAGCGGTGGCCCTGTCCCCACCGACAGAAGCTGGGCCTTGCGGTGAGCTCTGCCCGTGCCTGGGCCCAGCGTACCGCCTGCCGCCAAGAGCCCCAGCCATGCACAGCTGGGCGTCGTTTTTCAAAAGCCAGGAAGGAGAACTGCAGACTCTGTGAAAAATGATAAAATCTGGAAAACTTTTTAAAACAACTTTTATAGCTTCGCGAAATTCCTGCTTCCCCAGAGTCCGGATGAGCCCTGTGCAACTGGAATTGCCTTCAGCTCCTCGTCGCCCTGCAGCCACCAGCGTGGGCTGATGGTGGGGCTGGCAGTGGCACAGGGGCTCTAGGGCAGCAGCAGGCTGGAAGGGAATATTATTCAGTGCTGCAACCATTGCAGCAAGGGGATAGAGCGTGTAAGGATGTGCCCGTTCAGAATCCTGAATGCTTTGTAAGCTGAGAACAGCAGTGTGGTTGGAAGTGACTGATGGTGAGAACTGCTTGGAGCGTGAGGTTGTGCTGGTAGGAGAAGGGTATCTCACAATTCCTGCTTTGAAATCTACTGGTTTGGACTTTAGGAGATTTGGAGACGACTTCCTATCTCTTCCACAGAGCTCCTGTTCGTCCCCAGGCAAGTCATCCAGTTTTCCTGCACCCCAATTCCCCAGAGAGGGAGCAGGGATTGCTTTCCTCCAGCACGGTGCTGTGAGGCTCTGTTGGGTTTGCAGTTACCATAGAGATGAAGAACTTAAATAGAATTTCAGACCTGTTGAAGGAGAGCTATGAAACCTGATGGTGTTACCAAAAGAACAGCTTGGCTGTGGCCATATTGCGTGGGGCAGCTACAACAGGTTGTAAAACTGTCACAGTAGGTGTAAGCACTGTGAAACCAGGGTCAGTTGGAATACAGACTTGTAAAAACAAAAAACGTACCAATATAAACTCAACCTGTAAATACAAAGTAATATCACTGGTTACAAAAATAAACTGAAAGAGATTTTCTCTGTAGGATCATCTGGGCATTTTAATTTGACAAAGTCTTTTGGTCTGGCGGGAGTCCAAGACCAAGAAGTCCAGACCTGCTTCTGTTCTTTCTGGGGCACCCTGGGGTTTCTGAGGCTCCTCTCTGTTTGTATTATAGGTCTTTAATTTGCTATGAGATGTCAGCTGGAGCAGGAAAAATATGGACTTATTCTGCAATTTGTTGCAGGCAGAGGGAGGCAGGGGAAATTATGCTTTAATTCAATTGATACTCCTCTCCTACTCTTCATTATGAAATGAAGAGACAACTTTCAGGAGCTTCTTACTGCACTGTTGTTTTGTTCTGTCTTTCTCATTCATGTTAGGAAAAAAAAAGTCATGCCTTTGGTCTCTCTGCTGAAATAAGAGTGGTTTTAGAGGTCCTGATCATTCCCACTCAACTTTTATGGGAACATTTCGGTTTGGTTGTATTTGCAGGCATCCTGAATGCAGTGTTTTCAATGCAACTATGCCACTGACTTGTGTAACAGAATAACAATGCCATCTGTCTTGTCTTTTTTTATTCCATCTTCAAACTTCAACCCCGTTTCCCCCCCCCATTTTTTTTCCCTCCAGATGTGCTGGTTTACTTTCTCTGGATAGGGAGAGGAAATCTTCACTGAACTTGCAGCAATAGCCATCCACTCCTCCTGTGAGTTGGCAAGAGCTAATTTAAGACTTTATTATAGGATGTGTGGGTTGGTTGAACGCTCCTGCGAAAGCCTTTCAGGGTTTTTTTGGTCAGTGTTAATTTCCATTTGATAGTTTCCTATGCATTCATTCCATGATCTTCCTTTGTCTCTGGGGCTCCTGATGGTGCTGTCTCTAACCTGTACCATGTAGTTACTGGCCGGTTGAGTGGGAAAAGTCAAGATGCCATTCACTCCCTTCACAGTTTTTCAGAAGTGTTGGAAGCTGACGTCTGTGAATCCCTGTGATCACAGAGCCATGGTTTCCCTCCAGTGTGCTCATCTGCCTGCACTGCACGTGGGTTGGCTGCATTAGTGATGTGTCAGCAGCAGGGCCTGCATGGACCGTGGCACCATGAGCAGCATTTGGATGCCCCCAGGAAACATAGGGCGGCTATGTTTTGTCCTCTGCTGGGTGCTTGTTGTTGCTCTAGGCAGGACTTAGAGGGAGGACTGCAATAACTGACTGGTGGAGATGATGCAGATGGTCTGGTAATGTCTCTGTAAACTATGTAAACTAATTTTTTTTTTTTCATTTATAAGGGGAGATAACTGGCTTTTTGGCCTTCTTACTACACAGTTTTCTCTGTTTCAGGCTCCTGGTTCTTGTAACTACATTTGGTCAATCAAGATTGAGAAGTTTGTTAGCATTGTTGGCTCAAAAGCTGCAAATGTTTTTTCTCCCTGCTTAGTAGCCTAAATTAATAATGTCTGTTTAATTATAAAGTAGTTTCATGAGATTTACAGGCAACTTTAAATAACAAAGCCACAATGTTTTATAGATGACACATGGAGTATGGAAAGCACCTCCTCAAGAGCTTCCCTAATATTTTTCAGCTGTAATAGTAATGTCCAAATAAACACAGGCCATTTCTAAGCTCATCAGGTTGTGTGGTGGCCCTAACCTAGCTCTACTGGTGTGAATACATTTGTCCACTGAGATGTGATATACAATTTGATTTCTTGTAGTACTGGCAGATATTCAGACTGATTTATGCCCTGTCTTTACATTTACTTTCCATACTCCTGTTATTTTCAGGGATTGCAGCCCACCTTCTGCTTCCACTCCCGCTGATTTCTCATATTTCTGCAGTCAGTATCTGGCTGTGATTAGATCCTGTAGGGTTTTGTCTATATGTGTGAATACTCTACGTTCTGCATCATAAGTTTAGTGAAGAGTTTATGGTTACTGGAGCCACAGTTTAAGGAATGGGCAGAGGAGATGCTCCTGTTCTTCAGTTCTGACAGTAAAGAAATGTTTCATTGAAGGGAGCGGGAGAGGAAAATGCCAGGAAATGCACTGACATCAAAAAAACCTTAAAAAATGGGAGATTGTCAAGGTAAGGGAAAGATCAGATCATACGAATGGCTGTACTGCACTGGGCCAGTGTCTGTGCAAGCCCTTATCTTGTCTCCAAAACCAGTCAGTGGTGAATGGTTATCTTTGGTTTCTTGGCTTTAGTAGCCTTCTGTGGTGCTTGTTTTGGGAGGCTTATCCTGCTGCAAGAAGTCCCACAGCTGAAGTGTGTGTTGCACAGAGCAGCACCCCACTGTCTGTCAGGCTCATTGGTCTTTGTACCAAAATCGCTCTTGGAGTTTTTCTTAAAAGCTGCCTTTGTATTTCAGTTGCACTCACTCCCCTTGTTCTGAAGCAGGTTTGAGCAAGCTATGACCCAGGCAGTAGCTAGCTTGTTTCATCTGGCAGTTTTTTCAATATGGAGTCCTATAGCCTCTTTATTGTAGATTCCATTTTATAACCTTCTTTAGATCTTTCAGTTTGAAATGAATCTCTCAGCACAACCTTAGATGGGGAGAGTTCCTACAAAGGGGCCTCCTTCAGGTTTTCCAAGGTGAGCACATTTTGAAGAACCTCGTTTCATTTGCTGCTATGGTGCTGACTCTGAGTGCTCCTTTACTTCTCAAAATCTTGAGATTGGTTTAGATTTCCTGACGAGTTTTCAGCTTCTGATCCATTTGAGGAAGTTTCTAGGAGAGGGTTTTTATGCTTTTGCGAGTTATTCCTCAGATCCTTCTTTACCTTACCTTACTGTGTTTCTACATTTAATCTGCCAATTTGACCATTTCGATTTTACTGATTTGGGCTCAGCTTCAATTTTTACTTGTATTACTTGAAGGATGCCTGTATACTTCAAATAACCATCCCTTGTTGTGTTGTTTAGCAAAGCTGACATTCATTTGCTCTTTCTGAACTCCTTTGATGGATGGATGGTATATATTTGCTCTGGCCTTTCAAGACTCTCTCTTTAAACAGTTCAAAGGTACTTACAATGAGCCCATTCAATTCTTCTTTAACAAGTTTCTTTACTCTGACGTAGTTATCCCTTCTGGAAGTGAGAACTGCAGTAGAAATATTGCAGGTTTTATTGTTTTTGCCTCCTCTCATTGAACACAAGCACATTGTGGTCAGTATTTTCAACACCAGTAGTAACAGTTCAGCCACACTTCTTGCACAAAGACTTGGTGTCAGAGCTTCATAAAGCAGTCAGTGGTGACACCTACAGAGTCATGCTCAGCAGCACTGCCCAGGACAGAATTTGCCAGTCCCCAGGGTGCTGGATTATCTCCCATTACGGTGTGCTTCCTGTCCTCTCCCTGTAACAACTGTAGCTCTGTTGCTATCCTGATCAAGTCGTTGACAGTATCACGCTATATTGTTGTTTTTCTATTTATACCCAGAACTTGAATCCAGAGGGATGCTGTATGCTTTTTAGTTAAGGTTAATCTGAGTTAATTCTAGGTTCTATTCTCCACCTGCAGGGAGGGGTTTCCATGTGCTTCCCATCCTGCTGTCATTAGTGTTCTCATGCTGTCCTCTTTTCACTGAGTGTTGGGTACGTTCTTTTATCAGCACACATCAGCCTTTACCCTTCTGCATCTTCATCTCCTATTATTTAGAACATTCTTTACAGCCCTTTCAGCACGCAGCACAATAAGATCTGAGAAACTGATCTCTCCTGTGCAGACTTTATCCATTCTGGAGTCTTCCCAATGCCTGCTGAGTCCAAACTGTTTCCATTCCCCCTGAACCCATATCTCATGTTCTCAGCTGTGCACTGCCTATCTTACTTGTCCTTTCATGGGGCTGGGAATGCTTAGAGCAGTGCCACAACAAAATTCCTGGTTTCAGCTTGCAGTCTGATATCCAGAACATCTGTCTCAGTGCCCACAAAACGACCAGGAGCACCAAATCCTCCCACTGTTTCCTAAGAGGCCTTCTTACATTCAGATCTCCATATGGATTCATTGCTCTGTTATATGAGCGTGCAAATAAACCCTACCCCTCCACGGGACTTCCACCTGCAGTTATTTCACTTGTAGCAGCCAGGAGCTTGCTTCAAGCTGTCTCTGGGTGGTCTGTCTGGCATCTGTTTTTGTGGCTGGTGCACGAAGGGAGGAATGGAGAGCCTCCAGCTTCCTTCCAGCCACAGCCAGCTGCCTGAAGCTGCCCTCTGCCTTGCTGGATGGGGATGAAGCAGAGCCCTGGAAGAAGCTGGGTTCCCTTGGCTCAGAGAATGAGCTCTCAGAAGAGGTCCAGCTCACGTTCATGATTTTGCATTTCTAAGGACATGTACCCAGCTGCTGCCCAGCTACCTGAGCCCAGTTTGCTCTCAACTGATGCTCTTCTTTTCATACAATGCCTAACCTTAATCCTTAATCTCTAGGTTCTCTTGCAATGCAAAGAATGGAAATATTAATTTGAAGGTTCTTGTGGACAAGCTTTTGAGGTGTTTATTTTTTCTTCTTAAGCTGCACGAGATTGTCCGCAATATTTCAGCTTGAAATTTCTGTTGGAGTTTTTATTTTGTTTCTTTCCCAGTATGTCCAAGTTTTTCCTCTATCAGCAACCCGTGTTCCTCTGTGCTTTCAGATGCTGGAGAGTTATCATATGCCTCCTTTCCTCTGTCATATAGGCAAATAGTGCACATTAATTTTTTGATTTAATCCTTCTTAATCAGCATGTTCCTCCAGGGATTAATTATTTTAGTTTCTGTACTGAATCTTGCACTTTGTTGACATCTTGTACTGGAAGCGCAGAACTGAACACAGGATAAAATTGAAAGCTCATCTCTCATTAGTTTTCAAGCTCTCATTTGGATAACTGCTTTTCAGGTTAATCTCTTCAATGTGGAGCATGAGCAGGAAGGTTAAATGAGCCTGTCTGTGGGATGCAGAAAGGAATACAAGTCCCTGATATTGTAAACTCTTTGGAGCTTTTGTTTTCCTTCACCCTCAGAGGCATCACTTTAAGAAAAAATCACATTTAGCAGGTGGAGGCTGTCTGATTCCTAAGCCATGAGGAGCTGCAGAGGCCACCCCATGGCCGGATTTGGGCTGTGGGGCACAGCAGAGCCAATAGGATGTGCAAGCTCTCTCCTCACTGTAGTTTTATACTTGTGAGGGATCCGGCTTTCATTGCACTGGTTGACATCAGAAGTTGGGGTCCAGGGAGCGCTGGGTCTCTCAAGGTGCACATCTTCACAGGACACGATGGGGGGTAGATCTTCCTTGCCATGCCCTCTCTGGAGAGAGCAGAGCAGAGGTAGAGGAGGTCGGGGTGGCCCTGCTTCAGCAGCGAGCTGCCCTGGAGTCGGCATTCAGCAGCTTGTTGGGAATATGAAATGGTGCTGCAGGGACATCTTCTACAGGGAAGAGTCAGGATATTTATAAGCATTGAAATAATCTTATTTTAAATGCGATGTTTCTGCTCAAATGAATTACATGTATACATTTTGAAGTATATGCATGTATATATACAAATACAGTAAATATATATTTAAATACAGTAAATCCTTTCCCTCCAGTGTTTGGTCTTTTATCTTGTTTACTTATAGCAAAGGCTTAGACTCTGTTTCCCACCCACTGATGGACCCAATCCAGCCCTGCTGCATTCTGGATGGTGTCTGTTTTTGGGAGGCTGCAGTGAGGCTCTGGTGAAAGTCTTTGGCCTGTCTCACACAGAAGGTCAGACTAAACTGCTTGAATATTTATGAACCCATTTATGAATCCTGGCCTTGAGATTTATGGATGTGACACCCATTGGCTTCAGTGTGGGGTGATTTGTGCCTTAAGGAAATGTATTTTTGAACAGAAACTTGTGTAGCAGCCACCCTATTTTGTGAGAATTTGAGTTGAAGAGCTCTCCAGTTGGATTGGTTTTGTTTTCCTGCCGAATAGCAATCCATTTTTATTGCTGAGGGTAGAACTCAAGTGCGTGTTTTGTCAGAGTGACCTCAGAAATGCTTTATTTCAAATGGTTCCTTGTGTTGAAGTGGAAAAGTTAATCCTTTTGGATTTTGCTGTTAGCAAATTCATGGACTCAATATTCACGCTTTTCCCCTCTGAAAGATTAAAATTGAGAAACTCTGTTGCAGGGAACCTCACTTACTATTCCCTGCTTGCAACAGCAGCAATCAAGTTTACAATCCCCTGAGTCAGCACGATCTGCCGCATTTATCATTTTCATCCTTAACAGCTATTTAATAACTCACCTCTTTCTCGTTTGGAATTACACGTACCTGGGGACCTCAGACCTACAGTCTTTTCCAAAATGCTCTTGCTGGAACATTATTTTAGCTAAAAAACTGCTGGTCTCCGTTTAAAAAAAAAAAAAGCAAAAAAAAAAAAGCTCCAGAATTGTACCAGGCCCGGCAGCTTGGCTCTTTGGAGCTGTTGGTCCTGGAAGCATCAGAAAGGTTGAGCCAAAACCTGCCAAAGGAGCAGTGCTGTGTCACTGCACAGCTGCAGGATCCTGCTGGGCTTCTCTCCGCTCCTGAGGCTCTGTTGCATTTCTGCAGGCTGTATCTGCTTCAGACGCTCTCTTTGCATAAAGCCACGCTTCCCTGTGGTTAAACTTTGGAAACGCAGCCTTCCTCCCTGGTGCCAGGATTCAGAGGGGAGCAGCGGGCAGTGCAGCGGCAGATGCTGTGGGGCAGAGGCACAGGCTGTCCCACGGCTGCATCTCTTCAAAAACCACAAATCCCCCCTTTAAAAACTCAAAATGAGTTATGGCACTCATATGCAAGGTTTGAGTCCAGATTCTCATCTACTACAAACTAATGCATGTCTGTTAGCATCGGGTTATATTGGCTGCAAATTTGTCTCACTGCTGCTATTAATCACACCTGCAGTAGTTGGGACTGAGCTGGGCTCCACGGACAAAACTTTATTTTCAGTAGCAGTGGAGGCATACAGACACATATTTCTGTATTTCTATCTTCCTTATGCCCCTATGTTTCCCCCTTGTGCTACAAGGACTGTGAGAAAGCAGACCGTCATGAAAGCACTCAGTATAAATGGCTCTTCTGCGTGCTGCTTTTCATTAGTAGGTCCCAAACGCATTAAAAATGTGACCTTAACTCCATTCTGCAGAGGATGAATAGGGACACTAAGAAACATGCAGCTTTCATACAGCTCTGCTTCTTTATCAAGCTATCTATGCAACTCCTCTTTGTATACATAATTATTCTGAGGAAATGTGAAAAATAAAGCAACTTAATCACAAGTTGACTTGGAAATAAAAGCTGAAAAATAGTCCTTCTAGGGTGACAGCAAGAAAAACATGTTCAATTAAATCTTTTTCTCTTTTTGCCTTTCTACGTCCTGCCTAGAACTGAACAAATCAGTGCAGTGCAGGAGAGCAGCAGCACACAGCACTGCGAGGGGCACCATCTTCCAAGGGTTTGGTGCAACTCCTTCAGAGCAAAGTGCAGTGCTTCAGTAAGTCAAGGCATATCCTCAAAGCATCCAATGTAAACATGACATAAGGTTCTTTTGTAATTACTGTCTACATCAATGAACCTAAATAGAAACAAAACGCCAAGCGTGCCTGCTCCTACATCAACATACTTCATGATTGAGAATAAATAAATTGCAGAACTGGAAATGTTGAGAAATCCCATATGGGATGGAATGAGTTTGGAAGGTCTGTGCTGTGTCCTTGGTTATACCCAGGCTTCCTCGGTGATCTCGCTCCAGTCATCTGAGATCTTTATGTGTCAGGTCCATTGTAATGCAATTGAACGAACCACATTTCTGCACTTCAGTGCTGGGTGGACACATCTGTTACTGTTTGGAAAAAGCCCATTCCTGCAGCTCAAAGACCCAGAGAAGGATCTTAAATAAAAAGAACACATTCAATTTGCTTTCAGATTCTCTGCTGAAAGTGCCATATTAGTTCCAATTTTAGTCAAATGTAAAGCAATGAAGTATATTTAGAGCACAGACACATTGATGTAGAAGTGGAATAAGTCCCTGTCTGATCTGTTGTCCTGCAAATATAAATATTTTCTCTTTTGAGTCATTTACAGAATGTTTTCTGGCAACTGTACAGTGAAATGCAAATCTCCTGTCCCTGCTTCTCTGAGAATCGATTGCTGGGAGGATACCATACTGCAAATTCCCCTCTGGAGGATTCACTGACATCATAGGGAGTGCAGGCTGCTAACCAAGCACTCAGCTTAACGGTCAGATAGCCCAAACCTCCCTTTGGTGTCAAGGAGGATTCCATGAAGTTCGGGGCTGTATTTAGGATTTGGCTCTGCACAGGTGGAACCAAATTCTGCCTTATGTGGCAATTACTTTTTCAGAATCAAACACTCTCCCCCAAAAAACCCAGAACTCTCTATTTACAGAAAAACAGTTTCTATGAAACACTCTGGTTTTGTAGGTTGTAGATTTAACTAAATAAGCACACATTTAGATTTTGTAAAAATTATTATTAATTCCAGGTTTGCTCACATTTAATTTTAGCTTCATATCTGTATCACACGCCTGAAGATTGGGAAGTAAATCTGCCTTTATATGGCAATGAGAAACTTTGTAAAGCAGTACTAATGAGGAAGAAAATGAACATTAATTAAACTTGCGGTTACAGGATAGGCTGAAGCTCTGGAGTCTGAAGCAGCAGTTAGACGGGTTGCTTCATTACAGCCTAGAACAGGAGCTGTGATGGGAATGGGAATGAGGAGACAATTAAGTTGCTCACTGAGTGCACATTTAATTAGCCACAGGAGGTAAAGCTCTAAAACTCGGGATTTTCTGTAGATCCTAAATATGCCAGGCAGTTTTTCTATCAAATTACACTTTTAAAGAATGCCTTTAGAAATGTGAGTGGGGTCGGGGTGTTGAGGAGGTGAGGTCTGCTCCAACACAGAGCTGTGCAGGGAGAACTGCTGGGAGGCCTGGCTGCGGGGATGGGGCAGCAGGTCCTGTGGGGAGGGGTGGCCTTGTCCTGTGTAGCTGGGCAGGTAGGGAAGAGCCCCTGCCATCCTCACGCTTATGGGTGTCTGTAGATCCTCTGGTCCTTGAAAGCCTGGCAGGTCTTCAGGGGCACAGGAGCTCTATTGCCCCCCAAAGAGATTAGTGCAGCCCTAATGCCAGCCCTGTGTGTCGCTATGAACTCATTTGTGCCTTATCAATATAATCTTTGTCTTAATTAGACAAGGCAGTCACTCTGCCATCCTTACGGGTTATTTCCTGAGTGGCTTTCACTTCCAAATAACTGCCTTGCTAACCTTAGCAGAGGTTTTGATTCTTTGAACTGCAGTTTCCTTTTGATTAAGTGTCTTCTGCCTTTAATGCATATTAATGAGTGCTAAGCAGTGCCTGACTAGAGTAATTTGCTGCTGGGTTCTGGGAACCCTTGGATGGAAGGCCTGGGGATGTCCTGCTTTGGGAAATAGTGGGATTTTATGGGCTCTTTGCTACAGTTCATTGTGTTCCAAAGACAAATGCATTTTCAATTAATTTGTATTGTTATTAGTCACAGGACACAGTCACAGCTGCCATCATTATTTTGCAGTATTCTCACACTCACTTTAGTTTGAACTTAGAAGCTCCAGAAGAGGAGGATGTGAAGGCTTGGTGGGACAGAGGCTGGGCCCTGCTCCTGGCTGTGTAACACAGCATCTGCGTGGCTGTGAGGGGACACCACAGGCAGGTTCCTGAGCCTGCATGAGCAGCACTGCCAGGATGGGCAATGGGCATTACAGACCGGGGCAGTGCTGGTAGCAGTTCCTTGTAAGCTTCTGGGAGCTGCTCTGCCCAGAACTTGAAGAGACTGAGAACTGAAAGGCTTAATTCTGTTTGCACATTGCCTGGAGTAAATGGAGGATTACCCAAGATTGTGCTCAAGTCTTCTTAGTCCAGCCAGTATCGAAAGGAAGGCACAAATTTGCTCAAACAATGCAACACCTGGTGCCTGCAAGCAATCGCAGCTTCCTGGTGGCTTTTTTTGAGATGTTCTGAGTTTTATCAGAACAAATCGTGAGGCAATTCATCCTGAGCTTTTCAAATTCAAAGCACTTGGCAAAAAACATAACTCAGCCTTTCGAATTATCCTACAAGACTGTTGTTATGGTAGTTAAGAAGTAGAGAAATGAACATGAAGAGGTTAAACCTCTCACTTGAACTGGCAAGGAATTGCGTGGTGGAGAAATGCAGGAGTACCATGTGAATGGGCCTTGTATAATTGTGGATGTGTTCTTAGGCAGATGGCTTGAACTTTGGATTGCTGTGGGAACTCTGCCTAGCAGTCTCAATGAATTTTCTTCCTAAACTCTTAAATAAAGCCATATTTTCTTACTTAATTCAACTTAAGACACAAGAATAAATTGGCTAATTGAAAAACTGTGTAGAATCTATAGAAAAATATATAATTCTTTTACAATCCAAATACACACAATTGTGAAAGTTGTTCTTCCAAAACCAGCAGTAGATCAGATCTGACAGAAGTTGTCTGCCTGATAATTTCCATGGAAGGTTTGAACTCCAGGCTCTCATTGGCACATCCCTCTGCACATCCTGCAGGTATGGACTGCATTTTAAACAATGCATGAACAATTAAGAATTGGCATTAGCTGCTGAGGTTTAATAATAGGTTTAAAAAGTCCAGAAATATGTAGAAACATGTTTGCAACAATGCATCTTACTTGCTAAAAGCAAAATCCTGTTCTTTCATTGGATGTCCATGTGTTTCTCCTGGGTATGTGTATGGCACGTGCGTTGTATGCTGCGCAGGTAAGCGTGCAAATGCCTGTTCCTTCTTCATCCTTAGTTGTGTATTTCTCATTAAAAGACTTCAGCATTGCTGAATATAATATCCAATATCAGAAGAAATGTGGGCATATATACACGTAAAATAAGTATTAAAAGGAGAATGAAGGGTAATTCGGTTCTGAAGTTGTCATGTACTCCTCAAAACACCCCAGAATATCAGTGCCTGTCTCTCTGGGTTGAGCACTTGCTTGTTTTAGCTGCCTTCAGCTGCTGAGCCTGTCTCACCTTTTCTGTGCCTGATGTAGAATCTAAATTAGATAAGAAGAACCAGGACAGGATTTCAAATTCAGTTTCCTCTCTTACAGGCAGGATGGCACTGGTTTAAATTGCTTCGATATAATTTTGCTTCTTTAATCCTTCCTCTTCAATCTGTTTCTGTATACATTACATACATGAAATCTGGGACTGGAAATCTTGCCTAATGTGAGTTAAGACATGACAAATGAACCTGACATTTTTCCAAGGAGTGAACCGAAGAACAGACTGTATTTATAGTGGTAGAAATGCAGTTTGCTGCTTGTAGAAGGAAAAATATGAGTTGTATGAGAACGTTACTGCTGGGATATGGTAAGGGTGTTTTAGATGATGCTTGTTTCAAGTGAGGGTACTGAGTTTGAGGCAGGCAAACTGCTTCTCCTGGAAGCCTGAGGTTGAGTTTCTCCCAGCGGGGCTGGGGGTCTCAGAAGCACAGGTCCTGAGAACTGTCATCACATCCAGAAGCTCCCAGTCCAGTCCTGTCAGTTGGGTGTGCTCAGTGGGCAGAGTGGCAGGAGTGTGATGAGGAGGGAGGTTCTTCTCAAGGTCATTTTGGCTTTCTCTCTTTAACAGTTTAAAGTTATTCCACATGAACAGTAAGGCTTTCAATTCACACGGTAACTTTTTGCCACTTGAAGTTCTCAAAAACAGATTTGGAAATATATGCAGAAAAATGGACTGAAGCCAACCAGCTCTGCAGGGAACTGCTGCCCAATGTATCCTGTGCCCTTGGGCAGGGCTGCAAGTGGGAGACACGTGTGGAACACTGTGGTGCCCAGTTCTTCCACCTGCATGAAAACAACAGAAATACCTCTTCAAGGTGTTCAGGCTCTGTGGTGGTTTCCCTGCCGTGCTCAGTGCTGAGGATCGTTGGGATGATGTTCCTCTGAGATGCTCTGTAGCAGTGTAAACGTCTCAGTTTTCCATACCAGGGCAGCCGTTCCAGGCTGAATAAGTTTTTCTCTCTTAGCAGAAGTGCTGCTGGCACCTTTCTTAAAAGGAGCTATGGCTAATTCTTGAAAGAGTTCTTTTATTTCTCTTTTTTGTCAGTGCAACGCTTTGTGTCAAGGGGAAAATAATCTCTGCGCTTATTTGCCTGCATGTAATCTGTAGCACTTCTGTTCTGCTTCTGAACAGAAAGGCTGACTACAGTTTTTGGCTGTGGAACTGCCCATCAGGACCAGCTTACAGCACTGACCCCATCCTCTGTTTAGCAGATAGGAGGCACTGGAGCAGTCTGTGGCTGACAGATAGCCAAGGTCATATTAACTTGCATTGTAGCTGGTTTCTAATTGAGGTGGTATTTCCTAGACAGGTTCTCAGACCTGTGCTTCGCTCATCTGGTTTAAGGAGAAATCCCTTTGGTTCAGGGTTTTACCTTTTGTCCTTTCTTGTCAAGTTGGGGAAATGGAACTTCATTTTGCTCTAATAAGGAATTCACCTGGCTTCCTCTCTGCATCCTAATTGCTCTCTAGAGGACACTAATGTGTGCTTAAGCATACTGTAACTATTTACTCACAGTGTCAGCTGGGTGTGCAGTAACACAAAATGTTCGATCTCTGCCCTGTTCCTCCAGGCTGGCATGATTCGCACGGACAAGGACGAGTTCTTCATTGAACCTCTGGAGAAGGGGACTCGTGAGGAGGAGGAGGAAGGAGGCAGAACACACGTGGTCTATCGCAGAGCAGCTGCCAAGAAGCAGCTTCCAATTGAGGACGCAGATACCCTGTACAAAGGTAACGCAGAAATGTTAATACTGGCTGACATATAAAGTGTAACTAAAGGGACGTGCCAAGGTGGCTTGCGGACTGTTTTTGCTATCCTCAAAGTGGTGTTATTCCTCTGTAGGCAAAAAGGTAGGAAAGCAGTTCAGAAATTTATCTGGGATAAGCAAGCTCTGTAGCAGCCAAAACTATCTCCAGGTTGATGGAGCTTTGTATGCTTTAAGGAGCTTTCTTGGCTCTAGACACAGCATGAAGTCATTGTGCCAGCTAAGTCCCTGTGGCAGAGCAGAAGAAGGGGATGGTGAACAGAGCAGCATTGCACGAGTGCTCCATCTGCTCAGACAGGTAGCAGTGCTGTCTTTGCAAAGGCTGTGTTGCAAAGCTGCAGCAGGGACCCCAGTGCTGAACATGATACATGGGCTTCTTGTGGTCAGTGACTTCACTGGGCTAAATTTATTCCCAGTGGTGAAATAATGGCATCTTCTGATATGAACACAATTTATTTATGGTTCTGATTTATTGGGATTTATTTATGGATTTATTTATGCTTCTGATTGTGGAATTTAACATAACATGTATGGAGTAGACAGCAGTAGTGTGGAGAGAATATTAAGTCACAGCTTGAACCAGTGATTGAGCACCTGGTGGGAAGGCAAGGCCAGCCCAGGCGATTGCATACACCTGAGTGACCAGAAGGGGGGGAACCAGGATCCACCCTTTCCCAGACCTCATTTAAGGGTTAGCAGTGGATGCAGGGGGGTTTTGTTGGAGATTGCTGTGTACTTGAGGCCTTCTGAAGGTAAGCTGCTTTTTTATTTTTATTTTTTTATTATTATTATTTTTTTTCCTCCCCAATTTATTTTTGCGCCTTCTGTTCTTTTATCCAAGCAGACCCTTACTCTACGTAGCTTAAGATCATGCTACCCTGCCATTTTGCTGTGCTTTCCATCGTGTTGTGAGTAAAAAGATCTAAGCATAAGCAATCTTTCTATTTTCTGTTTCTTATTAGTTATAGTTCCTCTTTTGGTGAATAAATAATGGATGCAAACCTTGTAAGTGGATGTTATGACAACTGGCTTTAACACCAAAATTAACTGGGTTGTTTGACAGGAAACAAAAAGAGTATTTTCGCTCCAAATGCGTGCACCAAGCAACAGAGTTATTTGCTGCTGCACCCTAGAATCATCCTATTGCAGCATGTTGTAGGTATAATGCAAAGTGTTAGACTTTCCTCTGCAGTAATATTTTGGGTGATCCATCTCTCTCTCGAATGCGCTTTCAAGAGATAGATGTTGTAACGTGCTATCAAAGCTCTGCAGTGCTCTTGCATGTATTAATCTCCCCAAGCCCCATGGAGGAACAGTCATGGAGATTAGGCAATGAAATTGGAGTTGTAGAATTGTGTTGGAGGGGACTCTTAAAGGCCAACTGCCCTGCAACAAACAGGGGCATTTGTGTTAGGATAATAGTGTAATTGTGTACACAGTAGTGTAAACTTTTCAATATCCAAGTTAATCTGAAGGAGAAAAAAAGAAGCAAACAATTGTAGCCATCTGACTTTATTCCAGTTTGGCCACCAGAATGACCAGAATGAATGCTGTGACCAAAAACAGTGCTGTGCTGGGTTCTTCTGATTGCCTTTGTGCTCATTTTGGAGCAGAGCTGGGGGTGGCAGGCCTGAGAGCCACAATCATATGGTGCAAGTTGCTCTGTTTGTAGGTTTTTATAAAATTATTGCAGTGTTGGAAAATATCAGCCAGTCACAGTATTTCCTCTTAAACAAAGGACTTGATGTTATTCACACCTTATGGCAGTGTTTTTGTTTTCGGATGGTAAATATTCCTCAGGAGTAGGAGTCTGGTACACAGCGAAGCGTAAATTGTAGATCAGCTTCAGTTATTGGCATGCAAGAGGAAGGCTCTTCTGACAGCTGTGTCTGAAAGCCTCTGCAGATCACAGCTTTTGGTGGGGCTGCACACGGACTGCCAGGTGGGACTGATGGCAAAGCTGTGCTGCAGGGCGGTGTGTGATGCTGGCAGCCTTCTGCTGCTGGGCCTCCTCGGGGCCTCGCCGTGCTGTGTGCCTGCATGGCCTGGAGTTTGTAAGCTCTGGTGCAAAGGCACGAAATAATAATAGCTGTCAGCCAGCACTGTGGAATTACAAAGCAAAGGTGCGGCTGAACTCCCACAAGCAAAGCTGAGCTGTAGCACTGACCGTGTCTGGAACAGCAGGTGTCTGTGCTAGGTAGGAACTGTTGTGTTTCTCTTATTTTACATTTTAGAATAAGGAAACAAATGCAGAGAGTAATTTGCCCTCCACCTGTCCTCTCTTGATTTGTAAAATTGATAAAGATTAATTTTTCTGTTTGGAAAAACAGAATGCAACCACAAATTACTGCATTTGTTTTGGCGCCATGGGATTCTCTCTGCCTTTAGCAACAAAAGAAAATGAACAGCTACTCTGAAACTGCTCTTCTCCTGTACTTTTATTAAACCTGACTTTTCACTCCTAACTTGCCATGGGCAACAGTCTTAGAAAGGACATGTTTTTCAGGGAAAAAAATATTTTTATTTTCTAGTTTCTCTTTCTGCAGTATGCATCTAGTTTTGTTGAATGAGTGTCAGGATACTTAGTGTGGGGGATTGGTCAGCACATGTCTCCAAAGCACTCGGAGCGAATCAATGGGCTTCTTTTCAGAAATCACTTTCAGCATGCTCCTTCTATTTAATAAAGAAATAGTAAATAAGAGATGGAAAAAAATAAAAGAATGTTTAACCCATTTAGCCAAGAGCTCTCCTCCTCTTCCGCCATCCCTGGAGACATTGACATAGTTGCCAAGTCCCATGAATTTACATGTGATGAATTGTAATGGTTGGACTATTTTTAAAGATCAGCCTCCAGGAATCATATAAATATGGAATGAGGTTTTTTTTCCCACTAGTGGAGCTTCTGTCTCTTAACTGTTGATAAAAACTTGGTTTTCCATCTAAATATCTTAAAATGGAGAACATCACAGTATATAATATTCCACAATTTTGAAGGTAACATCTTTCAAAATCCTGGGAGATTTAGGAGAGGGCTCAAAGTTACGATTTTTGAGTGTTTGGGTTTAGAAAGATAGATATGAGCTGCTTGTAAATGCTTCAATCTCTTTCACTCTTTGTCCCAGGTAAACATTTGCTTTGGCAGCCTGAATCATTGCATTTTGACTGGTGTAGGACTACATGGTCTTAGTGAGAATTACAACATAAAGGGAACATTTCTACCTGTTCTGCCTCTGTAAACAATACAGTTTGTGAATGTATTGGAGAAACCCAAGCCTTGTGTTTAGGCAACTAAAAACTAAGGAATTATGCCATAAAAGTCCATGTGAGCTCACTATGGCTAATTAGTTGGCCTAATTCTTCTGGAAAGACACGTTATCGTGCCTGGTTGATGTATGGCAGGTATGGTAGAAATAAACCCAACTTTGACTAGCAAGTATGTTTCTGCTGTTTGCATGCGTCTGATAGGTGATTTTCCTCTAGATAAAAATAGTCAGCTGGAAATCTTAGCATTTGCAGTTGAATTCCTTCTTAAATAGGTGAGAAATGTTGCCTGACAGCAGTAAGGTTACCTACACAATAGAATTAAAATTGAACAGGCAAACTTGAGGAGGATTGTTTTCGTTTCTTGAAGCTGCGGTTTTTTTAACTGGAAATGTTCTTCAGGTGTTAAGTGAAGAGAGATGGAATCAATAGTTTTGATGAGGTCTTGATTTTTTTTTTTTGTCTCTAAAGATGATCTGAGTATCAGCCTTCTAAATCCTATCCACAGCTAAATCACTTTGTATGTTGATCAACTGAGAGGCAACGATTATATGAAAACTTCCTTAAGGTTTGCATTCTTTCTCAAATCGTTGTTTAAATACATTATTTTGAGTTTTACTGTATTGCTTGACTGCTGAGAAACAGGAACTCACTTCAGTTGACATTTTTATTTACTGTGTAGATGAAGGATGACTTTAGCAAAGAGCTGCTTATTACTGAAGAAGACAACAAGGTAACTAGATGTTCTTGAGGCAGGGAGGTTGTTCTTTCTTTAACTGCAAATGAAATCCCTTGGAATGGTGAAGTCCAAACTGACAGAAGTCCCTACAAGAATGCACCCCAGGCTGACAGGCTGGGCAGACTTGCACATCTCCTGGTGGATCCAGCTCCTTTCACAGCAGTGCTTGGCTTTGCCTGAGGTCAGATCTTCAGGGAGGCAGGACTTGGTGCTGAAAGATGTGATCATTTTATATGACCCTGTGGAGCACTTCCTGGGGCAAAAATGTCTTGCTTTTCTCTAAATGTCAACCACTGTTTCCTATTTTAAGTTCAGGGTGGCTAACACCCCTCCAGATATAAGTGTATGCCAGTCAGGTAAAAGGAAAGAAATGTTGGTCGCTCCTGTTGAAGAAAAGCACTGTCTCCTTTCTGAGCCTGTATCTGTACATTCGTAGAGCAGAGCTTCTCCTCAGCCACGTTACTGACACCTCCTGCCTCTCTGTGGCTGAGAGGGGCCAAATAAAGCCTTTCTTCTTTCTCACACTGATGGGACATTGGGGAGTCCAGAGGGCTTGAGGGCCAGTCCAGCAGGAGAGAAACCTCTTGTCAGTGTAAGCTGGGATAAACACACACTAGAAGCTGTTTGAGGGGTGGGGGAGGGAAGATAAAGTTTAAAAAACAAACAACACAGTAAAGTTGTAAAAGCTCAGTTGCCAGAGCTTTGCAGGTTTTAAAGATGATGTTTCAGATGAGGACTGCTCCATCATAGTCCATCAAACTGCCAATGTCATTGATTTACTAATGTATTTAAATTACTCTTTAGAAACCAACGTGAGTCTGTTGCACATTTCTGCTGGGTTGCCTGCAGCAGCACTCAGACCGGCTGTGGGCTGGCTGGGTGCCATTCTAATTTACAGAAACTTTTCTGGTTACCTTTGCAGAGGAACCGTTCCTTCAGCACACCAAAGTTTCTCCAGATTCAATCGATATTTCCTCTCAGAGTGTACTCCTGCTGATTAATTGCTGTTCCTTATTTTGTAGTCAGTAAGGCACTGATGACAGTATTTTTTTTCTCCTTCCTACATCATCTGTGCATGATAAATACATCTGTCTCTCTTCTGCCTCGGGTTTTCTCTGAATTGCACATTGCAGATTCATGGGGCTTTTCTGGGAAGAGAAAGATCAAGAATTTAGTTGTGCTTCAGGTCTTGAATAAGTAGTGAGGTTATGCACTTCAGAAAAAGAAGTCCCAGAGGGTTCTCAGGCCATTGGATGTCACCCTTCCCAACCACAGATGTGGCTGATGAAGCAGTTTTTTGCTAGGACAGGCAAATAAGGCACTTATGTGAAACTCTTGGGTAAATCTGAAGATTCATTTTTCATAAACATGCAATAAATCATCTGGGATGATTACTTGAATGCCAATGAGCAGTACATTTTTACATGCTTGGCATGTACTAGAGGGAATAGACTTTTTTTTTCCCAGAGTTAATAGAACTTTCTCCCGTAGATGCATGGATTACCCCATAGTGGATTTGCACTGTACCCATCCTGTCATCCCAATCTGTTCTAGGCAGCTGTTCTTTTGGCTGGGAATAAACATGTAATGGGATCATTGAACAGAATGCTTTTTAAAAAGATTTAGTTATTTTCTGAACATCATTTGAATCTTTCTCAGAGATGAGTGATTTTTCTTGTTTTTTTTTCTCTGGGGCAGAAGGGAAGTGTTTGTGTAATGGGAGATGCATGGTGATACTGTATGCATATCAGGGCTGCCATGAAACTGTTGGCTGCTTGTACAGTGGGCTTTTTAAAAATTTTTGAGTGTTTTGGAAATCGTGTTGTGGCTTCAAATGGTCTTTGCTGTCAATTAAAACAACCCCCAACACTTATTTTTCCAGATGCTAAAAATCACTTTCCAAAGTTGGACGTGCTTTGTCATCAAATGCTGTGGTTTCTGCAGCACTGTTTACTTTCAGCAGGTACAGAATCCTGCTGTGCACAGGTGGAGGTGGTGGGGCAGCACAGCCACGTGCAGAGCGTGGAGCTGCTCAGGGATGCTGCATGCAATGGGGGATGCAGAGGGGCTGGAGCAGAGCGCTGCCATGTGCCGCTGGCTCCACTGTGGTTTCCTGGCCCCTCTTCAATGCACTCAACAAAACCACAGTCATTCCTTTAATAAATGGCTTCTAAACATGGAGTACAGGAACATAATGATACTATATTAAGGACTTCCATTTCTATATTCATCCCTTCCCATCCTCATTAGACAGCTGGAAATGCATGCAGACTTCGAGGAAGCATTTACGTGCATGCTGAGCTGCAAGCAGGTACTGAAGTCAAACTGAAGTCAAACTGACTTCAGTAGCATTTGTATCCACATGTCTGTTAGGCCAAATGTTTTCTGGTTGGAGGTGGGTTCATCCTTTACTGATAAAAACTTGTTGCTGATGCTTTCTAATTCTGATCAATGATTCTGATAAATGTGATTGACTTGATTGTTTGTACTTACTGAAATATCAATGATTCACTTGTATTGTTTTCAATTAAACAAATAATATTCAGTTCGTTTTCAACTGACGAGTTCATTTTAGCTTTGCTGCTATATTGAAACAACATGAGAAGGCTCTGGGTGACTGCTGTAAACAGCTTACAGCTGGAGCTGAATATTACCAAATGTACTGAGTGTTGCTAAATATAAGGAAATGATAATAAAGCTGGTCCATAAATCGAGAGCTTTTATACAAATGGTTCTAACAGATGAGCCCTCGAAAACATGGGGGAAATACTTTTTTTTTTTTTTTTTTTTTTTTTTTTTACATTTTTCTATTAATTCAGCACAAGGGGTGTGTGAAACTAAGCTTGACTAATCGCTTGTTTATGTTTATTCTTAGCCAAAACTCACTTGTTTATAGATACGTTTATAGAGACAAGACACTTAACAACAGCTTTCATGACTGTTTGCTTTATTCTGCTTTTTTACACCTGTTGATCTCCCAGGACTTAATGACTTTATCCTCACAACCTCATGGGAGGAACAGGAGAACAAAACATTGTCCTTTTGGACAAGGGTAGCATCAACCTTGTTTGTACTGAAAGCCCATGTTGTCCTTTGCTGGTAATGGCCCGCTGTCAGACCAGAGTTCATAGGAGCAGCGGTTCAGAAGTCAAACCTCGCCTTCCCATGTGAGTACTGACGTGTGTGAGTGTGTGCAGCCTCCTGCAGGCCTGTGTGGAGCTTTTCCTTATGGAAATGTATGTGCACACCCACACACTTCTGCAGTTTCGCATGGATTGTGAGTTTTCCCACCAAGTGTCATCCTGCTGGGGGCTGTTTATTTACCAGCTACGTTCATGTTGTCCAACCTGCTGAGGAAGACAGAGCGTGGCAGTAATCCAGCAGGTTCTGATGTCTCTGCCAGGCACAAAAGGGGAAACTTGTTCACAGAAAGACCTTAATATTCTGTCCTGACAACTGAGTGCATTCTGCAGGCTGTATCTCTGCTTAGGAAATGGATTCTGAAGCTGAGAATTCAAAAACATGAGTAGCGTGTACCGCTTGGTGTTTTGTATGATGGGATTATTCAAACTCTGTGTTTAATAACAATATGCAAAATAGCATCTGGTGTGCGTCACTGAAGTCAGCTCGAGTAGAAGAAGCTGATAAACATTTGCTGTAGACTGAAAGCGGCATAAATCTTGTCTGCTGTCCATGATAATGATGATAAAGTGGTTTGATCAGGCAAAAAGCTCCAGGCGTCATCAAATGAAAGCAATGGGCAAGCCTGGAGTTGTGAGGGAGATGGATATCCTTCAGACATGGAAATTTCTGTCATCTCTTGCAGAGGAGCCACATGTGCGGCCTTATGAAGTGGTCCAAGGATTAAAAAAGTATTCCAGCTGGTTCTGGCTGTTCTCAGCCGTGTGAACTCTGCCGCTTGCTGGCGGGGTGCTGGGTGCTGCTGGTGCCTCACATCTTGCAGAGGTGCTGCTGGAAGGGTTGCTGTGTTGATAGTGCTGCTAGACCCAATGGGAGAAAAGAGCGATCATTTTGGCCTCCTCTGCAGTGATTAAATTACATGGTGGCCACTGTACTCTGAATGTGTTCCTATAAGCAAATGCTTTCTTGCTCCTAAGCTCACTTCCAGTTAAAGGCAGAGCATTTCAATGTGTCAAAGCTGCAGAGGCCAGAGATGCACCTGTGATGATCCAATAGTCAGTGTGGGGTGGGTGCCCACTGCCCAGAGCTGTGCTGATAGCTGGAGCCAGTGTTGGGTAACATCTTTCTCCAGCTGTTTTCTAACTTTTGTTTGTTTGTGTCTTTTGTGTTTTGAATTCCATAAGCAATGCCTGGGGCTGCTTGGGCTTTTTAAGTAAAAATAACTTTCACTTGAAGAATAAACAGCAGGAGTGCTAACTTTCATTTTGGCTTGTGCAAGTCTCCTTTCCCCAGTGCTTTCCTGAAATTACAAAAGACAAAAGGATCTCAGCCCAGGAAGAAGCTGATGAAGCTTCAGGTTCAAAACTTTTGAAATGTGTGCTCCGGGACAGGAATGAACTTATTTCTTCTTGAAAACGTGTGCTTTTCTACCAAGCACAGAAACACTATTTTGAAACAATGGAACGAGTTGAAGGCAGAAGGAACTTAATGCAAATTGTGAACTCAGGCTGATCCCTCTAAATGATCGCATTACAAAGGACCTGTAATTATCTTTCCAAGTATTTGCTCCCCAACGGGGTGTGTGGCAGGAAGTCCCATGTGAACATTTGCAGGTAGTAATACGAATTTTGTTGTCTCGGGGGTTGTGTTCCTTGTGTTTCAGGGGGCTCTTGCTAAAAAGGATGCAGCTGGAGGCTATGTGATGGGCAGGCAACTGAACTGTTTTGTTGCTTACCTCCGTGGCTGTGGGGATCCTGCCCTCCACTGGCTGCATGTCTCCAGAGACCCCCATCCCATGTGAAGGGTATAAAGTCTCTGCTCTTGGAACTGCAGTGCTTGTTAGTGGGTTAAAAACTGTGCTCTATTTTTTTTGGTGCAGGTTCTTTGATTAAAAGCCTGGTTTGCATCTTCGCTTTTCCTTTTATCTGTGAGTTTTTGTGCAGTCACTTGTTCCAGCTCTGTGTGTGCACAGACCATCTGGCATGGCTTGCCTGCCCAGCGCTGTGCCGTGCTTTCAAGGGGAAGAATTGTTAATCACAATCTGGATGGTGAGGGGGTTAGGGATGGGTTTCAGCTCAGCCCCAGAGCTGGTAGTTCTGCAGGTAGAAGATTTCTCAGCAAACCTCTGTGGTGCTGTGGGCTGGCTGTGCAAGGAAGGGAGGGCAGCGGTGCAGGAGGACCCAGCAGTGGGAGGAGGTGTGAGCAGAGGCCCTTGGAGCTCATCCTCATCCCCTGCAGTGTTTCCTGCTTGCAGAGCCTGGTGGGATGTGGCCCGCTTGCCCCAGCACTGCTGGGCTTAAAGCAGTTGTCCTTGGAACATGATGCATTTCCCTGGGCTTTGCTCCATAGGGCAGGGTTTGCTCAGTACAGGTTGTCAAAAAAAAAAAACAAACAAAACAACACTTTTTTTTTTTTTTTTAAACTGTAATACTTCAGTATTTCTTCAATAATCATAGCTTTGTGAAAATTGAGGTGATTATTTAAAGAATATTTTTAGGAGGGATTCTTTTATCTCAAGTATGAGTCACACGACTCTTGTTCTGTCCTAAAAGTAACCTGAAAAAAAAAAAAAGCCTCATGGTAGCTTCTCTGTACAGCTGCTTTGAAATTTACAATATCAGATATCCGTGCACTTCGTGTCCATGTCTGTTTTTCTGTCAAGAGGTTTCCCCTGCCGTACGTGAAGGGGCGCACCAGTTGTCCAAGGTGCTTAAGGTGGCTGCTGTGTGAGACTCAGAAATGTGGTGTGCCCTGGAGCAGCTCCTCTGGGATGCACATCCCAGTACCTCTCCAATATCCCCTTCACAGGGAAATCAGGAGAGAGAGAGGGTTCACATGGTGATGTAGATCTTATTAATTTCAAAAGAAATATGAATTGTCTTCCATTATCTCATGATCTTGTTTCCTATGCCTGGTTTTTCTTCCCCCTCCTTTTATCTCCTGAAGAATCTCAATGACGGTGTGCTTTAAAGTGCCATGGGGTTCTGAACAGGTCTTTGCATGTGGCAAGCAGTGACATTTTGAAAACATCCTTCTCTCGTAGGTCAGCACATCCAGGTCGCTTCATGTGGCAGCATCTGATGTAACTGGTAGCAGCAGTAGCTGAATAGTGACCTGAGAAATTGCCCTTGACTTGCTATTAATATGGATGAAGTTAATAGGTGCTGAGAACTGCTGTGCTTTGTGTTGCTGAGTGGGCAGCAATCCTGGTTGTTTAATCAAACGTTACTATATTATGATGTCTCAGAATCCATTCATGCTTTTGGGTTTCTTTCTAGGGCTCTCATTTTACAGAGGAATGCTGCTGTTACAGCAACGAACGTGTTGCAGTTGTTTGTTTGTGCAGTGTGGCAGCAGTTTGGTCCCCAGTCCTCTTGTAGCCATGCATTCTCTGCTATCTGCCTCCTGCTGGGCTCTGCTGCTGCACTCTGCCTGAGGATATGCCAAACCTCTCCAATCTTGAATATATTTGTTAGGTAGATTTTCTTTAAAAAAAAAAAAAAAGTCATTTTTTTTTTAAAACACATTAAAAATTGAATTGTATGAAGACTGAGGAATCAGTTCTTTCAGGGATGTGAGTTTAAAATGTCTCATTACTGAAGGCCGTAGGTTAAATCTGGGTTTGAATCCTTGCTCACAGACTGGCAGGCCATTCTTCCTGCCAGTTCACCTAGCCACTTCCCTATCCTTGCTGAGGAGGTACTGATAAAGAGCAGACTGAAAATCATTTATTCTAACTTTATATTCTTCTCACAAGCTGAAGTTTTGTTTTGTTTTTTTCTTTAAGCATAATCTCTGGAGCCTTGTTAAGCAAAAAAAAGATGGTTAGAAAAGGGCAGCCCAAAGGCTCTTGGGTAGTGAATGACCCAGGCAGCCCTGAAACACTCCAGTGTAAAGTACAACAGAAGGGTAAATCTATTGGGTTTTTTTTTTCCCCACACACTGTAAGGTGAATAATTTCTAGATTTCCAGGTATCTTTCTTGGATATCACAATTACATGTGTGCAGAGAGACTGATCGTATTGACACTTCCATGGCAACCCATTGTAGCATTTCAGATGTTGACCTGCAGGTCACAAATTGCTGAAGCAGAATATTTTTGGAATGCTGCTGAAATCTATCAGCCTACTGCAGAACTTAAGGATGACAGCACAGCAACAAAATACACATAAGGAAACTCAGGATAAAGCCTGTGCTGAAATTCAAGGGAGTTTTATAACCACCTAAGGGTTAATTTTGGCTTTTTTTTTGTTTGTGGCTCTGTGATAAAGGTAGGGTGGTGGTAAAAATGTTGTAGCTACTCCTATTTCTCTTCCCCTGGAGGTGCTGATGGATTTCAAGAGTGTGGTAGTAGTGGTGGGATGTGAGGAAGGGTGCATTGACTGAACCCACAGAGCCTTTCATTCGGTTCATAGTAACCAACTGATGCTGTTCCATCCGGGACCCTCTTATCAGACTGCCTGAAGAGGAATAGATGGTATTTGGTGCTGCTGAAATCCTGCTGGAAAGGACTGGCAAAGGCAGAGTTCCTTGAAAGAAAACCAGTGTGTCTGAACCTTGAAGATTTGCAATGGGTGAGATTGATTGTGTTGGTAGGATTTACTGTCCTCAGGGGTCTCAAGTCAGATGACTGGAAAGCCTGATTGTTCTGAAGGGGATGGTTGGACACTTCCAAGATTCTCTGGGAGGAAGAATCTCTGAGCTAAAAGGCCGCATTTCTTCCTTAAGATTTTTTTTTAATAAGTTCTCTAAGGGGAACTCAACACTTGGCAGTGTGAGGTGGAACTGTGTTCCCACCAAATAAATTAGTGTCTATCAAACTCACTGTAAGCAATGCTTATTATTTGATAGCTAACTGTCCCAGACCTTATATCAATGTATTTTCTGGGAGCTGCCTTTGTAATAAAAAGTTATTAGTTGCTCAGTGTGTAGCATTCAGCTGAACCATGCACTTGAGCCCATTCGTACTGATATTTTTAATGGTGAGTTTCGCAGTGGGTTCAGTGAGAGCTGGCCCAGTGCAATGGGAAACACAGAGACTAAATATCAAGGAAGTGCAAAATGCCTTTGTCTGCTTCAGTCTGTACCTGTGAAGTTTAACTTACTTTGAGATTCATTTGCACACGACAGAGCTGCCGTATAACCTGAAGCTGCATTGAAAATTGAGCATCAAACGGAGGACCTGGCTGTGTGCATTCCCAGTGAAATCACCGCATGCAGTTCTTCTTCCGGAGACCCCTTTTATGTCTGCTGGGAGGCAGACTCATTCATAGCTCACAAAGAAAATTATTGGAGCCCATTGGTAAACACAGTTGCTTTCCTTGGTTTTACCATTCTATTCCATACGCATCGCGTGCTTTCATACGCTGTTCTGCAGGCCTTACAGTCACAACAGATGTACATTCATCACGTGGCTCATGGCTTGTGGCTGTCATATGCCTTCATGTCGCATGCTTAGCCTTGTTCTGCCTTGCAGTGTTGACACCATGAGTTGTTTCTTTTCTTTTAATCATGCCTCCGTTCCTTCCTGATGCTTTCTAATTGAATTATTTTCTAAGTTTTCCTTCTCTAGCCCTATTTTGAGAGATGAACTTCACTGTCCTTGATCTCGTTATTATGTTCATATTTTGTTTTAATCCAATTTGCAGGACATACACAGTGCCTTCCTTTCCCACAGTGCTTTCCAAAAATCACTGCTGTGTGTTCAAGTAGTACTTTCATCTCATCCCTCTGCTTCACTTCTCTGAAAAACGGCTCAACTGATTTCAATAGTTCTATGCTGTATGTTTCCTTAATTGACAAAAACTATTTTGACTTCTGTAGTGTAACTTAAAGTTGTCCAAAGTTTTTACTTTTCATCTCTTTTGTTACCCTTCTGCTCTTCCAGTTCATCTTCTCCGCTTCATCCAGCTGATCTCTTTTTAACATCCAAGACTTGGATTTACATCTCCAAGGGATACCTTGGGCACTTGATCTTTGCCAGAATCTTTGAGGTCTCTCATCCACAGTTCTCATTCAACCAGTCATAACTCTTCAATCTTGTGACTACTGTGTCCCAAGTGGCTGTGCTTCATGAGGCCTTGCTGCTCTCATTTTTTTCCAGTGTATAATCATTTTACAGCAAAACTGCTGTGAGAATGTTCGTATTTTTTAGCAGGTCTGAGTAGTTCACATCCATGGGCCAATTTACCTTGAAACACAAAAACAAAAGGCAATCCTTGCTCCACCAACCTTAGAATGTACATTAAACCCAAGCAAAAGAACCTGAGAGTTGTCTTATTACTGAAAGGAAACGTGCTTACTTGTATGTCAGCACCCAAAGTGTTGATCTTTCTCCCTGTTCTTTCAGGAATCATTGCCATGTGTAAAAACCTTTCTCGCTTCCTTTACAACAAAGGCAAAATGTTCAAGTTCTTCAAAGCAAGCTTCAACTTCTGGAAATGCCCAGGAGGCAGCAGTGTTTTCAGTCTCTATGGATAAGATCACAGGAGGTTTCATGGATCCTGAGGGTAGAACCAAGAAGGCACTTGCATGCTTGGGAGCTCCCCCTGTACACCCATAGCCACTGTCCTCTCTTGCTTCTCCCCCTCAATGTTGCCTTAATAACAAAGTCACTAGGAGCCTTAATTTCATTTCGCTTTTTATTCTTTAAAACCACAAAGGGATTAACAGGATGTTTCTGAAATCTGGCCAGTGGCTCAGGGTGAATTTACTCCCTTTGGAAGCCCTGAGCTGGGCTGGGAGTGCCATGCAAGCTCACACCGGGATCTGCTTTTCCCGGGCAGAGCAGAAGCAAGACACATGGCTGCTGCAGGTACTTTTATTGCTAGGTGCTCCACAAAGCCCTTGCCATGGGAGAACTTTCCTGCTTAGTACAGGTGGTGCCCTGTCCTTGGCGCTGTCAGGCTCCATTGGCTCCTATGGGCTGGGTGGCGGTGGAGCCCAACCCACCTGTGAGCTGAGGAAAAGCAACTGCAGGGTTTAGAGGCTCAGAGCATGCTGATTTCCTGCTGGGGAGGTCGATGGGCAGGGTTGGGATGCAGGAAGCAGAGAGAGGCAGCAAGGAAGGAGTGTGCCATTTAGTGTCTGCTTGTAGAGAGAACTGCATGCGCACAATATGTTTTGCCTTCTGCTGGCAGTCCTGGTGTGAAAAGCAGCATAGCTTAATTAAGCAGTGTCAAAAAACTCGATTCTTCCAATCTGCCTTCCAATCTGAAGTGTTGTTCTTTGCTGATTTAGCTGTATCTTGTAAGAGGTCCATATCTTTATGGCAAAATGATCAAGTTTCATGAAGATTTTCAGTATCATCTGGGTTTTATGCATTTTAATGGGACTTGGACAAATCTAGCTGTGGGAGTCATTCTATCTGGAATTTTCCAAACGAGGCTCTATTTGTCATTAGACTGAGGGGCCTCTGCAGTGTCCAAGGTGTGTGGGCCATTATGTGCAAGGTGTGTGAACTCTGTGTATTGCAGCACTTACCTCCCCTCGCACTGCAAACCCAACATCTTACTGAATGTGCTCAGGAAAGCCTATGGCATGCTCTGCACATGTGAGACAGCACTGGAGGATATCTCAAATTTATTGGGTATGTGCATGGCATCTGCAGACTCGCTTGCTCCAGAGCACGGCAGCTGCTGTGTATTTATTCTGCTTATCAAGCTGACTACCTCATGACCAGTGCTCTTCCATTAAGGAGTGGTCCAAAGCACCAGGGGGATGTTGAGACCTCTGGCCGTCTAGAAATGCAAAGCAAACAGCCAGTATTATCAAATTCCACCTGGATGAAACTGGAAGATAAGGAATAGAAGCAGGAGGAAGCCTGAATGAACAAGAGCTGCCAAAACCATGGTCTCAAGGATGTACTGTTCTCAAGAGCTTTGTTAGGATTGTGTTTGATAAGAGTCAAGTTTCAGTGTTTTTTGGATTGTGTTTTGAACAAAATAAATCTTTCTGTTCTAAACTAAAAATGAAGAATGCAAAAGGAACTTTTTACTGGGTGAAGAGTTTTTCCTTGGTAGAACTGTCTTCTCCTGAAATATGAAAGATCCTTTCCAAATGCAGAAGTTATGCAAACATGACTGAATATAGACATGTAACTGGAGAGTGTTTTTATTTTTTGCTAGTTTTGCAGGAGACCACCCACAAAAGTGTATCTTCTTGGCTGCTTCTGCTTTTATTGTTATTTATCTTTTCATCTGGAAAAGTACAACACATTTTGGTTGAAATCGGAGCCTATTCTGGCTTTAACTATTCTTATCAAAGCAGGAGTGAAAGGTAGTTTGAACTTTCCAAGCAAAATGATCTATAGTTAACTGGAGGAAAAAAACCCAACACAACAAACCATTGCAAATATGATATCGAAAGCTGGGTGCAAATGCTTTGTCGTGAAGGTGCTGAGTTCCTGGTCAGGCAGACAGACAGACTGACCTTGCTCCCTGAGAGCACGGAGGAGCCTTCAGTCGGAAGGCGTTTTCCTTGCTATGAGTTGGTTTTGGCTGTACTTGTTCCCAGCTTTGAGACATTGGTTCACTGAATTGGTTGAAAACGAGTTCAGAAGTCTTGAAAACAGTTTTGTCTTACTGTTCTCAGTTTGTTTCAGGATGGCTGGTATTCTGAAATTTTACTCATTTTGAGAGCCTATTTCTTTCCATTCTGCAAATTCAGTCCTTTTGACTAGATAGGCAGGAAGTGTACTTAATAATTCCTGTGTAACCAAGAGAAACCCAGGATTCCCTGTAGAGGCATGCTTTGTGATGGTTGCAAATGATTCCTCTTTACTCTCTGCCCTGTATTGCTCTGCGTACCGTCTGAACTATGATTTCTTCTGCAAGCAAAACCTTAAAAATGTGGTTAGAATGTGAGATGTTTATTGTCTCTTACAGTTCAGAAGCCAAATCCTCAGATCTCTGAAGTCATTGGTTAGTGCTGTTAGCATCATTTATCTACTATGGAAATAATCTCTCATGTCCTTGTGTACCCCATGTACCACCAGTTCCCATGTTACGTTGGTCAGACTTACATAAAAATTCCAGAGAAAGAAATTCAGCAGTTTGCGCTCGGAGCCTACATTGTAGCCTAAATGATCTCACTGCTTAAAAATGTTTTCTTGGGTCTAGGCTTAATAATTTTTCACAATCTATCCTTTGTAGCCCTCCTCCACTTTCTTCTTTTAAAAAAATTCCTTCTCTTCCATGTGCCAATGTTTTCTAGACACATACGCTGTTATCAGATTGTCTTAGCCATCCTTCAATCAAGATGTACTTTTTTGTTCCCGTGGATGATTATTTTTTTCCTTCGTCTTCATCTTTATGTAAATACAGAAATCGTACTAATGTAACCTCCTGCAGTTAAAATGATGCAACCTCACTTGTGTGGTTGTGTAACTTAGCTCTATGGGAAGACAAAATCTTTTTAGGAGAAGGCTTCTTTATCCCCATACCCACGCTATTGCCTGCACCAATAACCATCATCCAGAAGGTAAGTGATCTGGGGCAAGACACCAGAAGCATGGCTTGAAGTGAACAAACAAGATGATTTCCCCACCCTCAAAAAAAGAAAAACAAATGGGTAGGCAGCTTAGCAACATAGTGATCAGCTGAGTAAATGTGTGTCCTTGAGCAGAGTTCATGTTCTGTGGTTTGGTGGTGTTTGGAAGGAGGAATGACTCTTATTCATACATTCATATTCCCAAATAACTCTCGGTGATTAAAAAATCCTGTCTGAGCAAGGGTTTTTATTTTTTATTAGACTGCGTTGAACAAAGTAATACTCAAATATGGGTTACACAGGTAATCTGTGGGATCCACAGGTTCTTCCTTTTAGCTAAAGGACACTTTTGCAGAAGCGTTGTCTGTTTTTGGAGTGACGTCACATCCTGATTCTGAATTAAAAAATGTTTCAAATACAGTCAAAAATAATCACAAATAAAACTTCAATAATGCAGATGTTGAATTCCAAGTTCTGTGTCAGATGTAGAGAATATTTAAGAGTTCCCAGGTCAATAACTTTTCTCCACTGCAGTGGTGATGGTCCAAAACTCCCCAGAGCTGTTGGTTTCCTTGAGATCATGCTAAATGCCTACCGGCACAACTGAGAGCTGACTCTTGTCCCACCTCTTTATTTAACATGTGCTAACTACGCTCCAAAAATGGGGAGAATGTTGTTCTCTGCAAAGAGGAAAATAGATCATTGAATGTCTGTGCTGCAGTACGTACTAACCAAAACATAGAGATGGGTGCCAGAAAATTCCTTGCTAATATATCCAACCTATTTCTTTAAACGGATTGCTCAGCAGTTCCCCACAGTCCTTGCCAGTTAAATCATGAATGTCAGCAGGAACTGGTGGGAATTTAACTCAATAAAAATGTAACTCTGCTGCTTAAGGTAATGAAAAATCCAGAAGTGAGTGACACTTGCTAACATCCACACGTGTTCTCCCTCATCCAGCACTGCAGTGTTGCAGCAGTTTGGCAATGGGGATGAGACTGAATGTACGTGAAGTTCAAAGCATGAGTGTGATTCACCCAAATGCTTTGGAAATCTGTGTTGTGATTAAATAATTTGAAAGTCCAAAATTGGTGATTGAAAGTGCTGCTGTGCTTCTACACATTACAGAATTTGGGACGATCAAACCTGAGTAAAACTGTGGCACCTGCAAACTTCAATTTTCCCAGAGGCTCCCATTTAGTAGACTGGTATACATTGTTTTTAGAATGGGAAAACCTTGTCTCATGAGTTTTGCTGAGGTTTTCTCTTATGTGCTACTCTTTGTTGGTACTGAAGTGGTGGTGGCTCTCAACAAGGCACAGGGCTGCCCAAGAGCTGGGGAACTGCCCAACAAAGCTGGGAAGCAAACAGAAGGCAGCGAGATGATGCTCACTCTTGGGGCTAAGAGAGTAAGGGCAGATAGTGACAAAGGATTTGTGGATGCTGAGAACATCACGTTGTCAAAATTCTGTCTATTTGTTTCTTTGTGGTTTGTTGTTAGTAATGCCAGATGTTCTTGTTGTTGGTGTGGGGTCATTGTGCCCAAAAGATCCAGGTCTGCATCTTAACAACAATTCTGCTGTCCTCAGCCACTCCCAGAATAGATTAGCGGGGTCTCCAGAAAGAGAAAACAGCAATATGCTTCTGATGACAGGGAATATTGAAAAATGATCTTGAGTAATAAATCCCTTCTTGTTTCCAAAAATGGCCCAGTAAAAATCTTGGTGTTCAGTGCTAATCATCTATTGAGTTTGATATGTTTTGATGTAAGTACCTTCTGTTCCTCTTGGACTACTCAATAAGTTGGCTCTATTGCACTGACGTTGAGAACCAGCTGTCCATTTGTTTGGTGTCTCTGGCCTCAAGTTGATTCATCTGAGTCTACTTTATAAATGATAATAACTATCAATAAGGAAAATAGAAATATGAGTGTTGTTCAACAATTCTACATCTGCATTTTTCCCTGTTAACCACGTGCACCGAGAAGTTTCTACCCCAGGCAGCATTCTGGCCAGAGCAGTCTCAGGGGCGCTGACTTGGACAACTGCCCTCCCTGTAATCCTGGAGAGATCTGCCCCAATGCCTGAAATCAGGATTTCATGCTCCATGTTTGAGGCTGAGTGTGAAATTTTAATTCGCGCTTGTCAGTCTGAAGTAAGGGAGAAAGGAAAAGCAAAAAAAAAAAAAAAAAGAAAAAGAAAAAGGCATATGATAAATTTCACACTTTGCACTGAACAAAACAACACAGCGCCTTCCTTCTGCCTTCTCAATGGATCTCTGTGTGGGCAGCTTGGAGCTGGCAGTTCATCTCTGGAGATGGCTGAATTGGAAGTGGAGTGGGTAGTATCACCTACCCTTGAGTTTACATGATGTTTCCTCCGATTAAACTGTTTTTATTTTGCTGAATTTTCCCCAACATTACTGCTTTGGGCTGCAGTTCTTTGTGTCAGGTGTCTGCCAGGCCCAAGTTACAGAGGAAATTTCAGTCAGGCTGCTCAACAGGAAACCATGTCAATAATATTCAGTTCATACTCATTGAATACAGTAAACAACCCCTCCAATGCAGCATCTGCTTGGTGTTTTGTTTGCTTTTTGCTGTCCAGGGTGTCCCTGCATGCCTTTGTTCCTGATCCCTGCTCCTGTGGCTGCATTTCCACTGGAGTGTTTCCCTGACACTAAAATCTCCAGCCATTAATGCATCTATTTTCATAGCCCTCTGCAGGAAGAGAATGGTTTTTTCCACCTCTAACAGAGGAGGAACAGAGTAACCAGTGATTAGAGCTTAAAACTTCTATTCTGTCTGGCCCACTGGAGACACCTCTGTTTTTTTTTCCCAGTGGTTTAAACATTCAGAGCCCATCTCCTATAATGCCAATTTGCAGATAGAAGTGTTTGAGGCTTTTGAAAATCAAAGGCTGATGTTTCAAGCCAGATGGCTACTAAATGATGAGCATGTATTTAGCAGTAGCTGCAAAGCAATATCTCTGTGGTGTCTGTGATAGAAGGGAGTTCTCCTTCATATCCCCAAACATTTCTTCCCTCGACACTTCTGAACGCTTTCAATCTTTTGCAACATGCAACTAAAGGAACTTCCATAGAAGATTACTCACTATGTTCTTCTGATTGATCTCTGCACATACTTGCAGTTTCCATGGTCAGGGATTTCATTGCAAAATAAGTTGCATTGAGCTTCTCATTAAAATCTATATGATAATGCATGTGCATGGGGGAGTGGTGTTAAGGTTGTGCAGATGTTAATTATGGCATTTCCCAGTAAGCAACCTTCATAGCTGAGACAACCTTTGACACTTGTCTGCTTCAGAAATGCTATTTAAAGGTGGAGTTCTGTGTGACAGCTGAAGGACAGCCTGTGCTTATTGCTGTTACCTGCTGGACTTGATACGATCCAAAGCATTTTCTGATGGATAATTGTGCAGTGATTGATTCCTGAAGTGCTTCCAGTGGGAGTTAATCCAAAGCTTAGGGAAATCATTGGAATTCTTTAGCATCAGGCTGCTGGCAAAGGCCTCATTCATCTACCTCTGTGTTACAGATAAGTGGTATGTATGTAATAAATGCTAGCCTAAGGTTCTTTGAATTTTTTCTTATCTCGAGAAATGTAATTTTTGTAAGGATAATATCAAGAGACTGTGCAAAAAAATATTTAGTTATGGAGGATTTTCTTTGCTCTGAGAAGTTTCTAGATATTTTGTTGGCGACCACTGATGCAGTGCTAGAGTATGGCATCTATCTTTATATTTATCTTCTGAGACTTTGAAGTATACCAGTTTCTACAACGTTGTCATGATTTTAACAGAATCTACTCTGTGCTGTAAGTCAGCACATTCTCTCTGTGGCCTCTGTTTTGAGTAGCATGGTGAGAATGGACTGAAAAAATAAATAGTGTGTGCTGTGCTGGACGGAGCGAGGCACAGTGATGTGCTGCTCAGGCAAAGACTGCATGCCATGGCCTAAGCAGTGGTTTTGCAGCAGTGGCTGTGGAAATTTGCCGTCGTTGAGATTACAGAACCACTAGAAGCAGAAATCCAGATCCTAGTTGAAAAGCAGGGATATCTGAATCTCACTCGATGTTCTGGTTTTTGAAAACGTTTTGAAATGTGTTGGCTTGCTGAAAGGGGCAAGTTTTGCTTTCAGAATACAACGCACTGCAACCGAAGATGTGAGTTAAAGCATTGCATTCATATATTGCGGATTTTTTAATTTCTTTTTCTTTCTAGCCAAATTCTGCGGTGTTTAATTGGATAAAATCTCTGTTGGCATTGCTGGAAGGTTTACTTGATCGAGGACTGTCAAAATTGGCCCTCAGTCACACTTGTGAATAAAAACAATTGCAAAGTATTAACATCTATCCAGTGAAAGCAAACACGGGCTGGACAGAGATCATCTGTTCCCATTTTATTCCCTTTTGCATCCTGTTTTGTCGCTAATAATAACTGGGCAACCTTTAGGTATTGGAGCTCTTAGACAACAAGTAGAGCTTATCCTTTGTTCCTAGAGAAAACAAGGGCATTAAGTGAGCAAGGGGGTCTGGGAGGAACTTGTCCTGTGCAGGGGCAGCTGGAGGAGCCCGTTCTGCATAGGGCCGTGTGCTGGCAGCCAGCAGTGGGCCTGGCCTGGGTGAAGCACGGCTCTGTGAGCTCTGTTTCACAGCAAATAGCCCTTCCCTTCCTGTTGCTGCCAGAGCTTTAAGTGGAGGTTAACGCCAGGTTTTGGTATTACTGTAAGATGAAAGCTCCCAGCGATGACACAGCCACCCACACGTGTCTCCCGTGCAGTCATCAGGCACAGGGAATTTCTGCTGGGGAAGGACGCAGAGCATTTACGTTGGTGTCTCTTTCTGAATCACTGTCTGGAGATGCTTTCTTCTCTATTTATAGGGTGTAAGGTGAGCAGATTCCTAAACAGCTCGCTGCATCAGATGCTATAGTTAGATGGTGACTCACTGCCATGGATAGTGACCTAGTTTGAGCTGTCTGTAGGGGAAGGTGAGCGAGCTGTACGGCGCTGTAAGAGCAACAGCAGCAGCGCCTCAGGAAATTCTACTATATTTACATAGTATTTTTCTAGGACAGACCTTGTGTGATGGATTCCAGGATGGAAAGCAGTTTATAAAACCTGAGGTTTCACAAGCTGTATGCGATCCATTTGATATTCCTACTGGGTGATCCCTAAAATGTGGACTGTGCAGCAAATCTGTGGGTACAGAGATATTTAAAGGGTTTTCCATTGGTGTGGATGCTTGAGGTTTGTGCGGGGCTGAGGGCTGGAGCTGCTGAGCAAAGACTGTTCATTACTGAAAAATTTGATCAGAAATTACTTTCCTTCAGAAAGGAACAGTGACAAACCACCCCATCTTATTTTCTGAGTCTAAAAAAAAAAAAAAGCTTCTCTTATTCCACGCAGCTAATATTGTTGAATTATTAAAGCTTACATAGCCAAGGTGGCTTTCTAAATGCCTGTCATATTTACCTGTAAAGAGCTATTAAAACGCTGACTGCTGAGAGTCTTTTTGTGTATCTAGTAATGCAATGTGCAGCCATTAGTTGAAGATGAATGGAAGTGAAGAGGCTCCTTAGCCTGGCACCAGGTTGCTTTTAAAGACCTGCTCAAAGCATAGCTCACCTGCCATGCTGTCCAATTAATTTTACAGCTCTGTTCTCCTGCATGCCTCCTGGTGAAACAGCCAGTTGACAAATGGCAGGAGCCAGCTAAGCCCTTACCTTCCCTTTCATTTTGCAAGAAACTCATTTCATTGCCTTTATTTTTCTCTCTACCTGCACTGCAGCTTCCTAAGAGGAGTTATTTCTGAGGCCATTGGACCATCAGTTTGGAAAGTGGAGAGCATGATTGCTGTGTCCCCATCTCTTTCCCTGTGTGCATGAACTCAGTGAGACAATAATGTATATCCATGTAGGGCTCCAGATGAGCAGGCAGTGTTCAGCTTAATTGTTTTACTTTGAATTCAGTGAAGTTGTTTGACTGATTGTTATGTGTGGAAGTTGGGGAAAGCAATATAGTTACTTCCTATGAATGTGTGAAAACAAATGTTGGTATTAAGCATTTTTTGGTTTATTGCTAGAAACGCTATTTTTAATAAGGGTCCAATCTGTATTCCGTTGTATAAACTAGCCCATCTGTTTTCATGGTCTTCTTCCTGAAGTTAGTCTAGTTTTTTCAAGTAAAACATACTTTCGTCAAGTAAAGTAACATGAGTTTAAGAAGTGAAAAGACAGTTGAAATGCCTCTTATTTATCTACAGTTTAATTAGTGAAAATAGTGTATGTTATATGCAGAGAAAAGAGAGGTGTTGGTTTTCATAAGCATTAGTATGCTTCAAGTTTTGACAGCTTGAATGTAGGTTAGAGTTTCAGCTCATTAGTGATACCAAGAAAGCAATTATAGTTTCTGAGAGACAGGTAAAGTCTCCAGTGGCAGAATTTTAGGTTATTGGCATTGGATGGATGAAAGACCCTTCCCTGGACACATGCACAGAATAAAGTGAGCCTTTTCAGAGAGAGGTGAATGCACAGATGGACCACCAAAAGAGATAAACGACTGCTTTGGCTCCCCTCATTACAGCCATTTGTGGCTGCGAAGTTCTTACTGTGGTAGCTGCCATTCAAGGACAAAATCTGAATTCTTCTAGTCTTTTCCCAACCCTGTTCACTATGAGTACAAATTGAGATTACTTTTCCCCTGTTCTGCATCAGAATCTCTTTAGAGTGCGTTTGATGGGAATTGAAGCTTTCAGGTGTTGAGGAGCTGCAGGATTTTTTGGTTGCATGCACCACTTTCTCCCTGCCACCCCACATCTCCTGTATATGAGACATGAGCCAAGCTGCATGCATGGCTTCCAGGGTGGCAGTCAGTGTTCCTTTTGTGCTCTGTGGGAGAGCTGAGAGGACAGTGCTCCCATATCTTGCTTGGACTGCCCATACTGGGCTAGACAGCCATGATTTATGAGTTATGTGAACAAGATTTCGTTACAGTATTTCAAGGCTTTATCAGTGTATATACGGATTCTGTGTTTTCTATTTCATCTGCTGCTACAGAATATCCAGGTGCTTCACTTAACAAACTTCTTACCCCGTCCTTCCACCTTCAACCCCTGAAATAATGCTGAATGCCTCTTTAGATCAGAATTCAAGCACAAAAACTTTACAATTTACCTGGTGCTCTCCCGAAGGTGAGATGTCCTGGGATGTTCTTGTCACTGAATCCCTTTTGGTGGTTCTTTGCACACAACCTTTCTCCACAGGAACAGCTTCAACACTGAGCATCTCTTACACCAGACAGTCCACTTCAGCACACTGTGGAGGGTAAATGGTACTGCTCAGCCACTTTGGCTGTTTTGAAGATCTGAGAACAAGCATCCTATTTATTTTCCCATTGAATGCAAACAGGTGGCCTAAATGTTTGAAGGTAGCTGCTAAACTACAATTTTTCATCCTTTCATAAAGGCCTCAATTCTGAAAACTGCTGAGCAATGCTTTTGGCAGAAGCCAGGCTTCCTGCAGCATTTCAGTTGGGCACCAGAATGCAGCGATTGTCTGCAAAGATCCCATCTGCTGAGGCTCTGCTTGCATTTTAAGAGATAAAACTATTTTCCCAGACATGGCATAAGACGCTAGCAAGGCTATCAATATAATTGGTTTAAGACTAAATTATAGCATCATAATGATTAAACCAACTGTCCTTCATCATGGGAGGGTGAGTTTTTCTTTCAGTTACTAATCACACTTAAATCTTTCTTGGGTCACTGACAGATCATTAGTTTTTCCATTTAGATGTTTCCTAAATGAATTTTATAGTACTGTAACTTTATGCTATTCATAACTCCCTAATTTAAAAGGAGGCATAAATCAGGTTGGAATAAGCAGTAAATACACGCTAAAAATAGTCTCGGATGTGTCTGACCTTTTCATGGTGCGTGGAAATCTGCCTGGTACAAATCATTTGCTTATCCCAAAGATGCTGGGCTTCTAGCAAAAGATAACATGGTGCTGGTGGGGAGTCCTAACAGCATTCAGGCAGTAAGCCTGTTAAACCATGATGTGGCTGGACATTGCAAAATAAATGGTGACACTTAGAATGATGGCATTTTTGATCCTTGAAGGCAGTGGCAAGATTTTTGCTTGCTTTCAGTCGATGCACAGGTACCAAATCTAGGCTGAGCCCTTCCCTTGCACTGACACCGAGTGATCCCAACCAGCCAGGAGGCCACCCCTCCTACATGGTGTCTTGTGGCAGTTGGCACCTGACAGCTCTTGGCCTTTCAATGGTGTAAATATTCCACGTTCATAGAAAAACTTACTTTTTTTTGGCACATATTTGAAGCCTGACCTCTTTCCCAGTGGAATCAATGGAGTTTTCTGCTGGCGTTAGTAGGAACCACACTGATTTTTAAGACTTAATAAATAAACACACCATTTTATTAACTGGGTGTTCCATTTTAAAAACAGAAGTGATTTTTTCCTGTTTAACAAACAATAGCGTTCTTTGTTATTGTTGATGAAACGTGAATGTTGGTGGAATGATGATGATAAAAACGTATGTGTAAATGAGATGAACTGCATCTGACATCTTCCATAACGCCTAACTGCTGTTTAGAAATTTTATTTATTCATGAATAATCACATCCAAGCCTCTGGCTGTATAAACCTTTATATATAAAAGCATCACAGCAAGTTCTGTGGGACTCCATATGTGCCTGCAGATAAGGAAGTTAGGAGCCCTGTGTGGTTACAGACCGTAATATGGCAAGAAATCCACTTTAGGATTAGTTTTTTCCTTGGTGCAGCAAATTCTGCGTTCCACAAAGCACCATTTTAGGCTTGTTGAGGTCTGCGACGGGGGTTGGTGTAGGTAGTTCCCATCAGAAATATAAGCATATAGTGCATCTGTGTGCATTAGAGAAAATACTGTGCAGGTATGTGGGATTTCAGCCCCATTCATACCCAGTGGAGTGCTCTAAAATTATTTTATGGAAAAAACCTGCAACTTCAGGAAAGTGTGCTTGTTTAATGGGAACTGATGCTACTAGAATATCTTTTCTTGCAGATCAGCTTTATTTGAGCAGATTGAGATTTCTGAAGTAAAGAAGTAGGAGTAAAGCTGAGTTCAGCTTGCTGGCAACATGGCTGCTCAGTGGCTGTGTGTGCTGAAGCTGGGTAAATGTCCTGTGTCTTAGAGTGGATTTCAGAGTAAACAAATGTTTGTTCCTTCTGGAAAACTTTATTGGCGTAAGGTATGGTTCACCTTATTTCAACTCCTGCTCAAAATAATCTTGTGGGCCTGTTGTTTTTCTTGGAAGCTAATAGAGAAGAACATATGCTAAGCATTGGTAATGTCAGTTAAGCCCTTAATTAGTGATGAATGAGCCTTATTTTTTTCCTGTGGTTCATTTCGGATACTGCTCAAAGCTCAGCTATTCTCTAGGTTTTAGCCAAGTTTTCTGAAGGATCTCAAGTTCTGCAAAACAGCGTTTGTAACTCTAATAGAGATAAACTTTGCTGGGATTTCTACGTCAGGGCCAAGCTGCAAGTTCCTCAACCGTTCTCTGGCACTGTGGGCTGGGGATGAGGTATGGAATCATGAAATCATTGACATTGGAAAAGACCCAAGATCCTCGTGTCCAACCCCAGCCCACCTCACCTTGCCCATTACCTCAGTGCCACATCTCCACAGTTCTCAAACACTTCCAGGGGTGGTGGCCCCCCACCTCCTTGGACGTTCTGTGCCACTGCATCGCCACTTTCTGAGAAGAAATGTTTCCTAATATTCAATATGAAGCAGGGTAGAAACAGGTGTTTTCAAAGATGCTGGTGGAGTCCCTGGGAAGGTTTGTACCTGCTCAGTAGTAAAGCAACAATTAGAAGGCTTCTAATTATAAGGCAATCTACTAATTGCATATTTTCTAAGGATGGGAGCAGTGGCCAACCAGGGCTGTGACAGTCCTGGTGTTTGGAGTCTGGTGAGGAACTGCTTCCGAGTGTCTCACCTGGAGAGTGGGAAAAGAAGGGTGCTGGGTGCAAAGCAGGACTTGGTCTTTTGTTCCTCTGTTGTGTCAGCCAATTAAAAGTGATGCCATAAACAGACTTATGGATCGTGGCCCTGGCCTGCCTCCACATCTACAAGAGGAGTGAGAATGTGCATTCACAGTGGTGAATGTGTCTGAAGAGTTAGAAAACTGCTAAAGCCACAAGCAGATCTTCCAGCTTTGTTTCAGAGATTTTCTGTGCTGTGCTTTTAGCGGAGCGCTCCTCAAAGTAGGACAGCCCCTCAGGTTTGCATTGGCAGAATCATGGCTCCTGACGCATGACGAGACCCCTGTCCACGTTACCTTGGCTGGCCTTGGTGCAGCATTCTTTTCACGTCCTCTTACAGATGCAGAATTAAAGGTTATTTCTGTTTCTGCTTCTTATCACTTTGATCTTTTTTCAGCTCCCAACATCTCCAGCAGATTTGCTCTGGATCTGTTATTCCCATATACCCTCTGCCTGTGACGCTCTCTGACATTTCGTTTTCTGCACCCTGAGTTTCTCTCTCTTTCCATTTATTCTTTTTTAAATTAGCTCTTATATATTATTTTCCTCATTGGAACAACTGTATGAAATTATTGATGTTCACGTATACAACTGCTACCACATTCCTAAGACACACATCATGCATGAATCCTACAGCCGTTGGACTGCTCAAAATGTTTTTGCATTTTCTTGCTTGGCCAGAAAAAAAAAAAAAACAAACCCCAACCCTGCCTCTCTTTAGTTCCTTCTGCTGAACATCTTCCAGGTGGCTTTCCTCTGTGGTTTAATTGTTTATTAGCTCTGGGATCTTGTCTGAAATCAGAGGTAGTCAAACTAAGGGCTCGCAACGGTGAAGCGCAGTCATAATGGGATGACTTTTCTGTCTTTCTCCAGGAAAAAAAAAAAAAAAGGATATGCTTTGGGGAGGAAAGGGAGGGAAAACAAGTTGCTGTGTCTTTTTATCGGCTAAATTTATTTTTTCATGGATTAAACAAGTCGCATCTAAGCCTAATGTAGCACAGTATCTTTGTTTAATGATCGGAAGCCATGGCTAGGAGGTAGCATTCCCACGAAATTAGTTGTACTGTCGTCTCTTCCCTGTGTGTTCTCAGGCTGGGCATTAACAGCATTTATCACTCCTTCCCTGCAATGCATTCTTCACAGTAAACGAGGCCTGATGGATTGTGTTTGAGGAAAGCATCCCCCAAAGTGGCACAGTGAACAGATTTTACCCTCTGGTGTATAGAAATACAGCACAGCTTTGTACCCAGCTCTTTGAATCTGTGGAGCCAGTGCAATTAAAAATTGGTAAAGGGAGCTTTACTTTCTTTTCTGTGGAGAAAAACAGACCCTAAACTTTTGATGATGTTGAGTTAATGGTTTCAGAGCATACTTTAACTTAATAAGAGCTGGAGGAGTTGCTGTTATTAAAAATGGAGAATAGCTAGTGGAAATGTTTGGAGAACAAACATTGGAGGGCCAAGGAAGGTTCAGGTTGGATATTTGGAAAAGTTTCTTCTCTGCAAGAGCAGTGATGCAGTGGCACTGCTGCCCAGGGACGTGGTGTGGTCACCGTCCCTGAAGGGAGGTTTTGAGAACCATGGAGATGTGGCACTGAGGGACATGAAGGGGTAGGCTGGGGTTGGAACTGGGGATCTTGGGTCTTTTCCAGCCTTAATGGTTCTGTGATTCTATATACATGCAGAGGTGGGGATGTGGCACAGAGCTGGGCAGCGTGCTCTCGGTTCAGACCGCTCCCTGCCCTGTGCCTCGCTCTTCTTTGCTGTACTGTTTTGTAATGGAACAAGCTGTTCTTGTGTTTGGAGATCTGTTGTTTGAAAGCATAAAGGTTGGCTGCTGCTTTTTCTTTCACTGCTGCTGCAGATGTGCTTGTTAAATCCACCTGAAAGCCCTGTCAGAATGTTACTGACACCTTTAAAAAATGAAAGAGACGCTGCTGGTGTGTGGAGCATCCCTGCCCGAAGTGGGATCGACTGCCAGACAGGCTGTCCCCAGGGCACTGCCCCAGGTGCTCAAGTTTAATCTTCATGGTGGTGTTTGGGGACTTCTCCCTGTCTGAGCCTGGTCTCGCACCCGGCATGACGGCATGGCAGGGACAGCGGAGCTGCAGCTTGGCTGATTTAGGAGTGAGATTTAAGGCTCGCTGTCTAGACATTCTCTGCGGTGGATTTTCAGCTTCAGACTTAACGTGCTCCCTTTTTCCAGTCATTGAAATCCACTGACCTTCAGGCCTGTAGAAAAACAATCTATCGTATCTAGGAGTTGTAGTGATATTTCTTTTGTGTATTTGTAATAAATGACTTTAGCCTTCTCTTCTGTCTTGTTTATTCCTTAGCATAAATTTCAGAGACTGAATTAAGTTATCTCCTACTGTAAAGGCAGTTTCAGGATCTTGTTGGATATTATGACAAATATAGAGGTCGGTTGCTTTGGAGTCCTCCTTCTAACTAATATATGAGAGTCTGGAGCACAGAAGAATGGGATTCATGCCGACTGAATTTATCCCTAGGCAAAAGAAAGAAAGGTCTGTGCATGGGCACAGGTACCTGTATGTATGGTTTCCCATTCAGGTAGCTTTCTTGGGAAACCACACGAAGTTTGATTTGCTATTGGCCTTCGGGTAAATGCAGGTTCTGTTAACGCGGTCGTTAAACAGACTGAGGTCTTCCAGAGCTCTGCTTGCTGACGAGTCAGCCTCACTGCATGGGTTTGGCAGAACGGACCTGTGGCTTTATGAAACGTGTTTTAATGGAAAGGTCTCATAGAAGAGATTAACAAACTTTAGTGCAGACAGTTTTGCTTTATGGAGATGACTGTGTGCATACCTCTCTCAGGGCTCATTACCCTCTGTGCAAAATACAATCTCTGTTACTCACTGAACTGTAGGCCACTCACTAAACAAAACAAAATGTTCGTGCTATTACCGAGCCAGCTTTTAGTTAACGTTTGAGGCTGGCACAGCACAGGGTACTATTTAAAAGCAGAATTAAGTCCCGTTAGCCATGCAGACAGCATCTTTCTGAGTTTAAGGTTAGATAGGTTTGACCTTGTTCTTCCCTAACGCTAATTTAGCTGACTTCTGTTACTCCCAACTCTGGTGCAAATGAATCAGAGTACTTTTTGAATGATAGTAGCATGTTGGCAAAAATAACTGTATGTATTGAAATTACTATCAGGAGTAACCTAAAACAACAGTAGGGGAAATACAGTTATTCCTAAATCAGAACAAAAATGAGAAGTCTGATATTGAGATTATGCTCAAAGCAATCCAAGCAAATGAAGAAACAGGAGTGTAAAGGAAACCTAAACCATCCTTTTTCCCTGCAACAGTACTTGAGGAAATACTGTGCTGTCTCCTACTACAGCATGCTGGGTGCCAGAGTCCCTCTCTTGTTGATTCAGGTCAGGCAGCAGAGTCTCTCCTCAAAGAAGGTATCTCCATGCCAGTTCTTGTTCCCAGGTGAGGAGAAGGGCACTCATGGGAAATGCCATGTGTCCTCTTCCTCAGACAGATGTCAGTGTCTTGTTGTGTGGACGTGTTTCATGTTTTGGTGGACCAGGCTCCAAAGGGACTCAGAGTAGAGTGGGGGCAGGCAGGAGGCGTGTTGGGCCACTTTGCATCCAGGATGTGTCAGGAATTTCCATGCCATAGGGGAGCACAATGTTTCCGAAGGATGTAAGATTGCTGTGGAACTACCTGTGGTGGCTGTAGTGAAATATAGCTGGCTTTCAGTTTTTTTCCTGAAAATTCCTTCTAACAGTTAAAGAGGAGAGAAGCTTCCCTTGTTTTCATTTACTGACTCGAGTTCCAGGGTTCTGAATATCCTCCAGCGATTAAATAGCAGTGCTGGTGTCTGGACAGAGCTGTGGGGCCCGGCTGTGCTTTTATGGGCACAGAGTTCTTTCCTACAATGTGCTCTAATAAATAACAATTCTGTTGCTCACTCTTTTCCCATTACCAGAAGTTTCACAATAACATTACTCTGCAGTGAGCTAGAATCCAGCTTTGAAATAATCTGCACACAGATTTGAAATGGTATTAGGAGATAGTGGGGCATTGGTTGTGAGCTCTCTGCTTCTTCTAGCAAGGTAGAAGTAAAGATCACAGTTGGAATTCTTGAGTCCAATAAAGTATCAGCTGAGCTCATGATACACCCAAACATTATCTTGGTGGTCTTCAAAACCCGAGACATGAGATAAAGGCCTCACAGTCCTATCAGTGAGAGGATTATCTTTGGCACAGACGATGCCTACTTGGTAATGCTTGTGTTCCTAGTTCTGTTATGTTTATTTTCCAAACATTAGGATGAAACTGTGGCTAAATTAATGGGAAAAGCTCTATTAGTATCTGGAGTTGGACATGTGCTTGTGAAATTTGGAGCTGAGGAAATTTCGTTTAAGGATGAGCTTCAGCCAGGTCTAAAGGCAGGATGTGGGTGAGAGGAAGGAGGAGAAACATAAAGCGCCTTATGGGACCCGGAGAGCACACAAACATCTCTGTAACGTCCCTACATACTTCTTACTGCAGCAAATGTGTCAGAAATATGGCACTTGTACATAACGAGGTATTGGGCTTTTCTTTTTCTTTCTTGTGCCACTTTATCCTGCACATCAAACATCGCTTCAGAATTGCAGCCTGTTTAATGTTTATGATGCTAGATGATAGCTTGGATCTCCACATGAGGAATACTCGGCGGCGCCTGCCTGCAAACAATCAGGTTACATCTTTATTAGCTTGTAAAAGAAAAGGATGGGTAATAGAATTGTGGGTGTTTCCCTCTGACATATAGTTTCACAGTGCAACTGCAACTCAGGTTTTATGATGTTTGAAATGGCTTTGCTGTGTTTTTCTGTGTCTCCTGCTCTGCTGCACACATACCCGCTTCTCAGAATTATTGACAAGGTTACTTCAATTCACCCACGTATTTTGATTAGTTTTTCACCAGTCTCCATGGTAAATAACTAGAACTAGGAGCCCTGGAAGAAGGGAAGCTGGAAGAACAGTGCAAGAACATCTGTGCTTCTTGCTCACGTTATTTGAAAATTTCTTCTGTCCAGGTATCAAAAATTTGTGACAGCTGTGAAGCTCCTTCAATTCCTCCAGCGCAGCTAAAAGATGAAAAACCCCAATAGGCTGGAATTGCATTTAGAGCAATCGCATCCAAGAGAATTTCTGAAGGCGGCTGCTGTGGAAACGTTTAAATACTTTTTATGGTATTTTGTGGAACAGAACTGGAAGGAAATTAGTTAAATCCCCATAGACTGGCACTTTGAAAAATTAAATCTCCCTTGATTGCAATGGTTTGTCATCCCAACACCTGCCTGTCCCTTTAAAGATGCTACTTTAGAAGCTGCTGTGCTTTGGGAAGAGCAGCCAGCAGAGCTGCTAAGGGTCATAATCCATGTTGGTGCATGTGGGATATTGTGGTCACCTGGTCAGTTTGTTGGCTTTTGTCTCTATCCTGAAGAGATGTGGAGGGCAGCTACTGAACCCAGTGCTTGTTATACGAAGAGAGATCTCTCCTTGCAGGGAGGCATGCCCCCCATTCTGGGGCAGTGTGACCCACATGGGGATGCAAAACTCTCTTGGCTCTGTGGCACCTTGCTGTGGCAGGCCTCAGGTGGGCAGCTGGGATGGCTTTGGGTGGGAGGTGGCACAGCCAGGGGGCACCGACTTGTTGGAGGCAGTCACCTGAACAACAGCTTGTGTGGTTTGTGTTCCTTGTATTGAACACGGAAACCAGGTGAGAAAACCATGTTTTGAATGGGATGACTTCAGTATGTCACCATCTCTTACCTATTTGTAATATATTGTGTACAGGTATGCTGTAGATAAAAATATACAACGAAACCTGCATGATGCCTAAGTTTGAAGCACTGGGCTCGTCCCAGGCATCACGTAAATAGAGCAAGGGTGCCTCCCTCCCCAGTACCACGCAGCACAGAAGAATTTGACTCCACGCTTTGCTTCCAGCCTCCTCGTGCTTCAGCCTTACCTGAGGCTGCCCCAGAGCTGGGTGAGGGCAAGGCTGGGCCACATCCTCCAGTGCCTGGATTGTGCTGGGAAAGGCCGTCCTGCTCCTTGCTTCCCTGCTGTGCCCTCCAGGCCCGAGGTCCCGCTGACCCACGCTGGGCAGTACAGGGCTCTGGGGCAGTCCCCTCCTTGCTGCAGCCTGTTGCTCTGAAAGGCCAGCTGATTAATGGGAAATTTGCTGTTATTTGATACACGGCGTTTTTTAACAAAGTCAAAAGTTGTGATGAAAGGTTTATATCTAAATGATTATAATGCTGCAGTAGTCAGTGCAGGCAGAAATTAATATATGGGGTGAAAATGTCAAAATAAAAGGTCAAGAAAATGAATTACAAAGAAAGTTGAACATTAGCTAAGAGGCAGTGTTTGCAGGCAGAAGCTCCCTCCAGTGTAACAGAGGTTATGAAGGGGGCTTACGGAGACTGAATATTTCGCACACAATTAAAATTCTCTATCCGTTGAAGAGTCGTGCTCATAGTCAAACTAGAACAATTAATATAATGAAAAATTCATGTTCATAGCTTCTGGCTTTTGCCCACAGATACTTTATAAGCCGAAAGTGACCTTCCCCTTAGAGGTAATTCCAAGAGCTCTAGGTGACATAGGTGGAGCAAGGGAAATCTGTTCAAAGAAAGCAATTCTTAAAATAATAGCCACCAACTATTAACAAAGCTGAGAAATGCTTAATAATGTTCTTCATAAGAAGCCAAGATATCCCTCTGTGTAAGGAAGTCAGGCACAAAATGTTAAATCATGATTTAGTAGGGCTGGTAATGATGGAATCACCCTTTTTATTTCAGCAGAAAGCAATAATAATAAATTCTATAGGAGGATGCTACAAATAAAGCGTTGGAGGAAATGCACAATGATCGATTTTTCAGAATTAAACTGTCCGGAATCAATGAGCTCTTTGAGCTCAGAGCTTCACCTACTCCGACTGTTGAAACTGGGAATTTATGTTGTCAAAAAGAATTGTGATAGCTATAATTTGTTATGGTAGTGTCTTTTAACGCTACTCGCTTCCAGTATGAAATTGTTCTGTTTTTTTGAGGTTGCCCTGTGGATGGGCTGAGTAGTCTGAATTGCTGGCTTTCCTTTCAGCAAAGACTTGCTATTAAAGCTGTTGTCCTACTGTGTGGAGATTTCAGGGATTATCATTCATTTACTCAACGTATTGTCCCACATTACTTTTGCAAAGTAATGCAATTTAATGGTGGAATTATTGATCGTTTTTGCTTTTGTAAATGTGCTTTAAGAAGGCAGATTAAATGAACTTCAACAAAATTCAAGTTAAACGCTGAAGGGATTTCTGTTTTGGTGAATTTCTGTGGGAAGCGTGCTCCAAAGCTTGCATAATTTGCATGAATTGATGGCATCTGATGGTGCACTGATTTCTTGGGATTCTGCACTAACAAAGTAATTATGTATGATACTCTGCTTTGAATTCTGAAAGTGACTCTCAGGTGCACAGAAACCTCTTGCATGTAGTATTCATTTTCACCCATCTTTATTGATGGCTGTACTTTCATTAATTTTTAATGTAGATGCGCCGTGTGCAATGCAGGAAGATGATGTCTTCTAGCTGGGTGCTCTCAGTAGATCTCTGGCTACAGTGAGTCTGTGTCCTGCCCGTGTAATGGAAGAGCTGCCCACAAACCACGGATGTCAGTGCTGAGTCCTGTTGGTGGTTTCACACCAGTTGCACATACAAGGTCCAAATCCAAAATGGATGTTCCCATGCATTTGGTAATTCATTTATTTCACATAGAGCTTCCTGTTCTCTAGATCACTGAGAATGACAGTAACTGCCCTTTCAGTAGATGTATTGTTCTATAAAAAAGCATCTCCTGATTTTTTTTTTTTGTCTATTTTAAGGAGGTAAGCTTTGGCCAGGTGTTTAAAGCCCTTCTTCCCACTTTCCCATAATTTGTCCCCTTCTTCCCCCCAAAACACCCCCAACCCTCTGCCCCACATCGCTGTGCTCACCAACCAACACCACATGTCGGGATAATAGCAGATACTGTTACATGAACGACCTCCTGAATTATTAAACATCAGTTTTAATAAAAGAGTATTTTTTCTTCCACAGCTGCTCCAGGAATAGGATAACTATGGTGTGACCAGCTGGGCTGTTATTTGTCTGGCATTCCCTGGATTTGGTTGTAGGGAAGGAATTTTTGATGGCATAGTTCACCTGTAGGTGTGAGAAAATTCTCTTGTGAGAATGACTTTGCAGAGATGACACTGTGGCCTTCCATATGCATTGCTGTGGAATTGCTGCCAGATTTCATTGTGCTGTTACAAATATAGCACTTCTTTGTGTGCTGAGCTGCACAAAGTTGAGCTTGGATCACAAAATCAAGTAAAATCAAGTTGATCTTCCTCTTGCTCACACTGAGGTGGTGAGGCACTGACCCAGGTTGCACAGAGAAGCAGTGGATGCCCCACAGTCAGTGCAACCTGATGTGGAGCAAGGTGTCCATGCCCGCAGCAGGGCTTGGTACCAGAGGAGCTTTCAGGTCCCATCCAGCCCAAGCCATTCCATGATTCTATGATATGTAGCAGTCTTGTACTCAGTGTTTAAATAACTATCTTGTTGCATCACTCCAAATACAACTCAGATCATTTTTCAGTAGCTATCCTGATTCTGGAGTAAAACTAGACTCCAGTGTTACGAACAGAAATAGGTCAGCTACAAAATACAATGAGAAACAAAGGCAGGACTTAAAATATCTTTTTAAATGAAGGGATAAATGTAAACCCTAAATCTCCTTAAATTATTTTTTGACAGGATTAATAAACTGTGCCTTCCGTTGGCACACTCCCCTTGCTTGGATGTTGTGTGCTATGGAGCAGACTCCTGCTGCTGTTCTGCTCCAGTGTTGGCGATGTGACCATGAGCTGTGCTGGATTGGAGCTGCTGGGTCTGCTGGGTCTGCTGGGTGCTCCTGCCCCTTTCAGACTATAGGAGGTGCAGCATTGATTTCTAAAGGAGAGGATCAGTGTGAGAATTGAACTCGCAGAGAGTTATGCTTCTTAAAGCTTTTTACGGAAACAGGAACTTCTGAATCTAAAAGTGCAACATAAAAATTGAATTATCAAATAATAATGCCTTTGGTATGAGTTTCTTAGTTATGAAAGCTAGACATGATTCCATGTACATGCCCCTATTAGTTAAATCACGAGCCAAATCAGTGCTTGTGGGCATTCTCTTCTAGCAATTTAGATAATCCCATCATAACCATGTTCTGAACACAGCTTTGGATTCCGTTCAGGTGTTCATCAGCACAATGCGTGAAGACCTTCCACTTCCACTCAGCAGCTGTAGGCAGTGCTCAGAACTCAGGACGTCAGTGTGGGGTGGCCACTCCTGGTAACCTAATATCCTGATACCCTAATAATTTCTGGTCATTTATTTTGTGTGCTATTTTTGTGCAGATACAAAAGTATTCTTGTCTTTTCCATTTTGCTTATCATTATTGCTGTTTAATGAAAGATGATCCAAGGGAATATACACAATGAGGAAATCTTGGAAACTTCTCCTCAGGGTGTTGTGGAGCGTGTGGATGGGAATGCGCAGTTTAATTAAGACTACCTGGCAGACATTCAGACAGGGGAGGTCATGCTGAAGTAATTTGCTGGAGTTGTTTGAGGATATAACTGCCACAAGAGATAAGGGGAAGTCAGTGAACGTGGTGTATTTAAATTCTGAGGGTTTCTGAATCCAGAAGGAGCATCCACGCTGCGCTCTGGCAGGCGAAGTGCAGGGTCGGGGTGGGGGCAGCGTGCAGGAGCAGGTCTGCTGGGAGACAGCGAGTGAATGGAAGTGAATGAAGTGGGTATTTTAAAGCAGAGCAGAGCCCCCTGGGGAAGGGCACTGGGCTTCCACCCCACCTGGAGCACATGCAGGCAGCCTTCCTAAGGCTCTGCCTGCAGCTGGATGGAGATATGTACTGAGAATTGCCCATACTGTGCTGGGCACCCTGGCTTGTGTCTGTGCTGTGTGCTGGTGGCTGTGCAGAGACATGCAAGGATTCCCCTGCACAGAGCAGCAGTCGCACCAGGTCAGAGCTGGTGGTTAACACAGATAGACTCAATGGGGGCAGCCAGGAAAATCCTTTCCTACTGCTGAAGAATGGACGAACCAGGCAGAGATGTAGGTACAATGGTGCATATAAACAGGTGATCGTGTTACATATAGATAGATAGATAGATAGATAGAAGACTGAATCACACATAGGGGAATTGTGTAAGAACTATGCAGCAGGATTAAGTGTGATTTAATAGGAACAATGTATTTGATTGCTTTTAAACAAATTGTCAGACTAGCACTGGCTCCTTAGCTGTGGCAGCACTGCATGCTAAGTTTGAGTGACAGGTTTGAGGGCTTTCAGCATTAAAACATTGGGAGAGAAGTGCCCTGGTCACAGTTGGCACAATGATAAGAGACCTCCAACATCCCAAATCTCAGGACAGCAAAATTAAGCACAGTGCTCCTCAGCTTTGAGTTTAAGCTTTTAAATTCCAAAGGTCTCTTCTGAATCTGAGTATGTCAAGCATACGGTGTTACTAGATGAAGCTTTTCTCAGCCATGTCAGGCAGGAAGGGTTGAGTATAAATAACGTGATTAGAAGTTGCATCAAACTACTGTCTGTAAAACAATGCATTGCTCTGAGATTGCCAATTAGAACTCCTATTCATTTTGTGGTGGAAGAAAGACGTGCTCTGACAGCCCCCCTTTTTCGGATCAGGAAATAGAAAATCCTGGTTGTTTCTCACATTTCTAATTGACATTCTAAAGAGGCACATTCAGTGCAGAGATGTGCATGAGGCAGGGAGTTTTACCGGGCTTTAGTTCTGGCTAATAAAACCCATTTTCTGCACAGTTATTTAATTTGCATCTGTAATTGCTGCAGTTGTACATAAATTAGACATGCGATCGGAAGCTTAATTCAGCTTGTTTGCTCCTTATGCTGCATCCATAATTATACATCTCTCTAGCTTCACGTTAGGAAGCAGGCATGTACGAAGTTAGAGAATGCAGCTGTCTCCAGGAGGAAATGGCTTGTTGCTTCCAGCTGCTTCCATTGCAGGAAGGCAGCCAGGCCTGGGAGCAGGGAAGCGGAGGATCCCAGCTGGGGTCTGAGCCCCTGTAGTGTTCATCTCTCCTGGGAGCGCTGAGAATGTGGAGCCTCAGTAAGCTGTGGGCTGGTGTCGCTGTGTGCGTGTCGTTCCAAGCAATGATCTCGAGGAAGAGGCAGGCAAAAGTGCTGCGCTGTGCTGGTGTCATTTCTACAACATAGCCATGTTCTAGAGGTAATGCCACATGAAATTGTTGTCTTTGGCCCTACCGGGTTTAACACAGCTCCTTCCTTTACAATTAACTGCCATTTCCCAGACTGCAGAGATTTCCTAGATGAAAGTTGTGTGCCTAACAGAGACAGCTGTTCTACCACCTCCCCACAGCATTACCCAGAGCTGGCAAAAGATGCACTGCTTGTGCAGGAGAACATGAAACCTCTGGCAGTCGTTGGCCCAACCTCCTTCAGCTGAGTTTTTTTCTTTGCCACTTGGTTCCTCTCCTCTCATCAGTCCACTTTGCCTCCCAAATACATTTTTCAGACCTCTACACTTCTGTGCCGTCAGCACCCCTTTTTTTCTCCTTCCTTGCAGATCTTGGCAATTGGAACTGGATGATCTTTAAGGTCCCTTCCTACCCAAGCCATTCTGTGATCTTTGCTGGCATTTCTCTCCCTGGCCCAGCACCTGGAAGCACACTGAATGTCTCTTCCTGCAGCCCTTTGGATGTATCATCTTATTGTAATCATATCTGCCAAACGGAGCAGCTCTTCTCCCTAAGCTCACATCACCCTGCTTCCACATCCTATGCACACTTTGTCTCAAACTATTTCCCTGCCCCAAAGATCCAGCTGGAATTTGGCCACAGCTTGTCTTTGGGGATGAGTTTCCTGGAGCTTATTCTGAGTCACAAGGGGAAGGTGCAAACATGGCTCTGCTGAGTTAAGCCACCGGTGTCAGCAGGGCAGAATGCTGACCATTGCTCCTGGGTGCATCTTTGGTTTGGTTGGGAGAGCTCCAGGTGACATCTGGGCTGAGCTGAGTCCAGTCCTGTAGGCCTGGGAGATAAAGGGTGTGGAGCTGTGTGTACAGCAGGATGAGAACGTGCATTTGTGCCCTCTCTCTGCCTTGACTAACACAGAGGGTTTCTACATTCTCATTCTCATTTCTACAATGGGCCTCAGTCTCAGTGGCTGAATTCAGGACATTTCTGCAAGGCCCCATGCTGTACTCTATAGGATGGTTTTTTTCCAGCCTTTTCACAAGGAAGTTCAATTAGTTGCCTTCGTTTCTCTGCTGTGGGACTTCAAATGGACCTGGAATTTGTGGCGGTTAGAAAAAATTGTGGCAGGTTCATGATTCAGACGTTTTGTTCCTCACTGACTTTCCTCTTACTTTAGTTGATCCAAAATCTCTTTTGTCTCCCAGAGCATCACTTGGGTTTCCAGGTAAGTTTTTCAACATCATTTTGGGGTAATTGTCTGAAATGATCACCCCATGAACATAAAAAATCTAATTCTTATCAGAGATCTTTTTCTTCACTTGTTTCTCTGTTGGCATGAATTTGTCATAGTGGGGAGAGAGGTGCAAAGCGAGGATACTCTGAATTCATCTCAGGTCTATGTTTTTGGGAAAAAAGAGGCAGTATTTATCTGAGTCTCAAGCACTGTCTTGGAACCTTCTTCTGAAATTCAGATCTTCCCTGAATTTACGCACATTACCCACATCTCCCTCTTAAGGTCCAGCCCTCCTTTGCACTCTGCCCTTTAGCTCTTCCTGTGAATCAACCCCTTTAATTCACATTATAAGCAGAGAATGAAAATGCAGACCAACTTTGCCACATTTGCAGCCTTACAAGCTAGAGCTGGCTTCTGCCATTTGAGGATTAACATCAAGGGTCTTGCATGCTTGCATGTCCTCCTCCTGCTGTAGCCTGAGCTGGTGGGGCCCTCCCGTTGCTGAAGTATACATGTTTTGAAATGAAGCCTGAGTCTTTGCTCCACTGTATTTATTTATAAACTTATTACCTCTCAAAAGATTTGGTTTGAAAATCATTCCAAAGCAATCAAAGCTTGTTTTTGGAGAGCCAGTTATTCAGGAAGACATTGGAGTTGCTCAGCTGCACTGTGGCATTTCAGAGTAAGGCAGCTTGGACTGAAACCAGAATGCAAGAAAGCTCTCTGAAAGCTCCAGAAATTTTTGAGAAGATTAGCTTGAAATAGATTGGGAAGAGTAAAAAAAGTGATAAATTAAAATTCTCCCGCATTAAGAGAAATATGGAAAGGTCAGAAGTAAAACTTTGCACTGAAGGTGGCCCAGAGTTGAGATGGAAACACGTGGGAGGAGCAGAAAGTGAGATGCCAGCAGCACTTTGCTTTCTTTTGAAGCTTTGTGGGACAGTGGCAGCTGTTGATATCATGTTTTTTCTAATAAAAGTGAAACCAGTGAGGAGGTGATGGGTATTGATCAGCATCAGCTTCAACACGTGCATGTCCAGCTCCTGCACTGCAGTCATGCAGAGTTCTGAAGTCTGCTGTAATTATTTGGGACTTGCAGGGGCTTCAGGGGCACCAAAGCCAAGCAGTCTTTATTGACTGTGCTACTTCAGCATCTTTTTGTTGTTGCATAATTCAATGGAACTATTGTTGGCCAAATAATGCTGTTTTGTCCAACTTCAAAAAACATTACTTCTCAGCACTGTTCGTGGTTTCAGATCTGTGTGAGCAAATGCTATAGGTGGACTGAAGCAGACTATTTGTAACACTCGTTTTGCATTAGAGATATAAAGTATGCTTAGGGTACAGTAATCTGTTGCAGAGACCTTGGTGCCCAAAATGTGCCTTTTTCACCTACCCAAAGATGTTAGTTTGCCCTCCGTGCTTCCTTTAAGATATCTCTTTATCTCTTGAAAGTATATTCTTTTACTGCTTCAGTTTGTTCAGCTGTGTAGGTTTAGCTGCATAGGCTTCTCTTGTCTTTTGAAATAATGGGAAGACATACGTTTCTTTCTTGAACAACTGAAGTTACCTTTTTTTGCTGAGAGAGAACTGAGAACACATTCAGCTCCGACTTAGGGGGAAACACATCACTATTTCTGTTAACACCGCATGCATTAATAATTTATATTTCCAGTGTTTGTGTGATCAGTGTTTTATTTAAGCTTTTGGTGTTGTGGAAGTGTAAAGAAAATGGTTGTACTTGTAAATAGCTTTTCTTACCTGCTGGTGCCTGAAATTCCACATAATAAGCGATGGCTTTAGGGCTGCTGATCTGTGGGAAGTTTTTGTTTGCTCCCTTTGATTTGATGTTCATTGTTTAATTGATAACAGACTGTTTTAGCATCAAATAAACTAAGAGCAGCTTGGTTGGCAACTCCTTTAAGTAGGCAGAAGCAGATGATAGAGTTCTGCTAAGTATTAGTATTTGGAGTGTGTGGGTAAACCCCACAGATTGCTGCAGAAACACAGGATTTTGAACGACTCCGTTTTTACCAGTTTTAGGCGGAAGGTATTAATTACTGGGGCTTTTATTACTTGTGTCAGGAGCCCTCAGTTGGTAATCAAGAAGGTAACAGTTTTCTAAGGTGCTCTGAAATGTGTTTTTTTGTTGTTGTTTTTGTTGGCTTTGCTGTGCAAAAGTAACAGGTTAGGAGCTAAGCAGTTATTTGTGTTGCAGTTCAGCAGGCAGAACCAATCTGAAACTTTGTGTGTGATCATCCTTAACAGCTCGTACCAGTTCTCCAAGTGCTGTTGAGTTGTTTACCTTCTAAACATCAACGTGAATTAACAAAGATACATTTAAAGATAGTTTGAAGAATTTCTGTGAATTGAATATCTCCATTTGCCGTTGTTTCTGATAGCTTTCCAATACGTGTGACCCCTATTAAAACAGTTTGAACAGAAACAGCTGAAAAGAAATGCCTGCCAGCCCTGCCCCCACACTGATGCCTTCTGAAAATACAGAGTTCTTTCCTTTTAGCAATTATTGTGTGTGCAAAAAGGCTCCCAGCCCTTCTTGGACATTGTGCGTTTGCTTTCCAAAGTCTGATTTCATTTTCTGCAGCATGAGTAAAATCATCATTAATGCTGAAGCAATTTTGTAACACTTTCCTAAGTGGATACAAATGCAATTTCTGACCATTCGAAGCCTTGCTTACGCTGGCAAAGATGGTACTGTCTTTAACGTAGGAGATAAATTCCTTGCTACATAATTCTTGGTAGCCTTTTCTTTTGAGGTGCAGTGGATCTGATTTGTCCCTATTGGAGTAGTTCTGCAAAGCCTGCCAAGAGCATTACATTCTACCAGCTACATTTCCTTCGACAAGCAAATGTCCTCATTTTGATGGGCTGCAAGCCAATCTGAAGGACAAATCAGACTGCACTGAGTGCAACTGCTATCAAGAAAAGTTAAATATCCCGGTGAATATATGGAGGTCCTGAAATGAGGATCATTCCTTTAGGAGAGGGGTAAAATAGGTGGCGGAAGGGGACAAATGGGAACCCCCTTTAGGTCTGGTGCTTGTAATTGAGTTGGGTGATTTTTTATTGATAAAAGGTGTTGCATTTTCACTGAGCTTCATACAGAGTGAGAATGAATACCCCTAAAGCTGTCAATGGATTTCGTGGCAGTGAGTTTAAGACAAGCCATTCTCCTCCTCTCCCTTGAAATATTTTATATTTTTTAATGATTTCCTGAACTGAGGCTTGAAACGAAGCACTTGGTTTTATATCAAATGAGTAAAAATGTGATTTCAGATCAACTGAAACGATTTGTTTCCTTTTCTTAAAATTTTCAGTATTCAAGTCCATTTACCTGTAAATGTATTAAAAATAACTCAGAACTGCCAGAAAATTAAACAACAGAATGTTGACCTGGCTCTAATCCCTCCCAAGCCCATAGATACTAATGCTAAATTTATCTCAAAAAGCAATGTTTGAGCCCTGCTCACGCACACCAGGGTGCTCCTTCTGCCTCCCTTCCTGCTGGAGCTCAGCTTGGGGAGCAGGACAGCAATGAGCCCTGGAGCTGGTGGGAAGCAGCAGCGGGACGACTGTCTTTTCTTTTCACTTTCCTCTTTTGCAATGGTGTTATTCCAGCTTGTGCCTCTTGATTTGCTTTCTCCCCATGCATATGGCCATCTTCTTTCCGCCCTCACTTTTTTCTTTCTTCCTTCCCCACACCTGCCTCCATTCCCAAAACATCTTGCAGGGAAGGGCTGCATTTGAAAGTCAGCTGTTGTCTTTGGGCCCCATCTCACACCCACACGCTGCAATAGGAAGAGGCAATGTTTAGCAGATTGCCTTTGGTAGGACCTGACAGATCCAGAGCTCTCTGTACGAATGACAAAAGAAGCCTTTGCCCTTGATTTTGAAACGCCTTGGGAATGAAGCTCTTGTGTCTTCGCTAGAACAGAGAGCGATTCTGTCTCCCTGGGCTTTTTACTGTCATTTTTAAGCTTAAGAAATGCCTGCTTCCTCCAAGAAAGTTTTGTCTTTCTTACAGTCTTTAATCAATTGCAGCTGGTTTTGTTATTACAGAAAGCCCCAGCAGATTTAGCAACAAGAGTATTTTCAAAACATACATAAAATTATAACTCCTCCTCGCCCTGATTCGAGTCCTGCCAGTGTCAGTGGCCAAGGCACCATACATCCCAGTGCCATCGCTCAGACTGCACAAGTGATGTTTTCTTCTCATTCAATCAGCATTTTTCTTTCTTGACTGGCTCGTGGTTCCTGGTGTAATATTCTCAGAAATAGAAGAAGCTGGTAGAACTCACAGGCAGTTCAAATTGCACATGTTTTTCACCCTTGAATTTGGAAGACTTTGTTCTTTTGCTTTTCCGCACAAGGTGAACACAGCAGACCGTTTGCTTTGTCTAATTAAAAGATCATTATGATTATGTAGAAGAACAGGGGCCTGTTTGCATTGTGGTTTGTGTGATTCATTATTTGCACTGATGAGATTTGTGCTGTGTTTGTTATACTTGACATTGAAAACATTTGGTTGGATCACTTATGACTTTGTGAGACTTCATGCTTCACTCAAGAGCTGCCTTTTGAAAGGGTGGTGGAGTCCTACTTGGACACATTACCAAATGTTGGTGGTTAAGGCCAACAGTTCTGGAAAGATGCCTATTGGCTTCAGGTGTTATTTTTCAGTAGTATTCCCAGTAATGTTTGTTTATTATATATATTTCTTCATTTTTCCCCCTGTTCTTGCCCACCTCTCTCACCCATCCTGGGTAGGAATTTGACTTTTAACCTGTTTTTTTAGTGTTTGTTTGTTAAACTGTATTTAAAACTTAATTTCCCCTTCTTGCAGAACAGTTGGCTTATGGAAAGACAGCTGCCATCTCCTCTAACCTGTTGCTATTCAAGTCCTTCACTGTGCTTTGGCATTTCTTTCTGTTAAAAATGCAAGTGGGATTGTTAGATGTGTCACCTGCAAAGCCAGAGGTCAGCGAGGCAGCTCATTTAATGTGCTGATTTGCTGTAATTTAGTTATGCTTGGAATAAGGATTATACATTGAGTATCTTGGTGGCAGGCTGGACTTCCAGTAGCCCATAAATACTTTGTTAGTGTTTGGGAGGATGTAAGGAGCCCTTAGCAGTGCAGCTTGTACCGTGGAAACCCTTCTCATCTATCTGAATTTTGTGTTCTGACTAATTATGCATTAGCTGCAAATGAGATTGAGAACTCTCAGCCCCCCTTGTGTAACACAATGGGGTTTGTTTAGAGCAAAGCCTGCTGTGCATGTCTGCATGCACTGGGATGCTCTGCAGGGCTGGGGCCGTGTTCCTGGGGAAGGTGTGGGCTGTGCAAACCAGTGGGACGTGGGAAGTCAGTCTCACCACGTGCTCTGTCAGGCAGGCTCTGCAGTGCTGGCCGGTTTGCAATGACTTGCCAAAATTCCTCCAAGACAAGCATTTTCCAGGTGCAACCAAGTCAGTGAAACTTAAAGATTGGCCCATCAATTAATTTTCTACAGAATAGCTTTTTTTGCCCTTTTTGAGCTTAATTTTAACCACCAAGTTATAAACATTTTGCTTATTCATTGCTCGGTGCTGCATTGTGAAACCTGTACTTGCTGTAGTTGGGCTGACAGCAGAAAATGTTCTGAAGGATGAGTTTTACTGCTGCAAAAACTTTATGTTCAGTTCTCAAAATGCTCCACTTCAACAAGGTCACGCTGTTTTGTTTGCCTGGTTGATCTGCAGTTCTTTTCATTTCACCTTCTTGACTATTATGTTGTAATATGAAAGTTGAAATTATAACACAAGATGTTGCACCATTTTGCAAAAGAAATATTTTAGGCCGCGATATTAAATTACACTGCTTTCACTTAATCTTTTAGCAGAGCAATTATCTCTCCTCTTTGCGTTACTCATTGTGTGACTGTGGCCCTGATGAGATCAATTTATTTTCAACTTTTCTTTTTAGCATTGCAGCACCTTTTCTCTTTGTTGTGACATGCCAAAAAAGTCTCCCTGGCAACAACTCGTTGTGATTATTCTTAGCATCTCTCGTCTGGCCGTTTGCCACCACGTCCACCTGGCCATTGTCACTGTGCTAATTGGTTTATCCTTCGCAAAAGACTTTTTCTTTCCCGGTTTTAAAAGTTCTCCTACGTTTTGCCACTTCGATAGGTTTCAACTTCGTTATTCTTTCTAACTCTGATTCAGGCAGACTCTTGAGCGTGCCCCAGATTTAAGTTTCTGTGCTACTGTATGGGTGACCAGGAGGAATAGAGAACGGTGCCTGCCTTTGTGCAGGATGCTGCACAACCCTGCTAACATGCCTTCATTTTGCAAATATGAGCTGGTTGTCCTAACCCCGGAGATGCTCAGAAGCATTTGGTGAAGGCCCACATATGCCATATTTCAAATACTTGGAACTTGGACTGATTTCCCAAGCAGGGAGCAGTTACTGCAGGCGGACTTTGGCTGCTGTACCCACTGCCCTCCTGGCAGCTGGGACCTGCTTTGAGCCCAGCGGGGAAGTTCCCACTGAGGGTGAAGCAAACTCTGTGCTAAAATGTGGTTCAACCAGAAATGGCATTGCTGTAAATGAGGAGGCAAGGAGCTCCTAATGAGATCATATGGTTAGCAGGGCATGCAGCCTAAAACTTTCCATCTGAATTACTGTTCTTTGTGGATAAAGGCAGTACTGGGACTCATAACCTCTGTGAGGATGCCTGGTCTTCATACTACTCGTGTGGTCTTGCTTTACGTTTATGTAAAAAAGTGGAAGAGAAGGAATCTGAATATGCACCCAAATTGCTCTGCTGTGATTACTGCTTGGGTAAGGATGTACCAGGTCACAGCCACAGTGTTAGCCTGTGATTCAAGGAATCCCATAAATCCTCTGATAATTGAGTTACAAACTAAAGTTGCGTTGAGGCAATGTTCTCCTGGGACTTCTAAACAGGACCGGCTTTGTGCCTTGTGCCCAGCATGCAGTGCTCGATTCACTTCTTGTTTAGACCGCTTTCAATTTGCTTTCACCTCACAGGAGCTCTCATCCATTTTAATTCACCTTGTTGGATTTACCCTGGGCTTATATGAATGACATATAGCAGAAAGGTCCAAATGCAGACAGTAGTATGAAAAAGGAATTTATAAATTATGGAAGGCAAATGTAGCTGAGCAGGATGGCAAGGGAGGGAAGAAAGACAAATAGAGGACGTTTGGAAAATAAAGCAAAAGAGAAGATGAGCAGAGCTGTATAAATAGAGGAAATTAAAAAAAAAAGTCAGAGAAGCTATTGATTAACAGATGAACAAGACACATCACAAATGCATACAGTGGCAAGGAATAGCAAAAATGCATGCTGAGAAACTTAAAAATGGGAGAAAAATTGCAAGGAGTAAAAAATAAGATTTGTTGGCTGTTCTTTGTTGCCTCTGACCTTTGTGGTTCAGGTCTCAATTTAGCATGGAAGACAAATGAGGATTTTGGTGGAATACTTGAAGGGGCTAAGGGGGGCTAGCTGGGGAGTGAGCTGATCGTGGGGGACAGGCATGACAGAAGCCTACAGCATGAGGGTGGCAGGGAGCGTTGCATGGAGATGACTTGTGATTTAATGTGCTATTCCCCAAAGAGCAATTCTTTGTTGAGCTGTCAAGGGGTTTGGTACTTTTCCAGAGGTGCAGATGTATTTGAGCAGTAGGAAGCTGAGAGCCAGAGCAAAGCCCATCCTGTCTGCTTGTGATTCCCTGCCATGGAGCCTGCTTTGCTTGCACTCACAGTACCAGGTGATGATGCATTGGGACAAGCTGCCCAGAGAGGTGGTGGAGTTGCTGTCCCTGGAGGTGTTCAAGAAATGTGGAGATGTAGCACTGGGGGATGTCCCCAGTGGGCACTATTGGTGGTAGCTGGATAGTTGGATAAGTGATCCTAGAGGTCTTTTCCTGCCTTAATGATTCTGCGATTGTAGGTGATGGATGGCCTCCTGCCCACAAGGTGAGGGCAAGTCCCAGGCTTGGCGTCGTGTTGTCATCAGCTGTGAGTGGTGTGAAGCCCAGGGCGGCCTCGTGGCTCTGCCTACCCCACAGCAGAGTGGTCTCCAGCTGGGCTTCAGGCTGAATCATTGTGGTTAAAGCAAAAGAAAAAAAAAAAAAAAAAAAAAAAAGAGATGATTTGCAGCAGCACGCATGAAGGAATGGGAAGCTGGGAGTCCATTCAGTAGCGTGTCTGGGGAGTGGAGCTCAGCAGCACATCAGCATGTCAACATCAAGCAGAGGATGTGGCACTCAGCATTCGGCTCAGGTGTCTGCCTGCTCTGCAGTGACAGATGAAGTGTCCGCAGAGCAAACAAGCTGCACTGAATACAGCGGCTGGCCTGCCTGCGTGCTGTACGACCGTATTTAAAGAGAAATTCCAGTGGGCTGCCCTGCTGACAAACCGCAGATGATGGCTGGGAACAAGTCATGCAGTTCAGTCACCCGACTGCCTGCCCTGGTCCCTGTACTGGGCTTTCCAGAAAGTCCCCCTCCCTCTGCCAGAAAGAGAAGGTAGAAAATGAGAAAGTGCTTTATCAGGACAATGTTGCTGCTGTGAAACTGGGGAACCCTAAAGCTGATACTGTTTTTAAAGTGCATCAGCTTCATAAATGACTTGTAAGAACTGTAGGTACAGCTGTATTTCCCTGAGCTTTTTTGAAAGTCGTCATGAAAAAACAAAGCAAGATTGCAAGCCAGCAACTGTACTTTTGGTAGATGTCCTAAAGGGAGTGACAGGAACGAAGGAGAGGCGGTTTCATGGCAGCAGCATGTTCATGCTTCAGTAACTCACAGCATCTGTTACAGTTTGACTGCTGCGGTGGGTAAGGCAGAATCTGAAGATGTCATCTAATTAGGTTTCTGTAAAGCACATGGTATCAAAGATTAACGAGCAAGCAAACGTTTCCCCAAAATGACTGTTTTTGGAAATTTCCGATGGAAAATTCTTGTATGGGACAAGCATGGTAACTTGGGGGCTTCCACCATTAAGGCTGTGGTGCTGTGGCTGGTAGAGGTAGTAGTCCTGCAAGGGCCAAAGTGATGTTGGTGTCAGTGGGGATTTTGCCTGTCTCAGAGCATGAAGCTACGTGCAGCTGGGTGCTCAGGCACAGCAAGTCCACTCAGAGCCCAAGTATCAAGGAATAAATAGCAGACTGAAAACCGAAACAGTTTAGAGAAAAGCTGGGGGTACTGCACATTGCTTAGGAAAAGGGAACACCATACAGAAGGATCTTGTATGATATGGAATGCTGTAAGCAGTTTGCGTGAAAGTGTGGTTTTGCAGTGTAAAGACCTTTTCCCTTTAGGTTTTGATGTGCTCTCTGTATATTAATGAACTGGCACAGCTGGAGATGCTGTCTGATTCTTGACTCAGCAAACAGCTAGGGCTCTGCATGGGATAAGCTAGGATTGCTTGCCTGCGTTAACTGCAAGCAAAAGTGGAGGACGCCCAAAAAACAACCATGTACAGAGCCGTGCTGGGCTGTGCTCATGCCTTCCCCTCAGCAGGCTCTGCTGCCCATCTCCCAGCTGCCTTCTGCCCCTTGCAGCATCGCAGGGGAGGCTCTGTCACATGCAGGAGCACGGCCCAGGCTGCAGGGCTCCCATTCTATGCTTAGTCCAGAAGCACAGTTTTCCTTCTGTCAACAGCTTTTATAGTGAACTGGAAGGTCTGTAGTGTTAGGAGAAAAAGTCACTGAATGATCAATGATTTTTTGTTGGCTTAAAAAAGATTTTTTTTTTTTTTTTGAGGGATTTGTGGGTGAACTGTTAGAGTGGTGCTGTCCTTTGGTTTAGTCTGGATGATTAGCACAAGGGAAAAATACAACCCTGTCTCTCAGCATTTGATTTTCAGAAATGTGAATTTTTCCTGGTGGGAACACAGAGAGTTTCAACAGAGACCATTGTTAGCCCTGCAAATGCCAAGTGTCTGCTCTTGGGAGATGGAGAACAAAGTTGGCACCAATAATTAGCAGCCGAAGCTCTGATTTGGCAGAAGTTGCTGAAAATGAACAAATGATGGAGAAGTCTTGGGATGACAGTAAAATACAATGCAGTTGAGATGACTCTCAGAGTGTTACTGCACAAAGCACGGGGGGAAGGTAATGTGGAAAATACGATTGCTCTTCTCATGAGCCAGAAGGACGGCCAGCACTGCAGCGGGATGAGATGAGATGAGGGGCAGGGAGGGAGCAGGCAGCCTGCGCTGAGGATGGTAAGTGCTGGATGCCAGGATCACGCTGTGCCTCTGGCACAGTGGGGATGAAGGCACCGCACTGCTGGTTTGCAGTATCACCTCTGATAGCTCTAGCCTTGCTGCTTATTGCTGTGCTTTTTTTTTTTTTTTTTGTGAGTAATGAGAGAGGACACGACCGGCAGCCCCTGCCAGCTCAGTCTTACTTTTCTAGAAAGCTTGTAGCAGTTACTGTCAAATTGTACATATAATCTGTAAGGCAAATCAGAGTATGTGACTGCCTCATGATCCTATAGAGAATCTCCCGAGCCCGCTGTGATAGCTCAGTAATTACTTCTGGGCACCAGTGAGGATTAACATTGAGGCTTTCCCAGTGGAGCAAAACAGGAGATAGGGCTGGTGCTGGCTGCCGGTGGATTTTGAGCCCTGACTGAGCCCAGGAGGAGATCACAGCTCCATGGGGATGGAGGAGCACCGCATGGGGCCTTCTCTGTTTATCTGAGGCTGTGGCCTCATGTCATCGAAGTTCCATGGAGAAATGGTAAAAGGCTGTCCAGATATTCCTGTAGTGAGCCTGGTAATCCACTCATCCCAAGCAGCCAATTTTTATGTAAAAATGTCAGTAAGTGAAGATGGAGATTCCACATTCTTTAGTAACATTTCCAAGAGTTGTTTTATATTTCACCTTTGAAGGTGATGAGTTTAGCCTCCTCCCTGTGTTTCCTATTATGCTGCTGTGAACTGAGAGCTGGAAGCCTTTAATCAACCCTCAGTGCTCCCTCTGCCTGTCCAAGTCTTCTGTCTGACATCTTCTGAAATCAGGAGGTTCTTAGGGGGGACTCCTAGGGTTCTTGAAATACAAATGATAATAACGATATTAACACTAATCATTGTTATCCTGTAGGGTGAAATGTCAATAGTCCATATTTTCATGATAATTTTTAGGGCCTACATGTCACATGAAGTGCATCCCGTCCTGCCAAAATACAAGATTTTTGTATCACAGGCTCTGTTTGAAACGGCTCGTAATAACATTGGCTGCTATTGTGCCTGAAGAAGTGGTCTTTGACATGCAATAATGCAAAGTGACATGACAAATTAGAAATGAAAAATGCAAAGCTGTTAAATAATCTCGAATGTAGCTAAAAATGAATTCATCTCGTATCTAAAATGCATTCCTGATTTGTAATGATAAAGGGGATCCATGTCACTACTGCTAAATGATATGAGTGTATGGAGGAAAGGAGATAATGCATTGAGGGGGGATGTTGGGTTGTTACATGCTCCATAGAAACAGGCTTTGTTGGTAACAGCATTTGCCTGGAAGTATGACTGTGGGCAGTAAGATCAGATTCAAAGCGCAGTGTTGGCCTTTACCTGCGGTTCTGAAATCAAGGATGCCCTTGGTAGCAGAAGATCCCACCATGGTGCATTTCTTACACGTGGCACTGAGCGACACGTAAACCACTGTAGAGATGGGTTGGACTGCAAGATCTTAGTGGTCTTTTCTAACCTGGATTATTCCATGAATCTAAGTACTTTCAAGCAACAATTATTTTACAGCAGATAGCTCCGTTCTTCTTGTCGAGGCCTTGGTGTATCCCTTTGGTCTTGTAATTATAACACAGTACCGCTTTGTAGAAAGTATTGTTTTTATGTTGCGAAGTAATCTTTCAGGTCAGATTTCTCTCTCATTTAGGTCACTTTTAACTGACATTGAAGGAAAGTTATGCTGTTACATAACATACAGAACGTAACAAAAGCTGCTGCTTCAAATTTACCCCAGCTCACCTGAGACCTGAGCCTGAACCGCTGTCAGTTGCTAATTGTTTGTTTGTCTGATTGCAGCGCCTAACCTGACTAATCTGGATGGTCTCAGTGCACTGAGCCTTATTGAAGATCAGGTGCACAGACTGAGGCAGCGCCGCCGGAGGCACGCGACGGATGATGATTACAACATCGAAGTCCTTCTGGGGGTTGATGACTCAGTTGTTCAGTTCCATGGGAAGGAACACGTTCAGAAGTACCTGCTGACCCTGATGAACATTGTGAGTACAGCCCTGCCAGCCGCACGGTGAGATGGCAGTGAGGGGAGGGTGGATGGATGTTGGTTTTGCCGTTTAATGCATCATAGATTTTTCTCATAGCAGGAGGTGAAATAATTCTAGGAGCAAAATCCAGGCCGCTTGTAGAAAAGGCAAAAGGGAGAAGGAACAAAAGAAAAAGGGGCCAAGGAAGAAACTGACAGTGGGACCATTAAAACTCAAAGTCCTGCTTATGTGCTTTGATGGATGGGGGCGTAGGGTCAGGGCCTCAGGTCCTCAGAAGTCATTACGTATTAGATGTATATTCCCTTAACTTCAGCTCCCTGCTGAATAACATGGTTTGGAGAACTGTCTTCAAATAGGCTGTATTAGAAACTTCGATTGGCTTATACATTTTTAAAACTGCTCTGTTAAACTCTTTGATTTCTCCAGAATCACTTACAGTCCCAGGCCACCCGCCTACTCCTTGTTCACGCTGCAGTGAAATGCTACGCAGTCAATCACTGAACTTTCTTAGGTTGATTTAGTATTTAGTCTGTAGCTGACACCTTTAGGTTTCCTTCATTAAATATTTAATCTTTCGAACCGTGGTGCAGCAGACTATATAATGTGGTAGTGAGGAACGCAGAAGCTAGAGAATGTTTGGAGGAGCTGTCTTTTCTTTCTAAATATCAGAGCAGTAGACATTTCCACAAACACCTCCAGTACCCCAGCCGTGTGGGGTAAGAATCGAATTTTGAAAAACAATCTCCATTATAGTCAAAATAAGTAGTATTCTTTTGGCACAAAATTGGCACTGAGTGATGGTCCCCTTCATAGACGCTCATTCTGGGAGGAGTTTCTTCTCGTGCTCACCTGGAACAGAAGTCTGTTTTCAATAGATACTATCAGCAAATCTGTGTTCTCTGTGAAATGTTGTTGCATTAAAATTGTAGGTCTGCTCTGGTTTTGACAGATAGACTGTGATTGCTGAAGCTCACAGTAGAATCAAGAGGATGGAGTGTCTGTAGGTGACTTCAAGGCATTCCAGACACCGGCAGATATATGCACACACTCTGTTCTGTTAGCTACTTTTGTCTGAGGTGCTTTTATCCTAAGAAATATTTTTTAATTATGAAGCTTGTTTTCTCATTACTTTATTGCATTCTTTTAACAATGTGTGGAATGTCAGTGTTTTTCATTTTAAATGAGAGGTAGAATACAGTGTAAGGAAATCCCTTGTGTGATGTAAATTCAATTGCGCTGCTTTTTTATAGCGATATTGTAAATAGTTAAAAATCTGTACTGACATTAGAGTTATTGGGTACTTGGTGTATGCTCTCATGGCTGTAAATACGTGCGTTTTAACAGAAATGACATTGTGAATTTCATCTGTTTGTGTGGTTTGTTTCCTCTGAGGCTTAAAACAAAGTCTACAATGAAACAGATGGTTTTATATATCTCTAAATTAACAAGCCAAAGAGGCCAAACCAGGAATGTGGCAAATGGGCTGAAATAGATTAAGCAGGACTGTACTTATCACGTCACTTAAAACTATTTTTAAGAATTAAAATACACAGTAATGGTAAAGGAGCCATAAATGTTCCAGCTCTGGAATACGCTTGTTCCTAATTTTAGCAAACCATCCAACACACAAATTGTAAGAAATAACAGCTCTTAAACATGCTGTCTCTGCAAGTGGTTTAGAAAGTGCAGCCTGTGGAACCATATCCCGGGGCTGTAACAGCTCCTGGCACGGGCAGCAGCTGTTCTGTTGGTTGGTCTGAGGCAGAAACGTGTCCTCTGGGGACGGAGGATGTGTCCCTTCCTTTGTGTCCGGGCTGTGAGGAGCCGCGCAAGGAGGCGCTGGGAAGTCTTTGGCAGCCACAATGTTGTCCTGGTCTTTCCTTCACTAACACTCAGCCAGTTTCTGTAGTCTGCATTTTAGACGAGGGATGGGGTGATGGGGACCAGTCCTCTGTCTCTTTCTCTCCAAGACTTGCTCCGCAATGGAGAGGCAGACACCAGCTAGTATGGAATGTGTGTTTACAGTCTGGGCCTGGTGAGATACATAGGCCAAGGGGAGCTGAAAGAGAAGAGAGATGGCTGCAAAAAAAAAATCTGCTGGAAGATCCCACTGGAACCATCACATTGTGTGTATCCTGCTGGTTTTACAGGCGCAATCAATTAGCTTTGTACTTTAACAAGGCATTAAGCATAAAATCAATTAGCTTCATACAGTAAGAAGGCATTAAGGGTAGAATCAAGTGTGCATAGCAAGTAAATAAACTAAAATAATAATGGGAGTCTTTACTGGAGATAAAAGGCTGATTGAGAGGGTTGAGTTTCTCTGGTTCCAAAAAATGAAATAAATTCCAGGTGAGGTCTCCCTCGTGCCCAGACTCCTGGAGGCGTAATCGCTTTCCCAGAAGCAGCGCCCAGCTCGCAGCATGGCTGCTCTCCCTGCTTTGCCTGGTTTTGCTGTGCATGATGCTGTGAGCAGTTGTCCTTAATTAACTTTTCCCAGGGATCTTGGGTGGAGCCCTACCACCAACCCAATCAAAACAATATATTTTTTTCAAGCCCAGTGCGATGACTTATTCAGTCAATCTGTTTTGTGCTGCTTAACTGATGTGTTACAGTCCACACCTAAAAGCCATAAAATGAGAATAAAACAGAGACTGTGTCCTGGCTATCTTGAATAGCAGTGCTAATATTTATCCTAATGTTTGGAAATTGAAATCACAGCCCCCAGCGAATAGTGAGAGACACACCAGAGGGTTTTTAATGCTTTGGGCTGCAGCCATACATCCCTGTCTGTCTGCCAGCAGTGTCACTGCTGTGAGCCAGGCCTCCTGTCACCCATCTTTACTCCCCCACCATTCCTCATACAGAAACTTGGGTTTCTCTTGACATCCCTTCCTCTCTGCTCTCCACCATGGGGACATTCATTCCACCTTTGGAAAGAAATGCCATTGTTTTCACTTCAGAGACGCTCAGCTGCCTCTCACTTGCACCATTTTCTTCTGGCCATCCTGGTGTGTTTCTTCCTTGGAAGGATAGCAGCTTGCACAGGCCTCTGTATTTCCAAGTATAAGCCCACCCACTGCACAAATTATCTTTGTATTTTTAGCATGCAGGACCATTGCAAGAGATGAGAGAGATTTGGGAGCTATCTTGCAGCCCTGATGTTTACTCAAGAACAGGGAAGGTAATTTAATTTCTGCAAGAAAGCAGCAAAGGAATCAGAGATTTTATCTGCTCCTACAAGTGTATGGGAAATATTAAAACCCACTTGACCAGAAGTGGCATTGGAGAACTATCTTGTTCATCAGGAAACAAAAGGATTTCACTGCAGGATGCTGTGGGAGGAGGAGCAGGGCGCTGAGCTGCAGTGGGTATTGGTGCTAGCCAGCCTGGGGCTAAAATTCTCAGATTATTTCATAACCCTCTTAAAATAGTTCTCAGTATTAAGCAGGCATTCTGCTGCCTGCTGCAGAAAAGGAGCAGAGCTGGAGCTGACCATTCACATGGCTGGGCTGGGATAGAGGTCAGCCCACCAGAACCCTGTGTTAAGAGTCACATCCAGGATGAAAATGTGGGTAACAAGACTTCCTAAGAGGCAAAGTTGGAATATATTCATTTACAATATTTCTGCTTTTTGAAACAGCATAGTCTCATGAAAGATGCTCACTTCCTGATAGTATGGAACTTATTGGCTCCATCTGTCTTCAAGTCTTAAACTTTCGTGCCCCGTTTTGCATTGTATTTTTTCCCCAGTAAAGCCCCTGCCTTAATCTTTTCTTCCTTATTTTGTCTTTCTTCCTCTATTCCGATAGCAGTATTTTTGAGCATTATTTCAAGTACCTCATTTCTTAATGCTGGCAATTGTCATCTTTATGTATATTCTGGAAAAATTTGCCTAAAAGCTGCTCATACTTTGACTTCTGGAGTATTTTGGGGGATGAGAAAATAATCTTTAAATTTGCTTTTTGTTTCTTTGCTGTGAAAGATGTGACAGTGCAACATTTAGTGGCTAGCTTATGTAGCATCCATGTAATGGATACGTGGTCAAAATGTTTATGATACTGAAAGGCAGCTCCGCAAAGCTGAAGTTTCTGCCATCATTTCAATGAGAGGTAGGCTCTAAATAGGATTAATGCCTCACTTGTGGCAAGATTTATCTGGGTATTTTATTATTTATATGTCCTTGAAGTCAGTGAGAGTCAGTTTTAAAACTTAGCCCATAGGGTTACGTCTGTTCTAAACTTCAGGTGAACATTCTGCTCTGGAACATACAGATTTAACAAATTTTCATTTGAATAACTGAAATCAATGGGAGTTCTGCAGCTGGGGGCATTGGAAAGCCCAGAAGTCTTTCACCTGTGTCTTTCAGCACTACACATCTCTTTGAAATTATGGCCCTGAGGCGCTCCTGAGAATGTTTTCCATCCTCTTTAATAGGGTGTCCATGATACTACGATGATATGTGAGATTTCTGCTCTCGTGTCTTTGGCTGATGAGGGATGAAGATTTCCAGGTACAGAACAGCAAGTCCCTAATGAGAGGAGAGGGCAGAAGTGCTGCTGGTTTCTAACTGGCAGTTGGATGAAACCTGAAAGCGTGTCTAATTCAAGCTGCTAAAAAGAAAGTGATGATTGAATGCTTTGAAATAATGGTGCAATCTGTATTCAGGATCATGCTTTTTAAACTAGAAAGCATTTCTTAGACAGGAAGGGTATCTAATTAAAATAGACTTCACTGGATTTGTAAAAACTAAGCAACTTATAGGCACCAATACTCATTATTTCAAATCAGTTTACTTCAATGTGTAAGCTTCAAATCTGAACTGACTGTAAGAAATTCCTCTAATGACAAATACAGGTCCAGATCTATTCATCTGCAGGACTTCAGCTGTCAATAGCTGAATGGCAGCTTGGTTGAAAATTGAAATGTGTGAGAGTTAACTGCTTTTAGACTGTTCATTGCAAACCAGTAGCTGCGACTTGCAAGGAAGGAAGTTTCTGATGAAGCCTCAGAAGATGATTTTTATTCATTATCTTGATTGCTGCCGTACGGTGGGAGTTGTGCCTGGGAGCGGGCACTGGGAGGCCATGTAGAAAGCAGTCCTTCTGAACCCCTACAGAATCTATTCATTTCCATAGGGGGTTATTTCTATTGCCAATTAGGTGAGCATTTCTCATCATAATTAACTGGACTATCCCTTGCTGTTTTGATGTTCTGTGCTATGTCTAGCACTCAGATTTTGGTGATATTCTGGCAGTAGAGGATAATTACTGTTCAAAGATAGATTTTCCTTTAGTGCAAGTACCAACATGAGCTTTAGCCATAAAGGTTGCAGCCGAGGACTTTGAGATGCGACAGTGTGGTTTGTGTGATGGAACATGGATAATTAGGATCAGCTTGCAAATGTTGGGTGCTTTCCGTAACCAAACTATTTAAATAGTTCACTGCACTTATTGCGTTGACGCCATACCCGTGTGCCTCGTAGTAAAATAATACATTAATCTGCTTAATTATTTTATGGTACTAGATGTGATCTTATTAGAATGATCTTGAGACAGCAACTCAAATACTGAGTCTTTTGGCATAAATGTAATTTACAGCATTTGGAGAAACTTCCCAGAGCAGTGGTTTGTGGGCAAAAAATGAGGAGTTCCAAGAGCTTAAGGGAGGAACTGAGAAAAATAAATTTGTTGTACAGTCAGAAAACAGAGTCTATGACCTTTCTAAAACCAGTCTTACAGTCAAAGACGAGATAGAGGCCCACAACACAAAGCTACCTTGAGTCTTGCCAACACATCTGCTCTGGGGAATGTTTTTCATTTTGATTAGAGGCAGCAAACTTGGACTTGGTACCATCTCCTCACTCTCACACCAGTGAAGGTAAATCAGGACTCGGACACAGATTCAGATACAGAACAACAGATGCTGATCTCTGTTTCGTAGTGCACACTGCCAGGCACTCCTCAAACTCCCTGTTGCCTCTGTTTTTGAACTGAATTGTATTTTTCCAAATCTGAGGTCACAGTTTGACCTTTAGGTTTTGTATTCGTTGTGCGCTTTCACTGTTCCTTTTTCCCTGTGATACTCAACGATTTTCAGGAGAAAAAAAAAAAGTTCCTCTCTGAGGAAGTGAGGAAATGCCTGAAAAGGGAAACTGAGAGCCCCGTATTTTGCCTGCTGGCTTTCTATGTGACCATAGTTTATCCACCAGAGGAGTTGGTGTAATGTTATTCCTGTGGGATTAAGATGAAGCTTTGGGAATGTTAAAAATGTTACTTTGGGAACTTCAAAAACACAAAGGAGGTGATGAAAACCAAAGAGGATAGTGGTGTTTGAAATGAGAACGCATAAAAATAAAGCGGGAGGAGAGTGCTTTTGGGAGGGGTCAGATTACAAACATTTGTGCTCAGTATCCACCATGACATTTCTGGTTCCTCGCCTGTAATTCAAACCAGCCATCCCTTACAGAGACAGACAATCGCTGGATGCCCACCAGGCACTGAGGCTTTGCTGCAGATAATTAAGATCTGATGAATGAGCTGCAACTCGGGCTGGGCTCGAGCGATGGCTTGCCAGGAGCTGTGCTGTCCCACACGCATGGTCCTGCTCTGCCCCGCGGCACGTAGCCATGGGATATCTCTGCAACTGTGCTCACACAGGGATGTAAGGGCCGTCCAACAGCCATCTGATTGGGTTGGGTGAGCAAGTGTACGGTGACTGGAAAGCTGGATGAGTGAGCTGCGTCTCGTATGGTGCCCTCTGCAAATGGCCAGATGTGGCTCTGTTGGCTGCTGCAGCTGGGCCGTATCCCTCAGAGGCTGATGGCAGCAGGAGGCTGAAGCTATCTGATGGCTGTTGGTGCTGTGTGCTTATGAGCCCGAGGCCGCAGTGCTCACCCGAGCGAGTGATGTTGCATGGGGCCACAGCGACGTGCCTGGGGACCAGCTCATCTGAGATGGTTCATGGTTCAGTGGGACCGAGATCCCTGATAAACTCTGCAGAGAGGAGAACTCCCTCAAACCGCATGAATGAGTTTGCTGATGACTTGCCAAAATATGCAGATCGCAGTTCTCTTACTGCACATCTACTTAATTAGAGACTTGGGGAGCCTCTGGATTTCCCCTACAAATCCTACCAGCTGCAGGTAACCTGCGCTGCATCAGGACCAGCAGAGCTGCAGCTGTTTGGTACTATTTGCATCAGAACAATTTTAAAATTCCTTGTAGTATTGGGTCCCATTTTGTTGAATAATATAAACTTGCAGAGCTTCTTTAATGAAGCCTTGTGCATCTCACAAAAGTTTAGCTTTACTTGAGTTGTTGGGTTTTGTGTTTTTTCATGTTTTTTCTGTTTCAATGTTTTTGAAACAGAAGAAGTTTTTTACAGAAGAAAGTTTTTTACTTACTCTGTTGGCTTCAAACTTGCTTAGGGCAGAAGACATAAAATGAGCAGAGAGGGACAGAAGGAAAAATAATAAATTGAGTGCTTGTTTTCTTAAGCAGCACCAGTCTGTGCCAACCTGGTTTCTAAACAGAAGCAGAAATAGAAATGCATATTTTGCTTTGTTTGAGATATCCCACCAAAATAAACCATGATACAAAATTATCTCAAAATAGCTTGTGAACTACAATAGTTTTGTGAAAGTCTTTACAGTGTTTCACTGTGCTTTGAATTCTTTCAGCTTTACCCAACATTCTGCATCGCCTCTGTAAATGCTGAATCACTGTGGACATCTAATGGGATTTAGTGCAAAAATCTGTGCTTCTGTCCAGGGGCTGTCATTTTGTGATGAGCTTTGTGCATTCTCCTTTCCCTATGCAGCAGCACAGTTTTAGCCTGTGACTCTTATTGATCTAAGGGCAATAGATCTATTTGGATTTTTGGTAGGTATAAATCAGGATGCCCTGCAGAAATACATAGGAATAGAGCAGAAGTATTGTGTAACCATTTTTACACCTGTCTGTGTTTATTACATAGATGTCCAAACCTATTCCATGTCTGTTATCTGAAGAAGCACTTCAGTGCCCAGTGCTTGCTGCATTGGACAGGAGCTCAGTGCCCGCAGGGTGCTGGGCTGCTTTGTGCCCCACATAATGGGCTGTGTTTGCTTCACACTGCTCTCTTGTGGGGCTGGCAGGTGGCATCTTGGAGAAACTGAGCACAGGTTTGTGGAGGCCCCTGTCAGTGCGTGAGAGCGCAGCACTCAGTCACTTGGATCTCATTTCTTTAATAACTTCCTGAAACAAATAGGTGCAATTTAGGTCATACTGAAAAAAAAGGTAAAGCATCTGTTTCAGTGTATTATCTGTGCGCAGTGAGACGCTGCTGGGAAAGTCACGGTGCAGCTTTGAGAAAGGAGCAGAGGGTTCCATTCAGCTCTGGGTGAGGAGGGGTTGGATTCATCCTCTTTAATGAAACCAAGAGCCAGAGTTTTGAATTGACCCACTGTCCTGCAGAAAATCCACTATCCCAAGAGAACTGAGCAGCTTTTTTACAGTGCTTGTGCTTTTCTGTTCATTCACAGTTTGTTTGTTAGATGTCATTTGCATGAACAGTCAAACAGTGTTTCAATTCTGTTCCATCAACATTTTCATGCCAAGTTTCATTTTGGCACGCAACAGTGATACGGTTGTTCTGTTACTCAGCCATTGTTAGAAGAGGCTTAGGTTAAATTCTGGAAGTTAATGAGAGAGTGGTCTGCAGCAATTTGGATTATGCGTTATGAACTAATTAAATTCTTATTTACATGCCGTGCTTACTGTCTTCTACAGAGGAGTTCTTGTTCAGTACTCATTTCACGTATAGGTAATTTACAGCATATTGCAGCCTCGCATCACGGATGTGTGCGCTGTCTTCCATGTACACAAAGAATGGGGCAAATTAATATCCCTGCCCCCCTTGACAACGTGTGAGGGTCTTTTTCTTGGGTGAAAGCATGTTTGTAATGTGGAAGGCATGTTCATATCTCACGTCTTTACAATCTGTGTTCAGTAATGGTTCTCAAAGTTAGTAATCTTTAGATACAGGAATATAGAGTTAGTCTTTTGAAGTAGCATTTATATGCACAAATATGTGATGTAATTTCCAGAGCCACTGTTTACAAAGCAGATCAGCAGGTCAGGGTGGGCTGCTGCTCACGGCCATTACTGTGGGATGCTCAGGATGTGAAATCTGGCCTCTTACCAGGCATAACATCAAGCTCTTATACTAAAAATACTGATAAAATGAATTTAAATCCACTTCAAAATGTCAATTGAGATTGCTTAGTAAAATCAACGCTGGTGTATTCAGCTTTAATTGTTTTTACAGAGATGAAGGATGAGCCATTGGAAGTAGAGCTGATTGAAGAAACAGTACATAATTTATTGTTATGTTTCTAATGAAAGTTACTGTGAACGTTACTTATTAGACTGCAGTAAGGAATCTGTGTTTTAGGAGGAAAAGAGATTTGTTTCTATCCATGGAGCAGACCGGTTTGCTGCAATCCTTCCCAAGAAGAGGCTTGCCCTGCAGGGAGTATCTCATCTGTCTCTTCTGATTTGTGAAGCCAAACCCCTGCTGTTTGGCAGAGCACACTGGTGCCAATGAACAGCCTGGTCTCATGCATCCATTCATGGTGGAGTATCCAGATCAGCCCCTTTAACAGCTGATATTAGCCTAGCTCACTTGTGGCAGCGTTTCCTAAGTCATCTTTATTCATCCCCCTTTCATTTTGCACTGTAAATATTTACCATTCTCTTTTCAGTGTTTATAGGGTGATTTGTATCACTGTGTCCATTTGGTTACAAAGCTGTCTTGTTAAAAAAAAAAAAAAAGAAAAAAGAAAAAAGAGTTTTTTGTTTGCCAGTGGTTTTTAGCTTTCATTCTGCTTGCAAAGTTTAATGCTGATTGGTTGTGACATGCAATCCAGTCAGTCCATGTGGCCGACCAGGCCTTTTGGGGAAGGTGTATCCTCTTGTCAGAATGCCACTTGATGAGTCCCAGATGGAGGAGTTACAGGGTGCAGCTGAGCTGATCTAGCACATCCCTTTTGGGACAGAGGCAGCCCCAGGGTCTGCCCCTCTGCTCCAGATCCCCCTTCCCATGAGTGGTCTCAGAATGGAGCTCCTCTGGTTTGTGTTCAGCACGTGTGCTCAGGTAGGACAGGGCAGGGACTGGGGGCTCTCCATCAGAGGCAGGAGCTTTGTCATGGAATCCACCATGATGCACTGCTCATATGTATAAGTCTGTTTAGGTTGGCGATTAAATTCCTACTAGCATGAAGACTCTAATGTTAAGTTGTTTTTAAATGATTTAAAATGAATTATGGCCTATTCAGAAGCTAGAAAATAAAAAATTTCCTTCTAGCATCAGTGGAATGTTGCCCATTTTATGTATAATCACAAATGATCTTTGTCTTAATGACAGCATAGCAAAGGTGCTGCTTTAGCATTTGCTGTCTGTTACTTGTTGCCAGCACTGTGGCTGAAGCTCTGACCTCTTTTGCAGGTTAATGAAATTTACCATGATGAATCCCTGGGTGCTCACATCAATGTAGTCCTGGTGAGAATAATCCTGCTGAGCTATGGCAAGGTAAGGAGAGGTTGTGTTAAATGGAGGTTGAGATCTCTGAACTTGATTCATCATGTATGAATGCAAAGAACATTTATCTTTATGGGTATTTCCTTACAATTTGAACTTCACATAGGAAAATAACCACGATTTGTTCTGTGTTTTCCCTGTGTCATTTTAACTTGCTACTTAGCTCTGACAGTCTGTCTTTTTAGACTTGTTTGAAGTGATCCATGGGATGTTATGAGCATCTTGGTTCTTTAGAGAAATGTGAAGTTTTGTGGTAGAGCAGTATGTAAGTATCAGTGAACACATGCTGGATCAGTTCTGCACAATGTGCATTCCAAGAACTCGCTTCACCTTGTGCTTAAAAAGGGTTGGTCGGACTACATGTGTTTAAAGTTAAGAGATAGGGGCCACAAGGCAAGAGCTCTGCAGATTGAGTCTGTAGTCAAGAATTCCAAGTGTTTTCTTGCCGTTTCTAAGAGAGGGATTGTTCCACAGGCAAAACTCACTTAAAGAGAAATGAAATGCTACTTGGCTCCAAAAGTTTTAATCTGCTCAGTACTGATGACTTATGTAGACTAAATCAACATCAGACTCCACGGTAGCTGGAAGAGGGTGTTTGAAGTATGTTGATAAACTTTCTTTTAAGGACTGCACATCCGGCTGCTCGAAGGAGAGCATTAAAATCTATTGGCTTTTTCTGTGACGGGGTTGCTGGTATTTGCATGCTCATGTAATAAACGTGGGGGCTGGAAGATTCCATGTATATTCATGCAAGAAGCTGAAAGTCAAATCCGGCTGAGTGTCGGTGGTGAAGCTCCTTTGACAGTCACCTCTTACCCTGCTCAACTAAACGTTCTAAACCATCCCATCTCTGCTCTTCTTGCAGAGACACACAGCAATGTCAGTAAGTGTTCTGGGTCAGCTGTATGTCCTAAAATCGAAGGTAAAAGAGGTCGCATTTTTTGTTTTGTGATCGAAAATTTGTGGTGTCTGATTATTGACACTAATGACAGCAATTTGAGGGATTGCAGCTCGACTAATCATTCTCAAAAGTATCTCATTGCAGCAGTGGTTGAAACACGTGGAGTCACCACATGGACTGGTCACTTCTTTGCTGTCCTAATTTCATAAGTATTTCATAGTTGCTATGCCTGCCCGTCTTGAGCTCGATCATTCTGCATTGGTAGTGGTGTGAACTCAGCTTCTGCTGCATTTTCTGATGGAAGATCAGAAATAAAACATTGCCAATTGATAATTTGAAAGTTATTATCTCACATTAATCTGCTTCACAGAGTGGAGTTGGTGGAGCATGGACACCTCCCTTCCTGGTGGGCCTTTGGACTGAAAAGCTGCAGGTGGCGCTGTATGATCTGCTTATGGATTGTCATTAATGGGTTCTAAACCCATAATCCATAGCAGACCATGTTTTAGTTGCCCTGTAAGATTCAGCAGAACACAATTCCAAATAAGTTAACCCAAATAACCATGAAGAAAATTTCTCTTGCTCAGAGGGAAAAGTTGGGATAGTTCTTATTTTCAGAACCTGTTCTTGAGTAATTAGAACAAAGCCCTCAATATTTTATTAGCCTGCTAAAACACACAAGCATTAACATTTTTCTGAAGTATATATTCAACGTACACAGTAAAAGGAATGGTGTGTGGACAAGTTAAGCCAGTGTGTGCATAAAGCAGCCTGCTTGGCTTTGCAAGATGAAAATATTATCCCAGTCTTGCTTGAATAAGCATTTATTTTCCAAGCATGTAGCAGATATCTTCAGATTCACTCACTTTATTGAAGGCAATTTATATATATTATCAAGGGTGCCATTTAAATAATCATAATAATTACATTATGGTTCTGTAACTGATGAAGTATGTACCATCAGTGTCAGATTTCTGACAGCACTCTGAGCTATTGCCAATTCTCAACCCTTAAGCAGCCTTTTACTGTACCGTGGTTGGGTTTTTTGTGTATGGTTTTGTGGTTTTTTTTTGTTTTTTTTTTTTTAAGAAGAAGAAGATGATTATATTATTTTATACAATGTCATCTTTTGATAAGAATAATGTGGACAATACTTGAGTTGCACAGCAACCAGCTTTTCTGTGGCTCTTGCTAGGAGGTACTCCATTCCTTCAAGCATACTGCTTAATATTTTCAACCTAACAGAGCTGTACATTCGAAAGTTTCAATAATTTTATTAAGAGCATTAATTGCCTTGGTAAGGTGAAAAAATAGGTGTTCTCTGGTGACAACGCGTTCAAATTACTCCATGGGCAAGTTCAAAAGATCTGACACCATTTTACTGTAGTATACTTCTGTGTATGCTGTCACTTCTGGACAAAGGCTGAAGCTGTGGCAGGTTGAGACCATTGGCACAGAATGACATGCAGGGGCACTGGGGCAGGTTTTGCATCCTGCTCTGTACCTGTGTAGATCTGGGTGCTGCTGTGCACTTCTCTGCATTTTTATATTGACCTCCTGAGACGATGGCAGGGATGCTGCAAATCAGTAAACAGGGCACATGCCGTGCATTTTTCTTCAAAAGGGAAAAAGAAGAGCTGGCTTGTTTATTCCTTTTTGGCTTCAGTAGTAGGTAGATCAGTTCCAAATTTTGGAAAATGCAGAATCACGTGAGAAGAATATTATTCAATGTTTTAGCAAAGTCTTCCATTAACATCTGTTTTGACTGTAACAGTTCTGTAGCCCTGTGAGCTCTACAGCATGCAGGGAAATAGCCAAAGAACCACCATCACCGAGTGCGGAGGAGGTGGCAAGAGATGAGCTGAGAATGGACTTGGAAGCTCTGACTGGCTATTATAAAATTTGTTTTGAAGCTTTTAAACCCTGAACACTGCCTAAAATCCTCTCATCACCTCTTTGAGGTGGATGAATAAAGATTATTTTTCCCACTTTACAGCTAAAATAACAAAGGCGCTCAGCGTTATTCTGGAGGCCACACGGAAGGTCACTGGCAGTCTGGGGATAAGAGCTCATAAATTCCTGGCTCCAGCCCCACGCTCTGTCCATCCACAATGGTGACTTTGTGTGTAGATGAACCACCCTTAGACAGCAGCAGAGAATAGCACGCGTTCGCTGCAAAGGGAGTGATTAAGCCAGTTATTACTGGAAAAAAAAGTCATTAAGACTTTCACAGGAACTGCATGAATTTCAATAAATGCAGCTACCTGAGGATTTATGAGAGTTATTTCTTGGGAAATTTGGACGTGGCTGTGCAGGACACCTCTGAGCTTTCCTGTGGAGCAGCATGCATGACTCTGGTCACTGGGATGCATACCTGCACGGCATGGGACAGGCTGGGGAGTGCTGCTCTGTGCTCAGCTGAGCTGGAAACCTGGGAGAAGGATCCGTGTTAGCTTCGGATCAGTGTTGGCCCCAGAACAGTGGTTGTTGGCCATGTGAATGTCATCAGATTGAAGAGGAACCTGACCACCAGGGCAGAGAGACTTTCAGAAAGATGAGGGGAGGGAAAAGAACCAAATGGTTTTAAGGTGATGAGTCAGTAGGAGCATCACATGAGCTGGCTTCCTGCCATCTCACAGGGCAGGACAGTTAACTGAGAAGGGTTTTTCAATTGTGTGTTTGGATAACTCAGAGCTCCTGCTGCCTTCATCTGGGACTATCTTTTCACAAAAAGGTGTTTTCTCTGCCATCTGACCTTTATGTGGCTGTGCTCAGTGTGAGAGGGCAAGATGCTCTTGGTTCAGCCTGGCTGGAAAGCATCAGTCCAGCCTGAGCCAGGCTTTTCTCTCTTTCCCAGAGGGTAGCACAGGTGGTGCAGCTGGGATGGAAGGACAAGCCAGCTCTCTATCTTAACTCAGGTGTTTGACCTCACATTCTTCAGTGACCTGGGCTGGAAAGGCTCAGAGCTCCCTGCTTGTCCTTGGAAGGGGTGAAGGCTCAGCCTGAGAGCTGAGAGTTGTGCCCAGCAAGGCACCAGTTTTATTAACTGTAGTCACAGAACAGCTGAGCCTGGGAGCGCAGAAAATTCTTAGAAAGAGTCTTAAGAACTGATGGATGTTTGCTGGTTGAGAATGATAACCCATTTATGTGTGTCTTCTTGCTTATGAATGGTATTTATTATGTAAATTATGGAACACCTGGCAGTGTCAGCAGGAATCAAGCATTGATCTTGCAATGTTGTCTACAAACTAGGAAGAAGATGAAGTTCTTGTCCCAGTCTCTGGCCTTCTCCAGTGACTGATTCTGCACAGGATTAGTGGTGAGGCAAGAACTTCCATGTTATTTACAAGTTTAGCTGCTGTTCTTATTTTTGCATTGTTTTTATTAGTTCAGGGGTGAAGATGAGTGAAAATACTGCCCCTCTTAATTTTATCTGTGGGAATTGATGGATTGCCTTATTTAGATACTAGACACATAGCTAATAATTTCCTACAGTGATTTGTTGGAACCTTGAAGAGTGTAAAGTTGGCTGATAGCATAAATAGTGCTTTGTATTCCTGTTCTGCTTGTATTTATTCAAAATTAGAGACAAAAATGTTTACAAACTGCTGCCATAAGAAAGCTTTACAAATCCTTTGAATGCAAAATGACAGTTTGCTGAATGAGCTATTTTTGTTAATTTGGTTACCATGGACACGAGATAATTCTTTTTATTTAGTTTTTGCTTGTCTTCAGAAGAATATAAAAGATTTAATCCAGTGTACAATGAACAATAGAAGTGCCAAGTAGAAGGAATGTAAGTGGTGTGTTTTGCAGAGATGTTACACGTTCAAGAAGGGAAAGTCATACTTTGTCTCCCAGGAACGCTCCAACTTTTCTGCCATAGCTTGGAGTCTGATAAGTGTAATCGTATCTCTGCTCCTTCTGGAGCTGCTGAGGAGCTGCAGAGCCCTCCCCGTTGGTTCTCTTGGAGCACCACCTAATGGACGAGCAGGGGAAGGTGCTTTTCCAGCAAGCTTCTGACCGGTTCTTCTGTCCCTGTTAGTAAGCACTCACTCATCTACACTGCTGCAAAGCTGTACTCAGCTATTGCAGATGGCAGGTAAATAAGGCACTTGGTTAATGAAAGCTGCCACTGTATGGGTGGTACCAGTGTGTTTTTTACACATACTGGCAAACTGAAGGCTCTGGAAAGTTTGGGTTGAATATAGACTAAATTTGAAGTTTTCTTCTACGAAAACCTTGTATTTGAAATTCTCAAAGAATTATTTGATGTCTTTCTCAGTTTCCAAATTCCTTTCAAAAGTACTTGCAGGGCTTCGCAGTACTGATTGACTTGTTCTTCAGTGTCTTAATAACAGAGAATTGAACATCACACTGATAACTCCCTGAAAGACAGAGTGAATAGCTTAGAAGGCTCAAAGAAACTTGTATCTATGTAGCAATGACCTTAGAATCATTTCTTATTGCCCTCCTTTGACTCTTGTACTAATGGTTGTTGCAACTCATTCCTCTTTTATTTATGGTTATTTTCTGCCGAATTTCTCTAAAAAGGAAGGGGAGCAGAAAAGATGTGAATCCAGAATCAGAAAAGAAGGCAACTGGAAGGCATCAGCAGATGCTGGGTTTTTGAGAGCAAGGATCCCAGCTGTCTCTCTGGGCAGGCTGTCCTCACAGCCCTCCATGGTGTCTCCCCACATGGCGCTCCCAGCCAAGGGAGCAAACATCCATCTGTTTCTACCAGCAGCTCTCTGAAGTGCCCACAGATCTTTTGCTTTTCTTGCAGTGAGAAGGAAAGTTTCTCTTTCCACTGGCAGCCTTCCTGCTGATCAGCTGAGTAATGCTCTCCACAGGCCTGCTGTCCTCTGTGGAAAGAGGTCCTTCCCGGCCAGGCCTGCTCCTCAGCCAGCTGTGGGCTCACGTGTTCCTGGCAGTGCAGGTCCATTGCAGGCCAACAGTAACACCTCCACCTCCTCTGCACAGCCAGCCTGCTGCCCCCAGATTGTTTGCTGCATGACAGAGAGGGAATTTTGCTTTAATTGCAATCCTTATTGCTGCACACTGTTCATCTCTTTTGCTCTTTTTCCCTCGCTTTGTCCATTTAATAAGGGGTTGGTATTTTCTAAGTTTGATGAAAGCTGCCCACTGATTTCCAAGAGAATGTATTATCAAGTGTTATCTCATATTTCTGCAAGAGTAAATTCCCAGACGGCACCCTTCCAAAACATACTGCATCTGCCCTTGTTAGCTGTGCCTCATCCCATGGTTTCCTACACACCTTTCTTGCAGGACAGCAGCACTTATCTTTGGAGTCAGGGTTACTGAGCAAGAGAGAATAAAAATTTATTGTGAAGCCACATCTGTCTCAGGAAATCTCTGAGTCAAAAAGCACTGGACAATTGGAGGTTATCTGAGGGAAGTACCGAACTATGCTTGGGTCCTGTAAGTATCCTCCATAGGCAGCCTGTCATCTGCCATCAGGAGAAGGCATGGCTTCCATGGGCCTTAAACCTGAACCAGGTCTGTGCAAAACACAGTAGGGATTAATCGGATCCTAAATCAGCATTTTCTCACCCATACAATATTTCCTACTCTGTGATCACACCAATTCCAAATGAAACGTGACTCAAGACGGAGCTGGGAGCTTCAACTAAAAACAGTGACATTCTGCTTAGCCATTGCCATCAGTTGCTAGTGTTGGATAAAATAATAGTGAACTGTTGTTTATTTGAGAATTCATGAGCACAGGAAGATCCCAGCACTGTGCCAAGGTTACTATTAGTACTGCTGAAGGCATTCTCATTTGGAAGTCTTTGACAAATTGCAGAAAGTGGAAATTCAGGTGAAAATTTGCTAGCAACCGAGTGGATTTCTTTTTAGGTATCTATATTACTGTGAAGAAAGATGGAAGATTAGTGAAGAAGTGATATGAATGCTCATTGATCTTGAATACTTTTTGTACAGCAGGTATAACTGAGTTTCTCCTCTTAGTCTCTGGCAGCCCTCCTACTGATGTAGGAGGCTTGCTGTTCATACCAGTAGCACATAGGCATCTATAAGAATGGATTTCCTAATGGATGTCTCATTTTGTAGCATAAAGTAAACAAGTCAATTTTATACCTGCCACATTTCTGATTTAAAATTGTGTCATTGGAGAAGAAGTTGGGCTGTCAGCTGAAATACATTTACAGAACTGCATGTTTTGTTTCCCTTTTTATGGCAGAGGGTTTTCCTTCAGTTTGCCTGGTGTGTCAGTTGCAACAACAACAAAAAAGGCACAATTCTCAATGTTAGCCAGTCAATTCTCCTTTCATTTGCTTGGAGAGATGCTCTAAAAGCTGTTGTTGTAAATAGGCATTGAGATTCTCTTGGCCTAAGGCAGTGATTTTGCTCTCCAGAATGGGCTTCTGTATGCAAAGAAAGCTGTTGTCAACTCATGCCAAAAGCCAACGCAATGCCCAAACCATGGGGGCTGCTGCAGCAGGCTGATCTGATCTCTGGCAGACTGTCTTCATCAGAAGAGGGCTCAAGAAGTCCTGCTGTTAATTCACACCACAATTCTGCTTTTGTACTGGGATTCATTGGCAAAGGTTGCAGTTGAGGAGGTAGGGAGGGGATGACTCAAGACAGGAGAAAACTGTGAAGTGGTTATTTAAAAATTACTGCCTTTTTCATACTCCTTGCTTGTTTGCTGATCACGCAGAGATCGCTTTGCAAATACTGAGATAGCCTCAACCAAAGCACATGTTGATAATTGATACTTTTTGTTTATTTTCTGATCAGTCATAAAATGAAATTACTTTCGTTTTTTAGAAGGTGTAGAAAGAGATCATTGTGAGACAAAGAATTACAGTGCACTTTGTAAACGATTTTTCAATCATACTCACGGCTTAAATTTTTTCAGCTTCAGGTTACAATGTTCTTTGCTTTTTGAACCTTGTAGAAGATTTCTCACTGGACTTCTTTATGGGACAGATTTTTCTTCTGAAGCTTTGCAGAAAGGAGATGAAGGTGGAGATGTTGTAGATAGTTACTTGCTCTTGAACCACTGATACATGCTGCCCAGGACCTCACTGACGGTCACGCTTAGTTTAGCTGAAGAGGATTTCTGCTTGAAGAGCCAGGACTTTCCTTGTGTTAGTCACTCAAAGTTTGTTCATGTCTGTTCTAATAAACACATGAAGATGCAGTAAAGGCGTCGTTACTCTCTCACCATTTCAGCATGATTATTATTCTGTTTCCAAGGGAATTATGGCTGGAAGCAGCATGATCCAGCCTGGGGTTGTGTTACAACCTTTTCATTCCAAAGTGGTGTCAGATTCCAAACTGTACTTCTATTTGGTTTATTAATTTGTTTTTCTGAACGTTACAGAGTTGTAATATCCCATTTTTGCCAAAATCAGGCCTCAGTTTGGCAGGCTTTTTTTTTATCAACTCCAGTTGTTCTTCCACAACCCTTTGAGGATTTTCTTTTTCATGCAGTCAATACTCTGCATGCTCCATCGTGCACTCAATTAGAGGACATGTCAAACACATCTGTATTTAAACAGGAACTATGTTACTTCTCTCTTATTTTTGGCCCTGGCTATTTCTGGTATGAACTATCTATCTGGGAATTAGAAATGCTTACAGTACAGTATAGTGTCTAGATTGTAGTGGTTTGTGTTATGATTACGATGTTGTCATGGTAATATAATTTTTGTAAATGAAAAGCCAGGGTTTGCATATGTAGTTCTTACAAGTCCTGGAAGGCCTGGAGTGGGTCAATTAGTCATATATTTTATAACATCCCACATATAATGTGCTTTTTTGAGACTTAATGCACAGTATTAACAAGAGTTAGCTGGAAATTTTTAAGTACTATTGGGGAAAAAAGATAAGGTAAATGCAGTAGTTGGATTTTAAAGCACCTTTTTCTTTCTCATTAGAGGGAACTGTCCTTTGCACCCACTTAGCACACATCAGCTTGTTCAAGTCAGCCAAGTCATGACAACACAACAGTGATGTAATGTGTGGCTTACAGGCAGAATAAAGGTGTACCAGATTGGGAAGACAGAGTCTTCTTTCTGAATGATTGTGAAATACAGAATGGGTTAAAGAGAAAGTGTTTTAAAATACAGTCTTTGGGAACATCTGTTTCTCAAAGTTATGACTCAAGTACAGCTGGACAAAGTACAATTAGTATTTATTCTCAGTAGAGCATCCAGTGGTGTTCAGAAGTCTTGAGTGCGTGGCAAAGGAGGCTGATGAGCCAGGGCTGGGTGCTTGCAGTCTGCCCTTGCTATGGCTGTTGGGCTCTGCCCTCCCTGCACTGGGCTAGGCTCTGCTGGCCTGACACCACTGCAGATCCCATAGGGATCCTGTAGTGTTAGGTTGGAAACAATATATCCAGGCTTGAAGTGATGGTGTCAGCTGGTGCTGGGATGGCATAGAGATTTTAATGTGCATTGCACAATACAATATTGAAAATACCTGTTGCTTTTTTTTCTCTCATTGTATCTTACGCTTTATGGGTATGCCACAGAAATCATATTCAATCTACCTGTGAATGTTAACTATTTTCTTACTTTCTTGTCTCAGTAAAATTTGTTCGTAAAGCATAATAATCTCTTTCTTAAGAGTTCTAATGGAAGTGGAAAATTTGTTCTAGTGCTTAAGTAGGCTGGGAAAGAATCACCCTAGCTCAGTAAATAACTGCTACTGTCTTTTCTTCTGGGCACGCTCAGTCCATGAGTCTGATAGAGATTGGGAACCCTTCTCAAAGCCTGGAGAACGTGTGTCGTTGGGCCTACTTGCAACAGAAGCCAGACACCGGGCATGCAGAATATCATGACCACGCTATCTTCCTCACGAGGCAGGATTTTGGTCCATCTGGCATGCAGGGTAAGACGTGTGTCAGGTTTTGTTTGGTAAATGGCAAAACTTCTGAGCAACATTTGCGTTTATCACTGTGCAAAGCTAATCGTGCAGTTCAAATTTTGCTTAGCTTTGGTCAACAATTTCTTTCCCCAAACGCTCTGCACATGACCGTTTTCAGTTGTAACTGTTTCATGCATTGCATCCTAACTGATGGGATTACTTATGGGATCATTTCTTTGCTCCAGCTGAAGGCAAGCAATTGAGATCCCTATGTAAACAATCCTGAAAATGCCCAAAGATAAGGAATAAGTTTTGTGTTTAAAAAGTTGTTGCAGTAAAGATTGCCAAGAAATGCTGTCACCAAAAGGTCTGGAACAGCAGGACCAAGTGTTGTGCACTTTTTCCTTTCCTTCAGGTTCTGCCTCTTTGTGAGATCAGGTTTGTTCACTGAAGGGGATAAATCTCCTGTTCATTTTGAATTGGTCAGATCTGCTGTCAGCACAGGGCGGGGGCTTTGCTTGTGTGTTCCTGGGTGCTGGAAGTGCACCAAGCTCATGAGCTGCACAGCACTGCGTGGTATCCCTTTCCTCTGTTGCCTTGTGTACTCAGAGAAGGCAATTGCAGAATGGTCCAAGATGTGATAACAACCTTCTGACTGAGCTAGGAATATAGTTTCAGTTGGTTAACAGTGTGATCTCATCTGTTTCATGGATGAGAGAGCATGTTATTAAATGTCTGGGGACAGAGGTCTCTTTTTATCTATGAGAGGACCACTTACCTGTAATTCATGTTGCAAAGGGGAAGACTGTTTTCCTGGAGTTTCACGTCACTTTTCCATACTTATTCCTTTTCTGAAACGTGGTGTTTCTCACAGGCTATGCTCCAGTCACAGGAATGTGCCATCCTGTTCGAAGCTGTACTCTCAATCATGAAGATGGTTTTTCATCTGCATTTGTGGTGGCTCATGAAACTGGACATGTGTGAGTAGAGCCCTGGACATCCTGTGTTTCATCCTATGTCTTTGATGCTGAGAGATAGCTGTGACAGTGGGACAATGAAGTTCATGTGAAGAAATGATGTCCATGTCCACATGTCATTAGCTCTCGCTTCAGATCTCAGCTCTGTCAAGATTTTATTTATGATCTGAAGTTTTATATTCAGGTGTTTTTCAAATGGAAAAAGGAACTAATACCAAAATACCTCCCAGGACTGCTGTGAAGCTAGATTGAATGATGCTTTATAGTCTCCTGGTGAAAATGTAAAATACTCATTGGGATGAAATATGAATTTTTTAAGTTAATGGAATATGTGATTCTCAAGCACAGTCCATATTAAATCAGCACATCTGATATGGTACTGCTGGTGAAGGAGAAAATACTGCAAAGGAAAAAAAAAGATGCTAAGCACTGAAATTGCAACTATATAAAAATATAAGAACGTAATCATTTTATTGATGTGACTTGATTTGGTCTCTCCCAGAGCATTTCAGTTTCTCTGTTTGCAGAGGACACCCACTGACTGCCCATTTTCTCTCAAGAAGAACAACACTTCCCAGAAGGCCTTTTCTGAACAGTCTTAATCTATTATATTTTCCCTAAGAAGGCCTTCAGGTCCTGTTCTGTCTGTTTTATTAGAAATTATGGAGGGCTTTAAATGAAAAAATCACCAAAGTTCATTGAATCTCACTGCAGATGTATCTAAATTAGACAGGAGCATAGAATTGATGCCTATCTGGTATTGGGTTCCAGAATTTTTGAATTAGGATTGTAAAGAGTGTACACTGAGCTCTAGAAGAGAGATCACTGGAGATTGTTTGTGATCCCTGAAATTGCATTCAGCCCTAATCTGCTAATTTGACTTTGGTAACATACACAGTGCCCATGTTAATCAAACAGCATGCACAGAAAAACACAATCCAAGATCCACAGTGTGGAACTGCTACAGTGGGCAGTAGCAGCAGCTGGTGTAACTAGCTTTCAGTGTGGATTTTTATCCCCCCACTTGGCTACAATTGCAGGTTAATTCAAATCAAGGAACTTCCAAATGGCTCCAGAAAGGAGTATGAGTAAATTTCATTTATTCTGCTGGAGAGGAGACCAGATCCTTAATCCAGAAATGGATTCATTTAGCCATAGTTATTCAGAAACGTATGCACACACAGAAGTCCAAAGATGGGATTTTCAGTCTATTTCAAAAGTGGATGTTGAGTTAATCCCATGAAAGTACCTTAAGAGCCAGTACCTGGGATGTGGGGTATAACAGTGTGACTGTGATCACCCATGGCAGCATTTGGGGTACAAAAATGTTTGGTCACTTGGAGTTCGTCTGCAGTGTGACTGTGCTTGCTCTCTCCTGTGCCGGGGCAGTTTAGGCATGGAGCATGATGGCCAAGGAAACAGATGTGGGGATGAGGTCCGCCTGGGGAGCATCATGGCCCCCCTTGTGCAAGCTGCCTTCCACCGCTTCCACTGGTCCCGCTGCAGCCAGCAGGAGCTGAATCGATACCTCCAGTGAGTAGCTGTTCAGCTGCCTCTCAGCTTTGATTAGGAAACATCTAAGAGCAATTTTGCTTTTAGCATTCGTGCAGCGTTTGTGCTTTATTCTTTTATTACTTACTCGAATGGGGTTGAATAAAACAAAGAAAGCCACCCCCAGCCTACTGGGAACCAGATGGCTCTCGTGGATTGCAAATAATACAGCAAATTGTCAATGAGTTTGATTTCAGTTCATTTACTTTACTTCTATATTCATTTCCAGACTGTTGATAGTGTGTGGGAGACACTGGTACTCACCTCCTTGCTGACTTTCCTGCTTCCCTCACATAGGCTTTTGCTTTTGCAGCAGGAATGCCTGTGCTAACTTACAGATACCAGATTTGGCTTCGAGAGCTGTTGATTGCTTATGATGACTGTCAATGATGAGATGGTGCTCTTTAAAAAAATGGAGTTCTGCCCTTTATAAGTTCTTAGAGGTCTTCTGGACCTAATAGATCTCTAAAGAAAGAACATGATTCTGGAATTAATTTTTCAGTGGTGTCCTTTCATTTAAATATCCTAAATGCTCCATTTTTTTTAACAGCTCCTGTATTTCCCTTGCCTTCTCTTTAGAATGAGTCCTTCCTGCTTTAGAGCTGCACTCAGGTTCCCTGACAAACTCTGACATTTATGATCCTGTTTTAGCTCTTATAGAATGGATCTCCCCCTTATTGTTATGTACAAGGTGTATAGGAAAAATGCAATGAAACTCTAGGATACACAGCAAGAACTGAAAATAAGTTGAAAAGAAGGCAGCAAAATCAACAAAATAAGCAGAAGTCATTCCTTTTGTCAATGTTTTTATTATCTTATGTACCTTAGGTATGGCAGTAAGGATAGGAAATATTGTGAGAGATGTGTGATTGTTTAATTAGCAAGATCCTTTAGAGCATTATCAGTTAAATGAAAATCATCTGGCTTAGATGGCTGCTTTGCATTCTTTTAAATACAGCTATTTCAGAATATCTTATAACACTGCGATTTGTTTTGAAGTAAATCTAAGCTCAGCATTCTGCTTTCAGCTATTGGTATCTTGAGGGCAGCCTGAATGATAGCCAGAATAGGGCTGGGTATGGTGTCCTCATGTCTGTTAGATAACTTGGGGACAATTCAGAGATACTGCCTATGGTGTTGGCTTGTGAATGAAGCAGTGATTATACAGTTAACCATTCTGTGCTATTCTCCTCTGTTTTCTACGCACCTCAGTCAGACGTGGTCCTAGTTTGTCCTATGGGGAATTCTCCCTTATTCATCACACAGAAGGGGAACTTGGCAGGTTATGGATGGGGCTGAGAGGTATCAGGAGAAACAGAGAGAGGGAATAATCCTGAGCATTTAATGTGGGCTGGAAAGTACTGGTGCTTATAGATGGGTCACTGCTTCTCAGCAGGGGACAGGAGTATGGCAAGCTCAGCACTGCTCCTGGGTGATTACCCTGGCTTCTGCTTCTAAAGCTGCACTCTAAATGCAGTTGCAGGTAGTAAGGAATTCCACAAATGGAAAAGTAACTGAATATTCTTTGATTCTTGGTCTTATGTGGATTCCTCCTTTGGTTCCTTTTTCATAGGCAACCTGGGAACCAACAGGAATTTACTTGCAAGCTGTGTGGAAGTTACAATGGAAAGATTTCCAGATTTCCAAAGATTTCCCCTTCCCAACCTTCTTTCCCCTCACCCCCAAAAAAACAACACCAAAACAAAAAACCAACACAGAATATGTTAGAGGTGGATACATCATGCTAAAGTTTACGTGAGCATAATTGCGATATTAGATGCTCTTCGTGACCAGAGTCTGAGGAATAGTAGGCTCTATTTTGTTTGGATCGAGAAGGCACCGAAACCACAAACACTCTGTGAGTCTCACAGCCCCATCTGTTACTGTAATTTTTGCCTGTTGCAGTTCCTATGATTGTCTGCGCGATGATCCCTTCGAACATGACTGGCCTTCCCTTCCACAGCTGCCAGGAATTCACTACTCCATGAATGAGCAGTGCCGTTTTGATTTTGGTTTGGGCTACATGATGTGCACAGCTGTGAGTACTTAAGTTCAGCCTCTGCTCTTTCTCATCCAGGAGTGTTGTAAATGTCTCTGAAACGTCCTGTATAGGGACAGCACAGTGAAGCCCACGAGGAAGGATGATGTGCCCACTTGGTTGTGAGCGAGAAATAACAACTTAATGTTGACAAATACGTTATTTTAAGAACCTCTGTGCTTTCTTCAAAAAACTGAACTTAGAGAAATGGCCATGCTGCAGTTTCATGAACAGTTCTAGACTAGAAGCAAGCAAGCTTGCTGTATTGTGGAGCCTCCTATTGCTGCCAGCTAGTTAGTTTGTTATAAACTCCCACCCCGATGAGAAGGAGATGGATTTGGTGTCACATCTCATAGTGTTAACACAGGGCAGAAAGCTTTTATGTTCTGGTTTTGTGGAAAGCATGATGCGTTTTAATGTCTAGCATGTGAAAATAAGCGTGACAGCAAAGAGAACAACTTGCAAGGGCTCTTGATGCTATGGTTGGCTCTGTTGCACTGGGAAAACAAGAGACAAAGCCCAAATTTATATAAGCTAGGCAAGACTGGTGCAATTTGCAGTGCCTCAGCCTCTGCGGCAGGGCTGTGCCTCCCACCTCCGGATCCTCAAGCAGGACACAAATATTATATGGAACGACATGTTTTCAGCTGGTGTGGCAGCTGCTAACGTAATGCAGAACATTGCTGCTTTCATTCCCATCTGTAGGATTATGTGTGCCGAGCAGTGTCTCCAGATAATGGATGAAAACCTTTTAAGCATCAGCTGCAGTTTTGTGTTTTGACACATTCCCGCTGATGCTGCCTTGGAGGAATGTCCCTGCCAAAGAGGGTCTTTCCTTGTATCTGTTCTCTGGAGCCTGGGAGGCTTTCTATTCTTTGTTCAGAACAGTCAAGAGCACGTCCAGACATTATAGTCTATTATATTTTGTGGTGGGTGGCTCTCATTCTCTGCATTACGAGCACTTGTAGTGTAGGTGAAATGATGAGTTACTCATTGGGCCTGAGGTCAGTCTTGCACCCTCCTGAGAGGAGCAGCTCGCATCCCTCTCCCATGGGTACTCAAGTATTGTTTGTTCTGTTTGTTGAATGAAGCAATGCCATTTGGAGAAACTGTAAGAAAAGGCAGTGTGTGCTTTATCGGGCAGGGGAACTGGTTTACTCCTTGTTCAATCTGCCTTCAGTCACTGGTATCAAGCCGTTTTTGTCCAGTGTTATTCTATTGACTGCAGGCAGGGTCTCACCTCAGAATCGCTGATGATTTTTGCATGTTCAGTCATACTTATTTCACAGTGTTCCTCAGGAATTAGTGAGCACAGCTGACACTTGAGAGCTGGGTAGGGAAAATCGAGCCCCACGCTACAGTTTTGCTCAGAGTTTGAAGTCAGAGCTCCATCAAAGCATCACCCACTCTGATTTTTTTTGTGTTTCAGTTTCGTACGTTTGATCCCTGTAAGCAGCTGTGGTGTAGCCATCCTGAGAACCCCTACTTCTGCAAAACAAAGAAAGGGCCTCCGCTGGACGGGACCATGTGTGCACCAGGAAAGGTGGGAGCTGGAGCTGTGCATGTTGGAGTCTGTGTGTGTGCAGCTGGGGTTGTTATCCTTCAAATTAAGCACAGGAATGGAAGGTTTTTGTCTTTTCAATTTGTTTTTAGAAATGTAGGGAATGGAGGACTGGAGAATATAATAGAGGGGGTGTAAAGAGAAAGGCTTATGACTTTTGTCTCCTCCATATAGCTTCGGGGAAGGTCTGGGTGTGAACTGCATTGTAACTCACCAGTTCCCAAGTCCCAGTTTGTCCAAAGATAGAGTCAGTTTAACAGAGGAAAAACCTTCTGGGAACTTGAAGTCAGCTGAGATGGGGGGCAAATTCCTGAATGCAAGTAAGGAGGAAGGGACCAGGTCTGGTGTGTGCTGCATGACATCTCTCTGTCTATGAAACACAGTCTTCAGGCAAGTCATGGCAGCATCTGCACATTTGTGAATTGCCCTTGGATTCTCAGCAAGTCATTGTAGAGCCAAAAATGGGGAATTTTCACTTGCCCATGACTTGTGCATGGTCGAGGTGTTGTGTTTGTGTCAGTGATGTAGCAGTGCCAGTTGGCCTCCATGGCTGAGAGCTGTGAGGTCCTGGAGACTGCAAGCCCACTGAGGCTGCAGTGCTGGCCCTGAGGGACAGGGCGGATGTGGGAGTTGAGTGAGAGCTGGAGAGAGCCAGCATGACCATGGGGTGGGATGAGCAGAAGAAAAGGGCAGATCTGCGTAGGTGGATTTGCTTGGTGGGAGTCAAGGGAGGCGTGAAGAGCTGTGAAGGGAAGGAGCAAGGTGCCAAGGGCTCCGACAGCTCCTGCCCTGAAAGGACAGCCTGCTCCAGCTCTCAGTTACCCCTCTGGGGAGGTCGTGCTGTGCTCACAGTGGATCTGAACTCCTTTGAAGTCTGCTAAAAATGCCTGGCTTCGCTGGGCTGTGGGCGCAGGGTCTGAGGGGAAGATGTTGTTGATACATGGAAGGATGTTTGTAAAACCCAGTGGATGACATCATTTATGTGATAAATGAACCATATTAGCAACTGCTGTTGTGGTTTGAAATGTTTTTTTTTAATGAAAGCATAATGTAATGCTAAATTCCTTCCCTAGCAAGCCATGCTCTAAATAAGCCATTTCTTTTTTGGTCTTCTTTAGGTTATTTATCTCATAACACCCCTGTTTCATGTTTGAAAATACGTAGATTTTTAAATTACAATACACAATCTCAGGCAATTTCTTTGGATTCACCTGAGACATTTTTCCACATCTTGATTTTATATTAAACAAACACATGAAAATCCCAGAAAAACACAACTGTATTCCAGCTTGTCACTTCCCTTACTTCTCCAAGCCATCCATTCATCAGTGTTTGGACAGAAATGAGAATGAAAAAAGGAACTTGTAATCTCACAGTTAATGATCAGTCCAGTGCTTCCATTATAAACAGTTTGTCAGGATATTATGCAACTCTGCTGTAACTTTTTTCACTGGACTGGGACTTAGGTTCCAAGGCTTCAGCGAGCTGCCCAGACAGCCAGGTTCTGGTGGTTCAGTGAAGATGCAGGAGGGGATGTGTGCATTCCGTAGATGGTAGGAGTGTAACTGTTTTACTCCCAGAGATGTCACAGATTTTTGATAAATAAGCTTATTGCAGCCTTCCAGCAGAACCTGAGAAAATGATATGAAATGAAAACCATTTAGTTAGATAAAGCCCTGTAGCCTGAGCAATAGCTTATGAGAGGGTTGCAGTGAAGTTCTTGCTTCTCAGCTCAGCATTTGACCAGTGTTCTTATTAGGAGCTGAGGGTGTTTTAGCAGAGGCACATCATATCAGTCCTTTTCCATTTTTTCTGTTCCTTTTCATCCATGCCTTTGATTTGGTCTTTCTCTGTTCACTGTCTTCATCAATTTGGATAGAACCAGAGGCTCTCAGCAGAAAGCAGAGTGACTACAGCACGGACATTGCCTGCAGTTGGGACGTTGGCAGTCTTCTCCGAGAAGCATCTCCCATGGTGTATGAGGAGGACAAAAATAACTTGAAACTCAGACCACTATTTAGGGCTAATGCCAGAAATAAGGAACACAAACAAGCAATCAGAGAAGATGATTCAATGAGATCCATTTGACTCTTGCCTTAGGGGCATGCAGTTTTCATGATTTCATACCACTAATTCCCAGTGCCTGTTTTAAGCTGAGGCCAATCAAATCAGTGCTAATGTGTTGAAGAAATATCCCGGCTTTGCAGCAGCTGAGAATTCCCAGTGCCAGAAAGAGAAGCAGTGTTTGGGAGACTGACAGGGTGTACGGAGCTCAGGTGTTTGCCCTGAGCCTGCTGTTCAGATGGCTGATAGCTGATGGCTTTGCCAAACTCAGCAGATGCTGTTGAAGAGGACAAAGTCCAGCTGCCTCCTTCCTTTCTGATGGCCCAGGGCCAAGAACACCTAATGCAGATGGGAGATCTGTAGCACATTGTCAGCAGCCACACTGACAAGGACCACGTCTCTGTGTGCCCTGCTTTCTTGGAGAGAGGGACTGCAGCTTGGAAGTGGAAGGGAAATTAGACTTCATAGTGCCGGAGTATTTGTATGTGTATGCATGCATGCACACATAGAGATGTGCATTTAATGTATGAAAATATTTGTAAGCTTTTCTCTGCACGTGTTCATTTGAAAGAAGTTGCCAAAAGAATGACGTTCTGCTATTGAAAAAGAATTTTTAAGTGAGTTTCCTTGTACAAATGGAGACATGTTAATTGGCAGCAATCTAATAGTTTGGTGGGTTTAGGGATAGAAATGTGTATTATTCTCTTAAGGCTTACCAGCCAGAGGACAAAACTGCTATTTTTATGGAATTTAAAGGAAATAGAATGCTTCATGTAGCTCTCAACCCAGTGTTTTTAAGTGAATTGAGAGGGGAAAGACAGAATGGATTTCCTGAAGCTTCAGTGATGCAGCACCTTGCACTTCCAAGTGTCCACGTTATCTCCAAGGAAATGAGCTGTGTGTGAAGCACAGCATGTGGGGAGTGGAGTCTGAATGTGGAACCAGAGATGCTCTGTGAATTTTCATAGTTAAACATGCAGACAAGAGGTAATTATGCGAAGCTTAAAAGCACAGCATTCTGCAGTTTAGGAAAATAAAGCACATATGTTTTCAGCTGATGATTTATTTACTTGTATACAATTCTGTCAGCTCCACCAGTAGCCCCAGGCTTTGGAACCCGGGCCTCCTTAACAAATATGCCATCAGTTTTCCTTGTTCAGTTTTTTTGAAGCTATTACTCTTCTGGGGAGTGGTGCATAGCAGCTGAAGCAGGTGACTGCCCTCCAGAAGGCAGAAATAAAAAAGTCACTCATGCAGGCGATGGCATGCCTGAGTCCATCTGCTCACTGCTGAGAGGAGCACAGAGGGCTGCAGCGCCCACACTCCTGATTTCTTTCCTTGGAGTCAGGTGACCTCCTGGTACCCTTCTGTGCCAACCGAGCTGATGTTCCTGGTTAACTTGGCAGCTGTGCAAGAGCCTGAGCCCAGCTGGTCCTCCTGCCCTCACACCGCATGGATGAGATTTGCATTTTTGCTCTATCAGGAAGAGAAGATTATTGAAATAAAAAGGTCTTAGAAGAAAAAAGGGTTTCTGAAAACACCAATGTGTGCTCAAAGCGACCTGGATGGTTTCCTACCAGGGATGCAGACCCCACGGGAGGCAGATGGGTGAGCGCTGTGCTGGCTGCCACAGAAGCACAAGACGGGCACATTCTGCACCAGGAACCACCACTGCTCCCAGGACAGCTGTGTGCTACAGCTGGGGTTATTCCCTACAACTGATTGATCTCAAACAGATGGAGCAGAGCGGACCAGCCCGCATGTGATGGGAAGTGGAAATAACGCAACGGCCCCGTCCTGACACGATGAGGCCAAGCAGGGCTTACTGACATGGCTGGGCTGGGAGGCGGGCACGACAGGTAGAGAGACTGAGAGAAATCTGCAAGTCTTGAAAAATGACCATGCAGCTGTGGGAAGCCCACAGGAACACAGAACCTTTTTTTTTTTTTTTGGCCCTCACAGCAGTTGTCTCAAAGAACTGCTGAAAACAGCAATGGAATGTTTTACTGCACAAGTTTTAAGCTTCCTCTCCTGGAAATTGCACTTGTTTTGGACTGCCCTGTTTGCCAGAAAAACTGGCGAGACCACAAGAAGTCATCTTCTCTTCCAGTAAGAAAACAATTCGCACTTTCCCATTTTTTTTTCCTCATTAAAAAAGAAAGATTGCTTTAATATGCTTCATGCTTTACATGAAAGCCCTGCTTGTGAAGGGAATAGTGGCTGGAATTGGCTGTTCCCACTTAGTTAAGCAGTTACTGCAGTGGCAGTGGGAAGGGGCAGCTCTCACATCCTTTATTGCACTGTAGACGGATCCATCTCTGCTTTCTGCTCCGTGTGTTCCTCTTGCACCAATCTGCAGCACCTAAGATGCCATTGAATCACTTCATTTTATGTAGGCTTCTTTCTTTGAGCACACAGCCCAGACGCAGCCTGGCAGTGACTCACTCATAGCTCTCTGCTTCCCAGCAGGCAGCGCAGGACTGACTTCTCCAGCAAAAACCCATCCTGCTCCTTTCTTTACACAGGCAAAGTCAATAACACTTTCCACGTTTGCTTTCCAGTTCAGGAACGAGTCACAGTGTCAAACAGGTGGTTTGTTCATGGTTATTGCAAACCACATCCCTTTGCATCTGGCTAAAACAGGGGAAAGAGACAGCAAACACAGCATCACATGTCTCTCCCTCTCCTCTCTGCTGAGTGTCGGATCCTGGAGCATTGCTACGTGGCTCTTGAAGCAGAGTTGTGTGGATCTTACATCTGAGGGATGCAGAAGCCTGACAAAAGGATGCTGAAACAAGCAAGGATCAGGAGCCCTTGCAGCTCATCTTCCTCCAAGCCCAGCTGCAGTCTGGCCTGCCAGGCAGACATATTCCCCTGCATCGCTGCAATAGTGCCATTCCACTCAGGGCTGACTGCTCACATTGTTTGCTCAAACCTCTACAAAGCCAGGAGTGCATCATCCCTGGAGGATACGGTGCTGAACCTCAGAGTTAGCATATTAGCATTTTGTGTTTCTTTTATGCTTTGCTGAATTATCTCTTGTTCTGTCAAGCAGATGAGAAAAATTTGCCCATTGCAACTCTGGAGCAGGATTGTTATAATTGGCTTTGTGGTAACTCATCTTCTTCATGGGCTTTGACTTTGAATATTTGAAGTCATGAGAAATAACGAGTAGCTGAAAACTAATTTCTGCTCTGTTTTCTACCCCTTGTCCAGCCGAATCAGTAGCAAAATAAATTGCATGAATAAAAAGCCAATCATTGAGCGGATTAGCAAATCGGAAACCTGTGTCTTGTCAACGTTTTACTAATGATTCTCTCTTTAAATTCAGCATTATTAATGATTATCCATCCCTTTTAAATTCGTCTTCCAGCTCGCTAATCGCTCCACGCTTACAAATGCTCTCTGGTTATATATCTTCTGGTTTTGTTTTTGCTGGCAGCATGCATTCAGCCATATGCTCAGCTGGTGCTGCCTGCCAAATTCCCGAATTCCAGGGCTCGTTAAGCTGTGTAAAACGTTGTTGTTGACTTGAATGTTAGGGACCGATTGCACTTGTTGTTGTGGCCATCTGTGCACGTGAGCCGGAGCCCTGTCCCAGCAGCCACCAGTGCAGCAGAGTGCAATGGCCTCATGCAAAGTCTTTGGTAGTGCTGGCAATGTTTTCCATTACTTTTATGTAAGCAGCAGCAACAGCAGAGACAGTCCAAATCTGTGATCCTTGAGAAGAATTCATCCTGCCTTCAGCTAAGGAAGACTTCCTTCATTAGGGACTGGTGGAAGAGCAGTAGCAGATGTCTTTAGTGGGAGGAGGCAGTAGAGAGGGTTATAGAGTTGTAGAATGCCCACAGCTGGAAGGGACCCATAAGGATCATCAAGTCCAACTTTGGGCTCCATGCAAGACCACCCAAAAATCAGATTATGTATCTGAGAAAAGGCAAACTATTATGTCTTCAATTGCATTTTTTGCTTTGTATCCTACAAGATCTCATTAAAGTTGATGGATATAAGCATGGAGGCGACAAAGACTTTTAAAGAAATGTGTAAGTACCTTGTGGGTTTGCAGAATTCAGGAAACTGTTTACCTCCATGTAGAACCGACTGCATTAAAATTTGGGTAATAGAATGAGAAAATCATTGGAAATGAGAAAGCTGTAGATGGGGAGTAACTGCTCCAGAATGGGTCTGTGCAAGGCAGTGTTTAGTGAAGGGTTTCTGGTGTTCTGATGAGCTTTAGTAAGATTTCAGTGAGACTCTGAGAGTTCTCTATGTCATATCAACAGTGTCTGCCATGTGAGGTGACATTAATTTCGTGCTGCTTTGCTGACCACATTCACTGCAGTGTTACTGGGGCTACTGCTGCTGAAGGAGCTGTTGTCATCTCTGCAAGAAATGGCAGCAGCAGGGTTGTACCTTTACCCTGCAGGGTTTGGGATTCTGCCACTTCCGTTAGATGGATTTCTACCATTTAAGGTGAAATCCCTGCTGCTCTGATGGAGGCACATGATGCTGACAGCGTGTTAACAAACTGGGCAGTCTCTATTCCTATGAGCATAAATGGGCATACTGAAAATGTGTAAGTTTGTCAAATCAGAAGGAGCTGGGGATCACGGGCACAGTACAGCAGCGATTCTCATTGCCTTCTTCTGGAGAGGTGAAAAAAATCCAGTATTTGTGCCCAAAATGAAATCTGTTGCACCAATGATGCAGTATGGAATCATAGAATCCTTAGAGTTGGAAGGGACCTCTGAAGGCCGTTAGTCCAACTCCCATCTGCTCATTCTGTTCCTATCCCGTTCTTTCTCCTAGCACTGCTTCAAAGGTCACTGCATCTGGCTGACACCAGACATCCTGAAACAGGATGGGCACTGGGGGGCATGGAGTAAGTTTGGCTCCTGCTCTCGCACCTGTGGCACGGGGGTGAAGTACAGGACACGGCAGTGTGACAACCCACAGTAAGTCTGGGACTCCTGCGTGGTTTTCGAACATGAAGTGAATGAGTGGTGAGAACCCTTGCGGAATTACTGCTATGGTAACACAGTAAAGGTTGCTGAGTGGTGCTCTTAGATCTCACCTGCAGTACACTAGAATTTCTGCTTTGGGCCCCTTAGCCCAAAGACATGAGCCATCTTTATCTGCTAGTTTATCCATCCATTGAGCTGGTTGTGCCATTAAAAGGATCTTGAAAGTGCTGTTCTGTTATTGCAAAGGTGTACTTCAGAGCCCCATGTATGCCTTATTCTAGCATGAGTATGAAATGATGTCAATAATTTGCTGGATTGTGTTAAAAAAATCATTTTTTAAATTAATCCAACTTTTTTAGTACTTCAAAAACAGTCTCACAACAGGGAATATACTGACATCTTCAAACTGTTTTCATTCCAAGTTGGAGCAAAGCTCCAGAGAGCAGAACCCTCCCCAAGGTTAATCCTAAGAATGTTGAATTGTTGTGCTCTGATGACGTATATATGGTTCATCAAAATAATGTAAAATGGCTTAATTTCAGTAACACTGAAACTATGATATATTTAATGTATACAAGATGTACAAATGATATGAAATATGTGATTATCCCTATTTCATGAAATATCAGGATCATGGCAGCAGGAAGTGAAGCACTGGGCAGAATTAAATGATTTCACCAAACAGAATTTTTGAACATGTTTTGACAGGATGAAATGATTGAACATGACTTCAATATTGAAAATAATCTTATTGATGATGAAGCCATGTTTTCTGATGGAAATTGTTCCGTTAAGAAAAAAATTTGTCAGTTCTAATTTCAACCTTTACTCCATTGGCAACATGAAAGTGACTTTTATGATTGTGGGCTCTGTTTTAGTTGTAAAATCTATTTGCACAGAGGAAAGGCTGGGTTTGCTGCTGGCTTAGGAGGCAGTGTGAATGAGTCGCTTCACCTGCTTGTGCTCTCCTTTTACTGAACCACACCAAGAAAATAACTTTTCTATTTCAAGTGCTAGGAGGCTCAACTTGCAGGAATTGCTCTGTGGGAGAGAAATAGCGACGACGGGTTTTTAAATGATTGCTTCTTTTATCCCAGCTGTAATGACGTATATTGAGAGAAACCTTTCCAGAGGTACCTCCGAACAGAAAGCAAACACCAGAGCAATCATTAAACTAGATGAAGTCCTGATAAAATGCGAGAAGGAAGTACTGGAAATACATCACTGGCTTCATCAAGTTCCTAATGACGTGGTTGGGAGTTAGATTGTGTCTCAGAGGGTTTGGTAGTTGCTCGATTCATGTGTTAATGACCAAAGTAACCATTGCTTTCTGTCCTCTGCAGTCCAGCCAACGGAGGCCGCACGTGCGTAGGGCCGAGCTATGAGTTCCAGCTCTGCAACACTCAGGATTGCCCCAAGGACTTTGAGGATTTCAGAGAGGAGCAGTGCAGGCAATGGGATCCGTACTTCGAGTACCAGAACACGAAGCACCATTGGCTGCCCTATGAGCATGTTGATGGTGAGTGGTCCCACGTCTTGTCCTCAATGTGTCTCAGGGTGGGAGTGCTGGAGCTGGGGACCTACAGGGACGTGGTGTGGCCATTGACATGGCCAAGTTGGGACTTCTGGCACCAAACACTGCAGAATGATTGTTCACTGTTTCTCGTAACATAAACCTGAGAACATCAAATAGAATTATCAGGTGGCAGATTTAAAACAAATTTAAAACAAACAAGAAAACAAATTTTCCCACACAGCACGTATTAAATGGGAATCCATTGCCACAGGGTGTTTTCAGATGCCAGAAGTTTTAAGAATGATTTAGGGAAATGTTTGAAAGGTCTATAATCCACCAAAAGCTGCTAAACAATGAGATCCAGCCATGATGTGGAGGAACTCTGAGCTGCAGTTTTCCTTGAAGAATATACACAGGAAAGTGTTAGTTTTGTTTTGTTCTTCCATCTTCCTGCTAATTCTGTTGGACACTGCTGGGGCCAGACACTGGTTTGGATGGGAGCTGGGTGAGAACCATCACGATCATTGTGGTGTTACAGCATCTTGGCAGAGATCACCTCTGCAAACAAAAATGTTAGTATTACTGCTAACTTTTCTGCTTTAAATGCCAACAGAAGTGCAGCTAATTGGTTTTGGGGCATGAAGACTGTTGCCATGCTATTGCTGTGTTGTGCTGAAACCTTGCTTTTAACAAACAAGAAGGCAGATGGCAACGAGTCCCCAGTTGTGTGAGAAGCAGTGTAGACTGCTCATGTTTTTAAACGAGGTCATGGAGAACAGGGCTGGTGTGGCAGGGGACAAGTGACACGGCCCATGTCCCGGAGCTGTGCCCAGCCCAGCACAGATCTCAGGGAGGGGAAGGATCGCCTTAGGTGAATCCTTTCACATTCCAGAGAGGAGCTACTGTCAGAAGTTAACGGCAAATAGCTTGTCATTAATTTGTCTGACTTATTTCCTAAAGAGTTCTCAGGGTCCCCTCGTTCTTCTCATGCCGTCTTGTGCAATCTGGGATTCTTGGAGCAGCAGATGCAGCCTCACAGCTCAATTTCATGAAATAGTTTTGCTGGCACAGGGAGATGGGGGGGAACGCCGTGGCCCAGAGACCTTTGATTCTGCTCAGACCTTCACTTTGTCTCTGGAGCTGTCTGCCACAGAGTCTGCTGAAACTAATCAGCTATTTTCTATTAAATTCCATGGCTTCTGGGTCAGAAACTGGCTCACTGATCTGAGCACTGTTACTAACCACTGCTGGGGTTCTATATATCTGTGTTACAGGGCCTTTTGTGTTTAAAACTGCCTTTTGTACAGGCAAGGCATAGCAGTGACATACTTTGTGCAGATAACACAGCCCTGACTCAGAAGTGACATAAATCCATGCACTTGACAAGCAGCTCCATCAGGCGCATGTGGTACATCTGTCTATGGTGGGGACTGGGGGGAGCATTTAATTCCAATTAATGGCAGCTGCAAATTTACCATTCTCGTGGAGCTGTGGGAATAAAGCCTTGTACAGAGCCAGTAACATCTGCTCAGACCTTTGGGTATTTTCTTTTTATCTGCTGCAATGAGTGTATGGTATGCATTGGGTGAGGCACAGTGTGTGTGTACACATCTATGCCTTGTGCATAGTGTAATGTTCCTAATATATGCAGATCCATTAGGTCTGACATTATTGTCTTAAACTTAGGACTTCTCTATTAAAGATCTGCATAAGAAAAGTAAATTACCTGTTTTAATAGACCAGGCACTGCATTTTTTGTTGCTTAGCAGTAACAAAGGTCTCTGATGTACCAATACCCAGTGGGCACGAAGACGCCAAGAGCAATAACAAGAACTGCATTTAAAGAGGGCAGAGGCCATGGAACTGCACAAGGGAAGAATGCTACGGCCCTGTGAACATTTATTTTAATTGAACTGCTATAATTGCAAGGTCATTACTGTTCTAAATGGTGGGAAAAGTGCCTGAGATGTGATCATGTTAAACCAGCAGAATATTTCTTCCATCTAACAGAATGCTCTTCTTCGCCTCAAAAAGCATAGTGTCACATACTACCAAGTTCAGCAAAGAAACCATTAGAGCTGGCCAAGCACTGTTTTCTTTTGCAGCCAAGGAAAGGTGCCACCTGTATTGCGAATCCAAGGAAACAGGGGATGTTGTGTACATGAAGAGGATGGTCCACGATGGGACCCGCTGCTCCTACAAAGACGCGTACAGCATCTGCGTGCGGGGAGAATGCTTGGTAAGCTTTGATGCCTTGGTTCAGAGACAGTGAACAACTAAAATGGTGGCTTGAGTTTGTCTCTCCACGAATGTGTGTTTAAGTAGATACAGTAACACTTTGGGTATTAAGGAGATTTCATTAGGCTTATTGTCACAATATTGTGTGTGATGTTCACAGTTGCCATCACACTGCATGTGACTCAATTCCAGCAGCGCCTACCTACACAGGGAATATTTGACACAGTTTTTAAGAAGAGCTATTACAATTAGCTTTCAGCGAAAGCTTTTCAATGAAAGCTTTTCCTGCTCAGGTTTAGTGGAGGCAGAATGCACAGCATACAAACCTGCTGTAGCTCCCATGGAAAGTGGTGCTAAGGTACTGCTGGTGTGCATTCTCCCCGTAACTGATCAGGCTGTTTTTAAAAAATCAGTAGTAATTCCTCTGAGCTGGGATCTGCCTCAGGTCATCTTTCAGCAGAACTTGAGGCTCTGACTCAGCAAAGTACTGCTGGAGGGTTCTGCCCTCCCACCGACGCTTTGATTCTCCCAGAATTTAACCTTCTGCTTTAGGATGTGCTGAGGCTGAAGAGCTTGTCCTTCACAGTGCTGCATTCCTTTGGCATGAGGACTGCTTTGAAGCACAGTATCAAAATCTAATCACCTGACTGACAGCTGTGTAAGAACTGGAAGTGCAAGTATTAAAATCTGTTTGGATACTGAACTTCCAGGAAAATACTACAGTTTGTTCTTTGCTGAAGTCTGGGTTTTGGTATCTGAGTTGAAGGCTCCTTTGAATTGAAGCTTGAATAAGTAAAAGTGACTGTTTTTCTGCTTTGTGTGCAGAAAGTTGGGTGTGACAGGGTCATAGGATCCACGAAGCAGGAAGACAAATGCGGTGTTTGTGGAGGAGATAATTCCCACTGCAAAGTGGTGAAAGGAACGTTTTCAAGAGTACCAAAGAAACAAGGTCAGTTCATTCATTGTTTTGTCTTGGGGGACTCAGGATGTCTTCATCTGATTTCTCCTGATACTTAAAGTTTCCTGAAAAATACCAAAGCAATTGCAAATCATTCACAGCACCACTAATTGCAATCAACTCTGCATTTTACTTTGAGACATATCTAGAGTTTCAAAATAAGACTGTTGTCCAGTGATTATGCAAGTCTGATGATATTAGAGCCTGCACATGGATAGAGGAGGCCTTCACTGGTCCTCATTTCATGGCCACAGGCTTTGCTGATGTCACTGGCTGCTCCACCTGAATGCTGCAGAAATATGTCATCATTGTTCACTGTCACATGCAAGCCTACACAGTGTCTGTGGGTGTGTATGGTACTCAAAGTGCACTTTACTCTGAAGCAAACTGCACATAAGGCATTTTTCTTTTGACCTCAAGCTCTTTGTCCCTGCTGTGCTCCATCACCTGGCACAGAAACAGGAGTGGGAGTGATGCTGGATTAGGTTCAGCTTCTGTGATGCACCCTGACTTTAGAAAATGCTGTTTGTTTAAAATATAAGCCAGACTCTTCCTGTTTGATGTATACTAACGAGTTATTATCTTTTTAAATACTACAATGAAGGGCACATTAAGATGTTTGAAATTCCTGTTGGGGCAAGACATTTACTTATACAGGAATCAGACGCCACCAGTCATCATCTCGGTAAGTGTGCAACAAGTGGGACAAACTTTCAGTCAGAACATTTTTTCATCTGTTTATTTTTATCTTTGGAGCCTCACAATATGTTTATGCATTTGTTTACCCACTATCCTCCCACACCACATACCTCCTTCAAGTATGTTAAATTAGGAAACTTGTTTGGCAATTCGATTTCCCTGTGCTGTGTTCCCTGGAGTCCTAACAAGAACATCCCTGCACGTGTGAAAGTTGCTGATAGAGGAGCAGAATTGCTTTATTGGCTGCAGTGCATTATCTTCCAAAATGCTTCCCATCCTGTTGTTACTCAGCTCCATCCAAGAGCAAAGACTACATTCGCTCTTTTTCAGATCCTGCCCCACAGCTAGCAGTACTGATGCAAGGCTGCCCAACCAATCACACAGCTTAGGAGTTAATTGAAATCCTCTCCTTGCAGTGGTGTGTAATTGATGAGAAGCAGTGCCTACTGGGCTGTTATTAATTGGAAGTACATTTGCAGCAAATGGCCTACAAATTGCGTTGTGAGTTGGTCGAATTTCTCACCAGTGAATGCTTCCCATTCTGTCCTGTGGGATGTGAGCCATTGCTCGCAGGGCCAGGCAAGGTTCTTCATAGGATCACAGAATAGTTGGGTAGGAAAGGTTCTTAAAGTCCTTCCAGTTCCATCCCTGCCACAAGCAGGATCATCCCTGACCAGCTCAGGACTGGTCAAGGCTCCACCCAGCCTGGCCTTGGGCACCTCCAGGGACCCACAACTTCTCTGGACAGCCATCAGGCTGTACCTGAGCAGAAGGAATACACATTCCAGCCTCTCTCTTTCTTGCATTGAGGACCACTGTGGATTAGCCCTGTAGGCTTTCCCTTGTGGGGCAGTAATACCCCATGTGAAAGCTGAGAAACATGGGACCCTGAGGTGGCCATCATTGGCTTGGGTTTGGCCAATGGGATGAGAAGCAGCTGAGAACAGGCAGACACAGTGTGGTGGTTCTGGCCTTGTTTCTATCTGGGCAGGCTAAGAAAAAGAAGAAAAAAGAACAATTGATGTTCCTGGAGCTGAGCAGGAAAGCACTGGCAGTTCAGTGAAACACCTGAAAAAGGTTTTCCAAACCTGTGAGAGAAGAGAGGGAAACGCACGCTGCTGTGCGTGGCCTTTTCTGCTCCTCCCACTGGGACAAGAGCAGAACAAACCCAGAGATGAGAAGCAAACCTCTGCTATTCACATATCTTATGTTGTTTCTAGCAATTAAAAATCGTGAAACAGGAAGATTCATTCTAAGTGAAGACAACTACGTGCCAGACTCTAAAGTATTTATTGACATGGGTGTGGAGTGGGAATATCGGAATGACGATAATAGAGAAACCGTGCAGACCATGGGGCCTCTGCGTAATGGAATAGTTATTCTGGTAAGTCAAATGAAAACCATCTTCCACAGTGTCAGGATTACAGACTCGTAATGTGCTATAATATATTTTAGATTCCTCTTGTGATTTAAAAGACATCTGCTTCGCTTTCAAGACAATGGAAGATGTATTTTAATTCCTTACTTCTCATTCGTTGCTGCGTACATGAATTGTTGTAACGCAAGGTAACGTATTGGGCAGCCATTTCTCCTGATTATTTCCTGCTCTAGCCAAGAAAGTGGACACCGTGTAAACACTCTCCAGCCCACTTAATGTATCTGTCATGGGAGCATTAGTTAAAACTAAAATGGTTCATATCAGTTCATATCCTCCTGTCCATGTTTTGAAAACATATTCTGCAAAGTCCAGTGCAGGATTCTCATACTTCCAGGCTCAGTTTGTTACGGCACAGCCAGTTCTGTATTTCCAAAACCCTTGTGACTGTATTCTTTTTTTACTGCAAAATAGCAAGTGGCTGCCATAAGTAGGAGTAGGTTGATTCAGAACATCTCTTAAAGCAGCTGTAATGTGTTAGTCTATACCAGCTGAACGCTACAGGAGGAATGAAAATTGTTTTCAAAGGACCATTATTTTACACTTTATTCACATTGAGTTATGTTCTATTGCGTTTGTCTGGATGCAGTGTGATAGCAAAAAACTCTGAATGATTTATACTTCTATCAAGAGTAAGTAACAAGTCTTACAGCATTCCCAGAATTATCACAAGAATCTTTGTGTTTTATCAGAAGTACGAGCAATTTTCTTCACCTCTTTCAGTTATCGGTGCATTTGAATTTGCCTTTTCTTTGAGTGGAACTATCCATCATCGTTTTAGTAGAACATTTCCTTCCCTTTATGATGGGATATGGAAAAAATTTAGTATTGTGAAGTCAGTCCAGTGTTGGCAAGAAAAATCAGACTAAATCAACAACAGTCTTTAATACGCAGTTTATAAACTCTGTGTCACAAGGAAATAGATACTTTTTCATTAGGGGAAAAAAAAAAACATGTTGAGTGCAGCTAGAAGGTTTAAATCCCTCTGGGGATGTTTTAAGATCTGAACCATGATGATTGCTATTTCACATCACCTCACATAGCTTCTGGTATCGGTCTTTAAATCTTTTTTCCCCTCCATCTGTTTTGCTTCCTAGGTGATTCCCCATGGTGGTTCCAAGATATCTCTGACTTACAAGTACATGATCCATGAAGATTCCTTGAACGTAGATAACAATAATGTTTTGGAAGAAGACTCAGTATCGTATGAATGGGCTCTGAAGAAGTGGTCCCAGTGTTCAAGACCTTGTGGAGGAGGTAAAAAAAAATAATAATAATAATTAAAAAATCAACCCAAAGCATTCAGAATAATTTAAGAGAAAACTGAAATGGCTCTTGGGAAAGATCTGGGATGGCTCATTTCTAACAATTACACTGGAAGACTTGTCCAAGTGTGCAGGATTCAGGTGAGGATCTCAGAGGCATAGGGGTGCTAAACTTCAAGGTGAGTTGGGGCCAGACTTTCAATGGGATGTGCGCCTCGCAACGTGAAGATCCTTGCTTTGGCTGTCAGATGTGGACCCTGATGATGTCCACCAGCATGATGGGTGAGCTTCAGCCCCTTAACACGGCTTGAAACACCAGGTGGTGTTTTGTTGCATTACAGCCTTAGTGAAAAACAAAGGAGTTGAACAATTTTTGGTGCTACATCTACATGAATTCAAGTGTTTATCCAGTGTAATTGGCAGGTCCTGTGTAAGAGCCGCCAGTCCTAAAAGTGAGTGTCTTTCTTCAGGCTTCCAGTTCACAAAGTACGGCTGCCGGAGGAAGACGGACCACAAGATGGTTCATCGGAGTTACTGCGAGCTCATCCAGAAGCCGAAGCCCATTCGCAGGGTGTGCAACCTCCAGGAGTGCTCACAGCCCATGTAAGCATTGCTCCGTGCTCAGTGACAGCTGCTGGGGTGTTGTTCCCAGCTGGCTCTTGTCAGCTGAAAGAAGGTGACTTCAGCTTGGTCTCTGTTTTCCAACTTGATGCATGGCTGCTTTAACATAAGGGCTCTTACAAACCTCTGCACCATTATGGAGACCCAGGGCTGTGAGGGTGTGATGCTGTATTCTGCCAGTAGAAATACCATTTCTGGGACTGCTGGTTCCTATTACTTCTGAGATAAGTTGGATTAGAAAAAAAGTGCAGTTTTGATCCAGACGTTTGTGTTCACACCATCTTGAGGTAATAAAAAATGGACATAAATTCAGTTTATACCAGTTGACTTTATGCAGTGTGAATTAATCATGTAAGAACGAATTTATAGAGTGCTACATAAGAAAACCAATGTCATACATCCCACCAAACCCAAACCTTCCTTAAGCCAACAGTGTATTTTTGGACACATAAACAGGGAAAAATATTTGGCTTGGTTGATTTCTCTGTCTATCCTTGTGCAGTATGGTGCACTGGTAAACCTGGTGTACCTGCAATTGTTGTGAATATCTTTTTCACAAATTTCATGTGCTTTTTGACTGGCAGCAGGTTGTTCTGCTACATGTGGGATTCATATTCCTCTTGTTGCTACTGCAACAAGGAAGGAGTGTGTTGATCTCAGCTTTTACCTCTGGGGACTCAGTCTGGATGCCAGGAAGCACAGCAAATAAGCAGAATGTATCACTCAATGTTTCCTAACTTCCTTTCAAAATAGATTCAAAGAGGAGAAAAGTCAAGAAACTATACCCCATAAACTCAGCATGGGTCAGGGTTTAACATTTCTTCTTTGGAACTTGGAGTAATGACCTAATGACCGTATCTCAGACACTCTGGAAAGGACTGTACTCTTCTTTCAGCTACAAATATAATTGGACCCAGGAACCACAAAGACTCTATGGGATCCTAAATTGTACTTGGATTCCTGAGTATTTCTGTCACCTGTTTCCACAGAATGGCATTGAAGCATTTCACACACAGGAGAGGCAATAATTTAGAGATTTTATGAAGCTCTGCAGCACCCAGAAACACAGTAATGTGCTGCTTTTTCACTGCTAATGGGAAAAAAAAAGCATCTTTGACTCAGAAATCGTCTTAGAATTCATGCTTTGGGCTCACAGCTGTCTCCTTCCTCTACAGCTTGTGAAACTTCAGTTGGTTACAAAGAGAAAGTTGGATAAAATTGCCACTTCACTTTTTTGCTTAACTTGGGAATTTCATGCATTTCATTGTGCCTACGGTGTTTTGACTATTTATAAACCTAGGATTTTATGGATTCTTTAGGACAATCTCTTCAAACTCAGGATGGCTCTCCGTACTACATATATTTTTCATGAGGTTTATCCCATGGATCCTGTTTACATTGAGCAATGTTTCCATCTTGTGGGTATCTGCATTCTGTAAATATTTACAGAGTGCTGTACATCTTCCTGTACTTGATTATAACCAAGCCTTCTGGCTGCTTCCTGGATTTCCTCTAGTCCTGTCTGTCCTTGTTCTTTCTCTTAAATTCCTTCCAATGTGCAGCTGTAATTCTTAAGCCACTTTTGATGACTAGTGAAGTGTTCATCTATACTGCATTATGAGCTATAGGTGACATTTTCCAGTGTCCAAATTGATTAATGATTATTGAACTCCTTCCTCAAAACCAGACATTTTTGATGCTGGGATTCCCTCCCGTGGGTCCCTGTGGGAAGCCAGCCCTGGGCATGGTTGGTGCACAGCTGGTGACTTTGCCAGGAGCCGGGGGCTCAGCAGCACCCTTGGGCTGGCTGCTTCTGACATAAAAATCTGGTCTGATTTGTTACACGCAGTCTCGGAGGGGGCAGCTTAAAATGAAAGTAAATGAAGCAAAGCAAGAGTGATGCTTATCTCTGAGGTGAATGAACAGAGGCTTTGTCTGCACTGTGGTACTTCAGCGGAGCTCTGATGTTGCAGATGTTCTCAGGAACCATCTGACATAATTACAGTAGTGACTGACTGCCATGCTGTCACAATTGTAAAGCATCTTACAGTGATAACACATAAAACTGTATGCAAGAAAAGGAAAGAAGGGGAAAATGCTAAGGACTTCTTGCTAGAGAGCCATGCCCAAACCCTAGTCTTACCTGTGTAACGGCAGAACTGGAGCAATATTCTACCAGATGCCCGTAGGGCAAAAAAGCTCTTATTGAGTTGGATCCAATTTCAGCGTAAATGTGATATTTTACAATGGTGACTCAGTCTACAAAGCTGAAATTTCATAGTGGGTAAATTCAAAGACTTGGCTCCTTGGGGTTTTTTTAATGCTTCCTTACTTTTCCTTTAAAAAAAAAAAACCAGGCAGTGCAATTCTCTGTTGGAAATTAAACAGTATTAAATTTGTGTTTGGGAGAAAGTATTTTGAATGATTGAAAGAAAGGCAAAATATTGTGAGATTAAAGCTTTCATAAGTGTTCAGCAAAACACATTTCTTTCAGTTCAGACCAATGGGATTAATGTATTTTCAGACTTAGTAAGTAAGGCGTTTATATTCAGTCTGTGACCATTTAGGCTTCCTTTACATTAAAAAAAAAAATGCAAATTTCATCTTATATGAGTTTTTTCAAGGTATTTTATGGCTAATCTGCTGTAACATTAAATCAAAGGTAATGGAATTCAATTGGTAAATGCATCTATTACAGTTTCGTGGTAAACAGCTTTGACTGCAGTATGAAAAAGTTATAGGAGACAGAGAATTTTACTTATCCTCCTCTTTCCCCCCCCCAGATGGGTTACAGGAGAATGGGAGCCTTGCAGCAAAAGCTGTGGGAAGACAGGATACCAAGTGCGATCTGTGCGATGCATCCAACCCCTGCACGACAACACCAATCGGTCTGTGCACACCAAGTACTGCAACAACGACCGTCCAGAGGGCAGGAGGCCTTGCAACAGGGAGCTTTGTCCAGCACAGTGGAGAACAGGACCCTGGTCACAGGTCAGTCTCTTCCTGGGGGTCTCAAGCAGCTTATTTCTTCTGAAGCAAGGGGGGAAATTGGGGTGAGTTTCTTCTGTGCTTTCTGTTCAAGTGCTTTAAGATGATAAATTGATACCTATACAGAGGGTCTATGGCTTCCACTGCTGCTAGTGCCACAGAAAGCGAGTTGGGTGGTGGCATGCCACAAAAATCAGTGACACTGCCTCTTGTGTAGTTGCTGAAGGTACTGCACTGGTTCAAATAATGTACCACGTTGACTCAAATCAAGTGCAGTGGCTTAAAATTTAAAAAATAACTTTTAATCCATTGTTTTGAAAGGATGAATTGGGGTCTAACTGATGCATATCCTTTCAGTGCTCTGTCAGCTGTGGCAATGGCACGCAGGATCGCCCGGTCCTGTGCCGAACCAGGGACAACGCCATCGGCCTTTGCAAAGAAGCTAAACCAGAGAACGTAAGGATTTGCAGACTACCTCCGTGTCCAAGTAAGCACTTGACTTTTCTAGCCTTTCTGCCTTCTCAGCTTTTTCTGCTGTTTGTAAATGACAGCGGTGAGATTGCTTTGCATGCTCCTGTTATTAGATAATTCCTGTTTTTCCCTTTTCCCTGAAGCGTTTCTTGGGGTGGCTTTTGATTCCTAATTAAGGACCAAGCATCCAATTACAATCTCCACTACACAGATTTTAAATAGAATAGACAGTGTAACTAGACTAAACTGGATGTATCTTAGGAGATAGTTAATGGTGCTGTGAGAAGTACTGCTGGAAAGCTGTACTTCAGGCTGCTCTCAGTGTTTGTTGTCAGGTGTTGGGCACAAGTTGTAGCAAACTGAAAGAACAGCCCCCTGCCCCAAACCACACAGCCTGGCCATCACCCTTTAGCTCCTTTGCTACCTGAGCCTGCTCACTCTCCTAGTTTATCCACTTGTGACAGATCAGCTTGTTAGTGCTAATATATACTGTGCTGTATCTTTTTTTCCTCCGTTCTAGGAAACATTTCTGATCCTTCAAAGAAAACCTACATGATACAATGGCTGTCGAGACCTGATCCAGACTACCCTATCCAGAAAATATCTTCAAGTAAAAGACCCATTTATAACTCTGCCTTTGCCCTTAAATGCATGCCACATAGAATGTGGACTTTGCCTTTTGCTCTCTTCTTCTCTCTATGCGGAAAATTCCCTTGAGTTGGCCAAGTTTAAATCTTGGGCTGAATCTTTTTTTCACACCAGGCACTTGGTGCTCGGTGTCTTTCTTCTCTGGAGCTTGTGTAGCACTGGTGATGGAGGTCTTGAAGTGTTGGATGTGTGAAGTTGGATCTCCAAGGTATGTTGCAGTCCTCTGAAGGGGAGCTGGGGTCAGTTTGCTTGTTGCTTGGTGACGGTGAAAAAAGGCTCTTACTGGTTCATGATGTTCAGTTTGATAGCAAAACTGAGAACTTATTGTGAATGTGATCACATCACAATAATGACACCTTGTAGTGCTGAAGTTCTCCTTTGTCTGAAGACCCTAAATCTCATAACTCTGTAGTTTCAGTTTTCTGACAGGGTAGCCTGTTGAATGAAAGAATTTATCCATTCCATTTTCCTTTGTGGTGCCATTGCTTTACTCACCTTTGCTGCTCCTTTTTTTATTCCTGTCCCCAACATTTGTGTTTGTGAGCTGTGGGTGCTGGTCCAGGTACCAGGCGCTTGGTTTCTGCAGGTACCTGAGTGCTGCTATGATGCTCTTGCTGACCTCCTGTTGGTGGTTTGACATATTTTTCCTCGTGAAAAGCTGCATATGTTTTCCCATCACACAATTTTTGCCAGTTTTGTTTACTGTCACTTTAGAGACAAAAACAAAGCAAAACAGGCGTGGTCCGTGTTGAAGGTTGTGTGGTGTTGGTTTTGTTTACCTGGGGGAGGCAATAGGATGTTTTCATTGACTCTGACATCTCCAGCTGCTCAGCAAGGAGCTATTTATACTCATTACTTCTTTGGTCTTTTTTCACCATGTGCATGTCTGACGTGAGTGGTACGGCTGTGCGTGTGTGTGTGTGTGTGTGTGTGTGCTCTATAGACGTGTCAACTGGCAAACATAACAGTGTGAACTACTACAGAATTACCTCAATTTTTATTGCTTTTTTTGCTTAGAAGAATTTTAGAAAAATGCCTTAATGTTGAAATGTAAATGGCATTAATTTACCAGATCCAGCTTTAAATATAAACAGGTGATCTTGAGTTGATCTTCATATGGAGGGTTTTTACTTGAACGATAACTACTAGAAGGCAGTAAATTTAATCCGAGGTTAATTTGCACAGTGCATATCCATACCTTCATGAAGACAGGACTGTTACCTGACTTACTGAGATTTAAGTGGCATTGTTGCTTCACTGTACGTGTTTGTGTTGAAGATTTGGAATTCAAAAGTCATAATACTGTTTGTGACAGTCAGTAACAATAGTGAAAGCGTATCAACTTTCAATCTGCAGTCGTGGAGCAAATTGCTGCCGTATTGCATTGATCATGCTCGTTAGAAAAGTGGCATTTCTGAATCTTTGGATCTTCAACAGTGTAGCACTTCCAACTTGTCATTATCATGTGATCACATATTAAATTTTGCTGTTAATATGATAATTTCTTGAAACATGTTAAAAATTTACATGACAAGGTGAAAAAGCAAAGACACGTATCTGGCACTGAATACTGTTATGTAAAATAATTTGGTGTTTAACTGTATAAATATATTCATGACTGTTACCTTTAAATAGACAATGTTTAGTGATGTTTCAAGAGATGGATGGCTATAGAGAGTGGTGCAATAAGGTATCTGGGCATTGTGCACTATGTCTATATGCACTTTGGTTTATCAGGGATATTTTATTAGTGTTTTGTATGTACTTAACATAATATTAAAGATGTGCCAATTCAGTTTGCTTTTCAATATTTTTTATGAGACTAATGTGTACCAAAGTGACTGTGAAACTGATTTATTTTTTTCTTACTGATGTTTTGGAGATATACTTCCAGTCTGTCATGCATACTGCAAGTAAAAATAAATAAAAGTTCAGCAAATCTAGATATTTTGGTTTGGATAGTGGACGACAATTTCATTCTAGCAGTTGTAAGATACCAAGTTTATTTATGTAACTTATCAGATGTCACTGCACTTATCACTTAATGCACTTTCATGCATTTTTTTCATGCATGCTTGTATCAGATTGATGTGACACAAGGCAGAATGTTCAGAGGGAACTCTATATGGTACCTAAAATGTACATAAAGCTTTGCAGGCACATGCAGTCCTTTGTGCAGGGTTATGCCTGCAGATAACAGCTGTTCTAGTTCTTAAAGGCTGGAAACACGTTTGAAAAGATGTCAACAGGTTTGAGAACATGTCCCAAACCAAAGTACTATCCTTAGGTTCCTAAGGAAAGTGTAGGTTTTTTTCCTCTTCAGTTTAGCATTTGAAAACTGAATTACGCATTTGAAAACAGGAATGAGAGTGTTGTTTTTCCTGCAACAAACAACAACTGGGGTATAAATACAATGCAAGAAAGATATTTTCAGCCTTCTCTGTCAGTAGTAGAATTTTAAAGCAGCAGTGATCTTTATTAGCTTATTTTAGACTGATATGTTTGCCAATTAAACACCTATAATGCCCTATTTTGTTAAGTGAGAATGAGTGAAGAGGCGACGCCTAGACTTTCGGGGTTCACTTGGTATCTCTGCATCTGCTCTGGTTCTCTACTTTGCTGTAAGGTTGCTGGCAGGGTAAGTCAGTGCTCCTAGCAGGATGGTAAAATGGCAGTTCCAGAAACGTGCTGAGCGACCACATGCGCTCTGAATAAAGGCAAGTAATTGTAGTTACTCATCTTTTACCGTAAGAGTTGGTGGAGATTCAGTAAGAGCAGGGGAGAAGCAGAAGTGATTTTGTCTGTCTCAGCACTGTGGTCACAGAGAACATACTTGGTTATTGATGATGCCAAGCATTGGTCTGGCTGGCTTTCTCCTTAGCACTGTCCTCCTTTGAGCCCTCTGGTTCCTCTCTCTTTCTGCCTGGGCTGTGTCTTGGGATTTTCCTTCCCTGCAGTTCCAGAAAGTCCTGGCTCCACCACCTCACCCTCGAGGCACAGGAGATACAGAGCTTGTCTGTAGAACGGAGCACAGGGAGCTTTCTTGACGTGGAGCCTTCTCACCCTGCCCCATCTGTCCTCTTCCAATCTACCCAGTCCTCATATCCTCTGAGCAGAAATCACATGAGCTTGAGCCATCTCTGAATGGACTTTCACTGAGGTTCTTATAGGCAGTAAAACAGTATGATCACTTTCCCTTTAACTCCTTAACCTACAGCATGCCACCTGCAAGTTCAGCAGGAGCAGGATCTGGCATGAAACCTGTATTGTGATGTTGTAATGTAACAGTGGTCATAGTAGCTGCTGACAGTTTAGGACCTGTCAATCACCATTCTTTCCCTTTTGTTATGTTTTATTTTTCACTCAGACACAAAAATCAGAGCTTTTTATTGAGTCTCCCAGTGGCCAATGGGCTGGCTTGGTTCCATCCCACTGGAGTTTGTTGGCAGCTCCTGTCTAGGAAGAGGAGGAAAACCTTATGCTGAATAAATACCCCAGTTCTTTTTCAAGCATGGGAACATACTCAGGCAATGCTGCCATCGGTCTTCAGGGTAGCACTTGCAGAACACAAAGCCAAAAATTGGCACTCAGGTCTATTTTGTGGATGGGGCCAGTGCACAGAGTTCAAATCAGGTTTTGCTTCCCTGCAAGTGAGTTGAGCTTTAGGTTTAGCATAAAGTCTGCTTTTGCTGATAGAAGGCTCATTTGCCAGTTTCCCAGCCCACGTTAAATACCAAACCCTCAGCCCACTGCCAAAGCTTCAGCTGTGTTTCTTTTACCAATTAATGTGAAAAAGCTCTTTATTTATCTGTTCCCTTTTTCTCTTTCAGAAGATCATTGTCAAGGAGACAAGTCAATGTTTTGCCGCATGGAAGTTCTCTCTCGGTACTGTTCAATCCCTGGTTACAATAAGCTCTGTTGCAAGTCCTGTAATATGTACAACAACGTAACAGAGGAAGGCAATGCAACAGATTCTAACGCAAATAAGAATAACGTCATTGAGGAGGAGCTCTTGACAACCCTCAGCCCTCTCACGGGAGCTTCCACCACACAACCTGCCACCACCAGTCCTCCTCCTGTTTCCAAACCCCACGTGCCTCCTTCCAATGCCACTGACGAGCACCCCGAAATTAACGCGGTGGACGTGCCCTATAAAATCGATGGGCTGGATAACGAAGTGTCACAGCACAACATCATCACACAGAGGAGGATACCTTACGAAAGGACGAGGAATCAAAGGATCCAGGAGCTGATTGCTGAGAAAAGGAAAAAAGAGACTCTCAGAAAAATAAACTAAAATGGAAATAGGGCACAAACATTTTTCTCTTATAGAGATGTTACCAACATCGTAGTATTGCCCATGTCATAGAGACTGAAAATGGGGAAATATCAAAGTGGTGCTATGGCAGAGATGCCAAAGTCTAAAGCCTACTATAAATGGAAAGGACAGATTGTTTTGTAAGTGCTAATCTGAACACTTTGACGGCTAGGATTCCAGGGTACAGGAGACTGTTAGTGCAATATCATGACAGCATTTCACTGAATCCAAACAAACCTTAATACCTAGGCCAGGTTAGCAGGTTTTTTGTTTATGGGCTCCTTTATGTCTTCTATGGCTGCGTAAAACTTCTTGGGAGCAGTAATGCGAGTTACATTTAGGATGGAGGAAAATGGTCCCGAGACATTAAGAACCCCTTTAATCCTGACAAGCAGGTGGTCAGCAATCCTGTGATGCTTCCACGCATTGCGCAGAGCCAGGCGCTAACCCAGCTCTGGTTCAGGAAGGTGCTTAAGGACGAGCCACACCACGCTTAGCTGCCTTAGGCAAAGCTGCAGCTGGGCACGTACTTACGTAGCTTTCCTAACCAGGACTCTGTAAGAAAATATATAGAAAATTCTGTAGCCATATATTTATGTGTAAATTAAAAACTGGCAACCAGTAGCTTATGTGTTTCCATAAACATTTCAGAGGATTCTCCTAAAAGTTTGAATATACATGCAGGGCGTTTTGTGTTAGGGCAGGTCCGGCCAACTTGGCCTGCTGACAGCCCGCTCTTTGTGTTTACAGGTATCCATTCATATCACGCAGCAGCCTCAGTGACCTTGGTTGGTTGGTGCTTTTTTTGTTACCTGACTTTTTTCTACCCACAAGCTGTTTAAGTTAAAGATGACTGGATTCTTGTTGCCTTTTCTTTGGTGCTTTACTAGGAAAACGTGTTTTTTTTTTCTCCCATAGGACAAGGTTATTTTTGAGGAAATTATTTTTTTAAAAATTCTCTTCCTTTCCTTCAGACAGCTTTATTAGCACAGAAGTGAACAACCGTTCCCTGTGCCCTACATCTAGATGTTCATGCATGTGCATGCAGTACCAGGTCTGCTGGAAACGTTGAGACGTGGAACCTGAGAACCCTTTGAGTACTTCTTTTCCCCTCAGGGTCATCATAGTTTTCACCAGTCATTCCAGATTCCTGGTTGGAGATCAGAAGACAAAATCAGATCAGTTGTTTGGTTCTGGGAGCACTCTGGGTGATGGGGAGGTCGGTGTGAACCAGCCTCTAGCATCTATCATCAGAATTATTTCTGCCATCCCAACAGTGTAGTAAGGAAGGAAATCAGGCACTGAAGGCTCCGTGCAGAGCCTGTGGAGAGCAGAAGTAGGTGAGGAAATGGTCCTTTCTCCCCAGCCCGGGGCTCTCCCAGTACCAGCAGCGTGCACTGCTGCCCTTCCTTCTGCAGGGGGCAGCTCAGCTTTTCTAATGTCCCCTAGCTTGGACTCTTCCCTTCGTTTCCTCTTTGCTGGTCAGCCTCCTGCAGAGTCTCAGCTTCCCCATATCCTCCTTTTACCATTCTGCCCTGGTTTGGATTTTCCAGTCTGAGAATAAGACCTCATCCTCCAGCTATTGCAGTGTCTGCAGCTGCTCCAAGTCTCTACACAGCCACATGGATGTCATCAGACACGTCAGATTTCTAACAGTCCGTAAACTTTACTGCTGCCTAAGAACCTCAGAAGCACTGTACACGTTGTGACCCTGCCTGGGGCAGCCCTCCTTCATCCAACCACTGTGGCCGAATGTGCTGGAAAAGGGTCAAGAAAGAGCAGGTTTTGCAGCGCTGGTTGTCATAAGAAGCCTCAGAAGGCCAAGAGGCTGGTTTAGGAAAAGAGCCTGGCGGAGGGAGCTGAAGCAGAGGAGGGAAGTGTTGAGCAGGTGTGACATTGAGTCCCTTCGTACGAGAACTGTGCTGGTGCACTGGTGAGTGTTTAGAAGTCGTACAGGTGGTGCAGAGGTGGGAGTTGCACAGAAGGACACGCCAGCCGGGAAGCACAGCAGGGCTGATGCGATCCTTCCTGCTATGTGCCCCAGGAGGAGCACACCTGGGGCTGGGCTGACAGCTGGTGGCCATAGTGAGTATTTCTCACATTTCAGATTTCCTTTACACAGATGCTGTTAAACTCATCTCTTCCCTTTCATGTTGTCCTGCTTTTAGGTCCATGGAAAATTAAAAACAAAACAAAACAAAAAAAAAAACAACAAACCCAGGCTTTGTCATAGAAGTACATCCAAGCATATGATAAACTTTGGAAAGAGCCCCACCAAACCCAAGGATGGAGAAGGGTTGGGGCTTGGACTTAGGCAAGAGGGAGGGAGGAGTTTGCTCTCTGCTTGGTGCCTGTTTTCCTCTCTGTGACTTTGTGGAGATCCATGTTGCCAGCCTACAGAAGCCTGAGGTAATGCACCCTATAGCTTCTGGTCTTCCTTAGCATCAGGAATAGGCATAGGCAGCCAGGCAGTGTGAAGAAATGGCATGTGGGGAAGCACCCACAGCTCAGATGTTGCCATACAAGTAGCCTCCTCCTTCCAAAGGACTTTCCACTTGCATCTCAGTAGCAAGCAGGGCAGGAATTGGTGCAATTCAGGTGACCTTTCTGCAAAGGCAATGAGGATTCAGAAAGCTGATTCAAATTTGGGAACTTAACTGCATTGCCTTTTCTGTTCTCAGGCAAACAGACCAAGGGCAATTTTGCAAATAAGGTGAAAACTTTGGCTTTGTTTTGGATGGGGGGCAGCCTCCCAGAAAGCTGGTGCAGTGCTGTGCTCCACCTGGTGATTGCAGGGGACTCCACACAGTGCTTGGTGCCACCTGCATTCAGGAAGGTCTCGCTCCTCTTTCAATCTCACCTTCTTATTTCTTGCTATTTTTAATTCTGTTGAATAATTTCCTAGCTGCTATTTGGGGAATACTGAAGTGACATTTGTAAGAGCAGCTTCAGTCTAGATTGCCCAGACACAGGCTGGCCCATCTCCTCCTGGAGCAGGAGCACCAGCTGCCTCCTCTTTACAGTCTTGCTGTACAAGGAAAAAAAATCTCCGTACTGGGAAAAACTCCCTCATTTCAGGCTGACATGCATATCTCAGAAGATGTTTTTCAGCAATTCCCTAGGATGGTAGTTTCCTAAGAACCTCTACCACTCTTGTACTGGAAAGCAGAGAGTTCAGAGCTCTTTTAAGAAAGAAAAAGCAGCACATGTCAATAGGTTGGGTAAGCTGGTACTTGTTCCTTGTCACACAGTGAAAATTTTGGTCATTTATTGGTTGGTTGAACTTTGACAACTGCATCCTCTTTCCTAAAGTGCTGCGATTGGGAAAGAGCACCATCGGCATATGTCACCTTTCACCATTCTGCTGTTGCCTGAGTATGGCATTTTGACACATAATGAGCAGATTAGTATTTTAACTTATTCCCCAAAAACTAAAGAGATCAAACGTAAACTGATTTGTACTCCTGCAGAGACTGTCTCAGAGCTCTGAGAACTAAAGCAAACGTACTCCCACTAAGCAACGCACTTTCTGATATGCATTTGCCAAGCCATACAATACACAACTCTCTAAGTTACCATTTTTCTTCTTGTTTAAGCTTAACATCCAAGTGTTACCTCCTCACACACAGAAAAAAAATAATAATCTCAAACCAATTCTGTTGCCTTTGGTTCCAATCTACTGCCATTTTTCCACCAACATTCCTTTACAGATTTCTGTAATCCATTATGAACGCATCACTTTTTGTATTCGTATATCCATGCAGTATTTAGAATCTCACAACATCTCCATAGAATGCTTTCAGATATTTTGAGAACTTTATGAATGGTGCTTTTCCAGTACTCAAAGGGTTTTATGTTTTATTTTAGTAACACATTTAATGTCGTATTTACTCACCTACAATGCAGTATTAGCTATGTTCATCTGAGTATCTATATGCAACTTCCATTCACTTACATATACCTTAACAGAAAATTGCAATAAATAGCCTTTTTTTTTGTATATTAAAAGTGTATATACAAATTAGAATCTCTAATTTTATAATTTATTAAATTCAAATGTCTGTGTTCTTTTGCAAAGTGTTTGACTTTTCCCTGTGCATTTTGTTACTGAAGTTACATTGTGCAGAGATGCTAGGGAGGAGGAAACAGCATCTTCAGACCCAAAGGAAATTCAGATTTGTAAGACTTTATCTTGATGAATATTACGAAGCCCAAAACTGCATGGAAATCAATCAAACTTACTTACAGCTGCTTGAGGCTCTCATCCTTTGCATTCTGCTGGAATCCAGTCTGGTCCATGTATCATCTCCTTAACCACAGTTACTCAGATTTCCTCTTGGGACTGATGAGCCAATTTTGCTTTGCAAGTCCTGTTGATAGAATAATTACCTTTCCATGAAATGCTTTTGCATACATCTTCCTGCCCTATCCTGCATGCTCATAGCCAGGTTTCTTTTTAAGCATAATTGAATCTCTTCCATCTAATTGAACTCTGTTGCTTGAGGATTTGAAAGATCCCTGCTTGCCTTGATTATCCTGTTAGCACCATGCAGTGCCCAGCATCTGTAACCAGGTGACAAACCACCTCCATGTGGAAAAGAGGCACCCAATGGGTTCCCAGCACATCCAGCATGCTGCCCTTCTGCAGTCTTCCTCTGTGTCACCAAGACCAAACCTGACAATTTCAAGAAGCTTCCTCTTCCTCTCCCACCCTGTGCCAACTTCTGAGCCCCTCTGTGCCAGTTCTGAGACATGAGAAGCACCTGGGGCCCAAAGAGGAGCTCAGTGACACCAGCACAGGGCCTGCAGCTCTTCCCTTGGAGCTGCTGTAGCCCCTGCAGGTTTCAGAGCTGCAGAGCTTCATTTCCCTAAATGTTATCCTTAAAGATACTGATGGGAGTATTCTCTGCCTTGTTTGCATGGACAACGTCCTTTCAGGATCCTATTCCCACAGCACCCACAAATACTGGTGCATTGCCTGTTCCTGAGCACAAAGCCACATCTGGCTGCACAAATCTGCACAAAAGCAAACCCAGCACGTGTGGTGTACACACCGAAAGCAAGTTATGAGCTCTATGTCCAGGTTATGCACCACCCTGCAAAATGAGGCCTCAGCTTCTGTGCAAACTCTGCCTTCTGTGTCTGACAGTGTGCAGAGGGGACACCTCACAGTCCGTGCAGGAACCGCTGCCCTGGTCTGTTAGCTTTGGGAGAAAGAACTGACTCCTCATGGAGGTACACGTCTGAAATTTAAATGAGGTATGGAAAAACACGTACATACAAAGGTACAAGGCCACATTATGCCAAACTGAAATGCTATAAATAAACCAATATTTATATCTTATCTAATAAATATCCTCTGTGCTGGATTTCCAGGGGAAGCGGGAGTCAGCACTCTCCAAGCCACCAAAGCTCATTAAAGAGGTCTGGCACCCAGGGGTGCACAGTGGCATTGAGCTCCATGCTGGGCAGGTGAAGCACAGCCTGGCATGAGGTGGAAATGCTCTGAGAGAGCTCTCCCAGGGGGCACTTCCCAGGCTGAGCCAAAATCCCAGGGAAGGTGAGCACTGCACTGCTCAGAGCCATTGCAAGGCCTTCTGAAATGAGTGTGCCCACAATTCCAAACAGACAGGTTGCTCAGCCTTGCACCAATTGGTGAGGGCCTGCAACACTCCATCTGTGCAGCAGACAGTTCCTTGCTTGCAAAAGAAATACCTGGTAATTTCCAGACAATCTCTGTGCATCAGTGATGGTGTTTGCACAAGCAGCCGCTGCTGGTTCCTGCGTGAGCTGCAGCCAAGGCAATAACTGTGGGTACGACATCTCTAACCCAGCTCCATCAAGTTAATAGGAAAACAGCCCATTAATGTTTGATGGGACAATCTTTGCTGCTTACCATAGCAACTGCAACACATGGGAGGTGAAGGGGCTGGGGGATGTAATTAGAGAGCACAAATCATCAGGAAGCTGGCACAAACCAGGTCGAACTCCTTTTCTTTCTTGAAATTTTAATGACAGAGACACAAGAAAGCAGCAGCTCTCTATGCCATGGCTTCTGAGTGCTGAGGAGCGCTCCTTTCCCTACACTCTGACACGACTTTAGCAGAGGAGCAGTGTGGCAGCATTACCAGCCATGCCCAAGCCCCTCACCCCATGTTTACCTGCAGCCCATTCCCACGGGCAGTGTGGCTGCCTGGCACCCATGTGGGCATCAGTTAGCCACACCAATTCGCAGGGGCCTCTCCTCTTTTACTTTTTCTTACCTCTTTCATTGCTTTGGAAAACAGAGAGTGATGTTTTCTCTCCATCCAAACAAAAGTTCCTTGCCACAGTCCAAGGAAAAGTTACTATCAAAGAGCATTGGAAATGCACAGCCTGCATAGTGCAGCCTAGCCACACAACAGAGTTCAAAGATGCCCGAAGGAATGCTGCTTATTTACCCTGATGCACCTCCTACTGCTGAGCGTGTTTAAGACAGCTTTCCCCCGGACTGAGAACATCTGAAAAAAGCCAGTGACAGAAAAGCAGAGAAGCACTACCACCACATCATCCAGATCTCAGACACAACCAAGCCAATGCTGTGTGTTTCCCTCAGCAGCTTAGGCACCGCTTCCCTCACTGTCTTGCTGTTCATCCCATTTGGTTCTCACACATCCAGGAGCACCGATGCCCTGTGCTCACCTGGGGAGGAGCAGGAGAGGGATGGGTTCATCAGAGCAGAACCTGGCAGCACTGGAGGAAACCCCAAGCAGTTCTGAGATGAAACAAACAAGCATTCAAACAAATGCAACTTCTTAGCATAAGCCCAGACAGCTGTAGAAACTTACTTCCAGAGATGGAAGAGATGATTACTGTAAGGCTGTATTATCAGCCTGGTGTCAAAGAGAAATGCCCCTCACCTGACCCCACACAGCAAGGGCCCCAATTTCTTCTTCTTGGCAGTTTGTTGGAGAAGCCTAAAGAGAAGAAGAAAGTTGAAGTGTGAATTGTTACTGGAGAACAACCCAGCTGGGCACTGCTGTTGGCAACCGGTGCAGAAAGGCTTAAGTTCATTTCCTTCAGCTGTGTGGCATCAGAAACAGAGACAAGCAGCTGAAGCTCACACACCTTTGATAATCAAATGCTAAGTAACGGCCAGCTGCAAAGAACAGCTAATCTCTGCTTGGAAGCACAGCCTGGAGGGATGGCAAGAGGCTTTGGAGCAGCTTATTTCTCTGCACAAGGGAGAACAAAAGAATCTGACTGATGGGCACAGACTTGGGTGAAACTGGCTGCCAGAGCAGCTTCTGGCCTGAATGCTAACCACACCAAGAACATTTGTACTGAAACTGAAGCAGCAATTTCCAACGCAGGATTTCTGCCCTTCTGCCCACATCTCCCAGCAGCTCAGGCCAGGTGAGGGAGCAGCCGGGTCAGGGAGCACAGGGATGCTGAAGTGCAGCTCGCTCACAGCATTTAGAGTGAGGACAGCATTTAGAAATAAAAGCAGAGGGAGGATTCTGCTGCAAAATCACAATTCAGCTGGGCACCCGGCACGCAAGAGGACATGCTGGAGTTACACAAGAGGCGCATGGAAGCAGAACACAAAGACCAGCCCTCACTGCGGAGCCCGACGGCCCTGCAGGTCAGGCGTTGCCAGCTCTCCCCACAAAGCAGTTTTCTGCAGTGCGTTGGCGTGTCTGCCGTGCAGCAGCAGCGTGCAGCGATGCAGCGCGGAGCTGAGCCGCGTGCGCTCCTGTCTCCCGGCTGCTTTGCTGTTCGGCTGCGTGCATCACAGCAGGGCTCAGCGGGAAGGGCTCCGGCAGGCTATATTTAGCAGCAACAACAAAACAGGCAGCCGGATCAGCTGACTGGGCGCTGCGAGCACGGGGTAGTTGTAGGCAGCACGTATCCTGCGCGGAAAGCAGGGCGAGAGAGAGCAGGGCACGGAGCTGGGAGGTACCCCATTATACCACGCCACCCGCAGGGGCTGCGGCTCAGGTAAGGGCAGGGCATCAGGTCATGGAGCGTTGTGCCCAGAACGGCCGGGATGGGCAGAGGTGGGAAGGGAGCGGGGAACAGCTGGGAGGTGGCACTGGGGGCCGGGAGTCTGTGGGTGGGGGCAGGGGATGATGAGCAATGGCAGGTGACAGCAGGTGCTGACAAGTGACAGTGGGTGATTGCAGGTGACGATAGGGGTGTGACCTCTGCATGGTGCGGCAGCAGCAAGGATGGCATTTGGGCTGGAACCATTCCATCCCACTGGAAGCACAGTGCTGCTCATCCATTAGTAGCTGTTTGCTCCAGGAGGAAGGAGGTGGTGGCAGGGCTCTGTTAATGAGTCGAGCATGGCAGAGCTAATGAGGCACCCACAGGGCACCTGTGCTACAGGTCCTGGTGCTGGGTTGAGGGTGGGGACAAGTCTTCTCTTGGTTCTTAGAGAGGTGAGAGGAAAGGAGCATTGTATGGAATAAAGAAAGGATAACAAACAGGCCCCGAGATTTAAAAGAAGCATCTCCCGCTCTGAGTTCAGCAAAGCTCACCTTGGTTGGCATTGCCAGGAGCACCTGAAGGGGAAGCTGGGAGCAGCAGTGCGGGTAGGGCTGGGCACCTGGGTGCTCCCTGTGTGCATGGGGGAGCTGCGGCCCTGCAGAGCTTCAGCAAAGCCAGGTTTCCTTCCAGCATTGACAAGTGAGGCATTCAAACAGCGAGCAGAGCACTTTTGTGTTCAATCACACAGCCAGGCTGGATGGTGCTGACAGATTATTCACATACGAATTCCACTGGAGATAGGAGAATTAAAAAAAAATAATAAAAAAGAATTGAGGCGATGTGGTCATTTCTGCCTGAATGTGAGTTAAACAAAGCACAGGAAAGACTGTTTTGATATAAATGAAATAATCCCCATAGAAGCATCTGGTGCAAGATGAAATATTTATAAAAAAAGGGCTTTACCTGACCAGTGGGAGTAGTCTGAGGGAAGGCCAGCCAAAAAGAGTAGAGGACTGCTATATGCATAAAAAGGACATGAAGCTACATCAGCTTTTAGGTAAGGCTCCAGAAACCTGTAACTAAATTGATGAACCACTGGTAGAGACAAAACCAAGCCTTTGTACATTGCCACCTCTGCCTCGAGGCTTGTAGAGCAGACTGGCTGCAATGCTGTGCCAAAGCCACACAGTGCTCCCCACCTTTTGAGACCAGACCTTGCAGGACCAGACCAAATGTAAACCAGAGCCCTGTGTCAGTGAGCGGGCCAGCTGAGGATTGAACAGAGAGAGGAGATGTCCCTTGGGGTTGCAGGCTGGACATGAGACAAGCTGGTGATCAAACAGAGAACTGCTGTGGCTGGTGAACTGCATTAGTTCAGAAGGGAGCACAGTTGCTTATCCCCACAAATATCTTTAATGAACCTTTTATTTTCTACTGCACTTAACAATATGGCTTCCTTTGTACTTATAGGCTCTTCTGGAAATCATAGATAAAAAAATCCTGCCTGCACTGTAGAGTGATGCTTCTGTAAACACCACTCTAGGCCATAAAGAAATACTGATTGGATCTAGTAGCACAGATTTCAGAACAACAACCCCGGGATTTCCTTACCATGGCTGTGTTTCCCCTGCTGATCTTACCTTGTCTGTCTTTGCAGCCATGGCTCCTCGGATAAGACTGAATGTTTCAAAGCCTCTCCCAACCATCTGTGAAACCCATGAGGAGGCAATGGAAGACCTAACCAGCAACCCAAAGCACACTGCAAACACTTCAACCAACCCAGATCTGTACTCTAGCGATGATTACATTCAATCTATCTGCCACCTTGCCAGACCCACCTTCCCAGACATTCCTGAAAGCAGCCGTAAGGTTCAGGACAGAAGAATCCTGCAGACTCTGGAAGCCATGTCATGGTCCCCATCCCAGCAAGAAATGTCAATGTATAAACTGACCAATTTCATCTCAACTGTGATGCCGCCAGGAAAAACTACGTCTGCTCCTGATGATGCAGAAGCCGACTTCTGGTCCAGAGAGGACCCTCTGGCACAGATCTACAGGCACACAGGAAATCTCTGCTCCTCCAAGGGTTTGTGGAGCAGAAGCTCCAGCACTGACTCCTCACAGTGCACCTCCTCCAGCCACCTGGACTCCCTTCGTCCCCCAGCCATGAAAGAAGCAGCCCCAGGGAGAACACATTTCTCACGGATGTTCAGTTTTCCAAGGTTTCCCTCTCCAAGGCCAATGCAGAAAGAAACGCTCTGCTCAGAGCTGAGGTGTCTCAGAAAAGATGAGGGAGCAGTTGTAGGGAGCAATCACAGTCAGAAAGAAGATGCTCCCAGGTTTATTAACGCTGAAGAGCTATTGCTGTGCTCAGCCAGAGGGAAGCTACTAGGAAATCAGGTTTTGCACTGCTCTGGAAGGAGGCAGGGTTTGTTTGAGGCAGCAGGAGCTGATGAAAAAGGGAGAGAAACTTCTCACTGTGACAAAAACACAGTGGGTGATGTTCCCAGTAAACAGAGATACTCCAAGTGCTTCCAGGCAGCTAAAAAAGCCGTGATTCATAATTGGATTTCAGAGCACAGATGCATGTGGAAAGAAGCAAAGATAAAAGCTTGTTTGCTCCCAGCCATTGCTGAAGTGTGAAAAAGTATCTGTTCCAAATAATGTTGTTTGCAAGAAATAACCACCCTGTGCTCTAGAAGCTCTCCCTGGAGTCCTTATGTGGAAAACACAGCTTGAATGTGCATGCAAGTCAGAAAACCTTTTGTGATCCATCTTACCCCTCATCAGTGGGCAAATGGACGACTTGGAGTCCAGTCCTCTGAGGAAGCAGCAATTAATTCTCATTTTGGAAAGGCAGTGGTTCATAAAGCATTGCCCCACACCTATTGCCTTGAACTACCCTGAGCGTGGAGAAAATTGAAGAGCCATCTGTTTTGAAGAAGTAATCTGAAGGAAAAAAAAAAACAACAACCCACACACCTACTGCTATTTCACAGCAGGTGCCAAACAGCCAGATGTTACACAAGCTTGGGTACAGTTATTCTGAAAGAAACATCCTGAACGGTGCTTGGACAGTACTAAATGTGCCCTCACTGACACATGCACTCACTGAGACACACTGCATAGATCACTGCATCAACACCAGAATATCACTGGGTCAGTCATCCGTTAGTGCTTTCATGTGAAGGAATATTTTTAATAGCTGTAAGAAGCCTGTGATGAGGATTTGTTAGAGGACAACATGGAAAATACTGAAACTGTTCCAGGTGGGACTTTTCCCCTTTCTTAGCGCTGCAAAAATGTATGACTTTCACTTCTCAACCTACCCTTGTTGGAGATGACTGGGAGCTCTGGGTGAGCATTGTGAACACTGGTGTGGTGCTGCTGCCCTGGCCCTGCAAGAAATCAGGGTCCCAGTGCTCTGCTCCCATCGGTGTCTGCACAGCTGTCTGTGCTGGGTGGGAGAGGAGCTGGGAGCTGAGCAAGCTCTGTGCACGTATGAATTGTGTCTGTTTCCCTTCACATGTGTGCTTCTCTAGTTTCCCCCAGTTGGTCACACTGACTTTTCTATGCCTGCTGCTGTGAGACTGAAACATGAATTAAACAAAAACCATCATAAGAAGTCCTCAGGACAAGCCCTTTGTTGCTGATGCTGCAGGGATGGCTGCAGGAGGAGCAGTGCTGCTGTGGGATCCTGGCACGCTGAGCCACACGGTCAGGTCATCTTGTAACCACCACACAGAGACAGCTTTGTCTCCTGAAACCTTCACCCACTGTCACAGTCCCACAGCACACAGCACTGCAAGAGGAGCAGGTGAGAAAACTGCTAAGCAACGCTAGTGCAATTGTTGCAGCCGCTGCCACAAATCAATCCTTTGGCAGGGAGCAGCCATGAGGACCAGGCTGCTTGCTCAACTGCAGCCAGGATGGGAAATGCAACCAGAAAGCTGCCACTATAGAAGTGCTCGCAAGTGATTTCTGAAACACCCTTGAGTAGATTAAATCAGACGGCAACTTCTGCTCAGTACCCACAGAAGTGTAAACATACTCAAGGATCAAAAGGGGAGTGAATCTGAACTGCTCATTCTCACATCTCTTACCTCAAATATTTTTATTCCTGTTGAAACTCACTAATGCTCTGGAGCCGAACTGCTTCTCATCTCCATTTTCAGACTAACCATACAGCAAGAACAAAGGCGAAGGCGGCTGCAGCTTTTTTAGGGCCTATAGAGAGCCTGAGCTGAACGAGGGCTGCATGGACTCTGCCTCCCCATCCTCTGCCCTTCACTTTGGGGTTTGTGTAGGGATGGAGGTGATGTTTGCCCTCACTGCTATGCAGACATTTTGGTTTCTGTCCATGTTTAAGACACCAATGCCTAGCAACTCTTGTGCCAACTGCATGTATCACCGTATTCGACCAAGAAAGCAAATAAAATCCTTACACCAATCAGCTCTCTCTGTTCTTGCAGGCCCACAAGCGACCTTTCAGGTGCAATCCTCAAACTTTCCCAGAAGAGCTCCCTAGAAACCTAAAACCTTCGGGGGGGAGGAAGCTTTGGAGTGCAGCAAAGAGAGGCACAGACAAGCTCAGGAGATGTTGGCATCCAAATCCGCCTGTAGCTTTCAGTCTCAGCTTTCACAATATGTTCACAGGCAATCTGTAGGCTAACATACAAATTCATTCATGTGGTTGTGCAGACTTTTACTGCTGCAAGCAACGAAGGCACTTGGACACAGAAAACCATGACTAAAATTAGAAAACCAGAGTCAGAGAGGCAGAAACAAAGCTGTCCCCTTCTTTTCTCATCAATGCCACAACCAGCCCTAAGTGAATTCAACAGAATTAGCACAGAGAAGCAGCAGCAGAAGAAAGGGAGGGCCTTAAAGGACAACAGTTATCATCAGCTCAGAACAAGGATGAGGAAGCAACAGCTTTTAGAGCCTCGCTAATAGGATCTGGTTATCAGTACAGTGCAGAGCAGCCACAGCACTCCAAGGAGCTAATGCACTGCAGGTAGGGTCTCTCTGCAGATAGAAAGAGTGCACTGATCAGAAACTAAAACACGAACCAATGCAATGTGTTTAGAAACAGAAAAGGTCAGGAATGCATTTGTCCTAAAGAGAGAACACAATGGCAGGATGGGAAATGGAGAAGGTCCGTGCAGGAGCCCTTTGTGTGAAGTCAACAAAGCTGGTTTCTGAAAAGTTTACATGACAGTACTAGTGTAGCAGTAGTGTAACACAGTAGTTGTGTAAAAGCAGCTTTTTTAAAGAAAAAAAAAATCAAAATCTGAAAGCTTTGAGAGAAAACACAGAGCATAGTTTCGGGGAATCAGATCTAAGCCTGACGTGAGATATGGGGTCCCTCTACATAGGTTAGCAGCTGTGTGGACTGTGCATCAAGCTTTCCCCTTGCCCTGAAATGCCACGGTTGGGCCTAATGCTCACTGAGAGTGTTTTTAGCTAACTTTGAGCCTCTACAAATGGAGAGCGATGATAAATGGTGTACAATGAAGTTAAACTGCACTTAGTGACTAAGGAGGAATCTCTTAGCTTTGGAAAAAAAAAAAAAAAAGGAAAAAAAAAAGCCTTGTATGTCCCATCAGCAACGTGATTAATGGCCAAGAGTTTTGCATCTGCAGCAATAACCAGAGCAGAAACCAGATCCTAAACGACCGCCAAATGCATGCACAGATGAAAGGAGCAGGGTAGCCTCTCTGTTCTGCTGGCAGCAGGAGGCAGTGCTACATCTGTCACTGCACTATCAGTGACACATCCTGCAGTACCCAGGCAGAGGCCTCCTGCTCCTATCTCAGATATACCAACTCAAAAAGAACAAGCCTGCAGCCTCGTGCGTTAGATGATTTTTTAGGCTCGGCCCTTTGCCTTGCTCACCACAGCTCCCAGTTTATTTTTGTGGCTGGCATCAAAATCACAGCTGACAGCAGCAATGAACCCAGAAACACCACATCTTGGTCTTGTGGTCTTTTCCCATGCTTTGGACTTCTCAAGAGTAACTGAGTTTGCCTGACACGAGATAAAGCTGATGCAAAATTCATTTTGTGTAAATTCACATCCAATGTCCCTGGCAATCGCAGCCTTCCTGGAAATAAAGCTCCTGGAGGCAGCACTTCCAGGAACTGTTGCAAAGAGCTGTAGAAAACCCAGGCATTTTTGGAATATCATCTGGTTGCTACGTAACATCTGACCAAGTGCCATCTAAAACCAAAGGGAGTGTAAGTGCTTTGGAATGGGCTCATAATGGGGACAATTTTCTGCTGCAATTAAAGCACAGATTTCTATTAGCAGCTGATGAGGGAAATGAAGTTATTAGCTTATTCACTTGCACGCGTTAGCATTCTGTCAATCGTTCCTTGTCTTTGCTTTTAAGCTACTCACGCCGAAAGGCCCTCATGAAATGCCTTGAGCTCAGCCAGGGCTGTGCAGCCTGGCAGAGCAGGAGCCAGCAGGGAGGCTGCCACAGCGAGTTTGGTGCTGGACTGTGACCACACGAGTCATTCGAGTTCAGTTGAATGGTTGTGTTTTTTTTGCTTTGCTTTTCCTTGGTGACAGGAACATGGGAGAGCAGACTGGTTTATACTGGAGCTACAATGTCCATTCCCTGCCACCTCACCCACCAGAGCACTGCCTCACAGCTTTGAGAAAGGCCTTTAGAATCCTAAGATCATAGAACGTTGAGGATGGAAAAGACCCCTCAGATCACCTCATCCAACTGCCCACCAACCACCATCGCCCTGTGACCACATCCCTCAGTGCCACAGCTCCACGTTCATGGAACACCTCCAGAGGCGGTGACTGCACCACGTGCTGGGCAGCCTGACCACTCTTCGGAAGAAGAAATTTTAACTGTTATCCAAACGTTAACCTCCTCAGATACTGCTGAGGACCAGATGAGGGTGGAGGAGGCCCAGCCCGGCCCCGCAGGCCCCGGGACATACAGCCACAAGGCCACAAGCACAGCCTGCTCCTGAGTGTGGGGCAGCCCAACATGGCGGCTGCTGCTCCTCAGAGCTGCTTTGTGTGCACACAGCAGCGCAGGAAGAGCCAAAGGCGTTTGATTCCCAGGGACAGGCCGTGCCCTGCCTGCTGCTGTGCAAGGGCTGCTCTGGGAGGCGGTCGCGAGACAAAACTCAGCAGGATTCTGCAGGATTAGACAGCCCTGTGATCGGGAACATTTGTGCTTTGTTAACTGGGTCAAAGAAATACTGGAGATGTCCAGCACTGTGCTTGCCTGCAGGGCAGAGCTGGTACTGTCTGGATTTAGAGGAGATGCCTCCCCAGCTACCACCCCCAACAATAGGCTCCATCACAAGGCCTCATCCCTTCCCTTACAAAAACCCAGCACCACTCTGCAGCGCAGTGGGAGAAGCTTCACAGCCCTGTGTGCGGGGTTTGCAGAGAGCACACAGCATCGCCCCCTCTGCACCAGGGGTCTGTTTTTAAGACAAAGTAAAGCATTGCATTCTTACATGCTTTTCCTCTGTCTGGCAGAATTGCCTTGTCAGATCTCAGCTCCTGCTCCAAGAAGGGAACAGGCTGCTGCTTAACATCTTGGTTGAAGAATCAAACTTATCAATCTACAGAAGAGACTATTTCTACATCAAAAATCATAGCCTGTGAGAAAAGACACTGCAATAGTTCAGCAGCATTTGCAGCCAGAGTCCAACAGGTTCCTTTGCCCCTGCGGGTGTAAATGAAGCAGAGAAACTTCTACCTCCTCTCCTAAGCTGTGAGCATGGCTGTAGCTGATCAGTAGCTGCAACTGCTCAGTCTCTGCAGGGATTTTAATCCAGAAGAGGAACCCAAAGGCCCAAGGTCCCAGCCAAAGGCAACCAGCAAGGTGCCAAGAGGGCCCACCACATGCAGCAGTACTGCTGTGCTCGGGGCAAGCTGTACTCTTGGATCCAGGCTTCAGCTCAGAGATGTTTGCTGTTCTCAAAACTTACTCACACTGGCTAAAATTCTGTATGAAAATATTTTCCATGAGGCCACAAAGACACTACGCTCTTATTTTGAAACCAATGATTGCTACGTAATTGGAGAAACAAGCTGATGGTGCAGAATTTAGTTTCTTTTCCTGGTTAAAGCCTACGTTGTTACTCCAGGTGAAACTTTCACTGCTGGCAAACCCTTCTGTTCTACTTTAGTATAAATCAAAAATGACCTACACAGACAGCACCAAGCCCCAGGACCAGAGTCCCCACTGCCTACCTGTATGAGAGCTGCTGAATCACAGCCTGAACCTCTGATTGATCACCTGAGGCGAGCAATGAGTCAGCCCTGGGAGCACAGGTGAAGGCAATTCATCTGTGCTGCTGGAAGGGGTGAAACCTGGCTCCACCTCTCCTAGACCCACATAAGAGCTGACTACCAGTGGGGAAGGACCTCTTTCTAGAGATCCCTCCTTTGGAGTTTTACAGCAAGCCCAGGACACAGGTAAGCACTCTATCTATTCTCTTTTTGTATAACCTGATTAGCTAAACTCTCTGGTATATTTCATAATTATAACATCTGTATATTCATCAATTATACACTACGACATCTCTTAACATCACTTCTGAGTGCCAATAATAATTGATGTGGAGTTTTATAAATACCATCTCATTTTTTTCTGTACATTTCATGAGCTGAACATCGTTGCTGCTTGTGCACTGACTTGGGTTGCAACAGGAAGCCTCCTGTTGCAGGATGTAGGAAATAGAAGGATGCTACCTCCTGCCAGGACAGAAATTGCTAAGTCACTCTCGGCTTCTGCCTCAAATGAAGCATGACCCAAAGTGCATCCCTTTTACTGACATCATTAACTAAACTGATTGTTGAACAATGACACCACAAACTAGAACACCAGGTGAGGTTATATCTGACCAACAAAAACAAAACCATCTCCCTGCAGCCTACTGCAAATGGTATCAGGTAGAAAGGAAAACATGGCAACCTTCAAATGCAGTTTCATTCAGAGGATGCCCATTATCTTTGAAAGGAATGAGATCAACTGCTGCCAAAAATCAAGGAAGCAAATCTTCCTCACCAAGGTCTGCTCCAAAACGAAGGATGCATGTTGCAAAACTGCAGTGTTCTCCTTTTGCCTTCCTGTCTGCTGCAACTCCTGGCACCCTGCTTCACAGCAGCTGCTGGCAACTTATTTCAGCTCCTTCTCATTTCCACAGAAAACACAGACCTGTATTCTCTATAGATCAGGCAACAGACCAGGCTGAGCTGGGGAGTGCAGCACGATCTGCTCTGCAGCACTGACACCCACGACCTCCCATGAGTTACGGCTTTTTTTTTTTTGAGTTACTTTTGTGTAGAATGGGAACAACTCTTAAGGGAAGAGGAGGATTTGTAAAATCAGCCAGACCTACAAATAGAAACATTTAGATAGAACAAGATTAGTGGCAGTGGCTCTAATCTTCCAGACAGCAAAGAACTGTGCTGCAGGCAGGAGAGCACGTGCTGCTGCCCTTGGCACCTTCCTCCTCTTTATTCATTGCATAGTTCCTGCAATACATGAGTCATACAAAGACCAATGTAACAACACAGCTGGCTGGCTGCTGGCAGTTATGTGACTGGATGGGACCACGGTTTGACACCCTCAAATGAGAACTTAATTAAATGGTACTGACATGCCAAAGGCTCAGGACTGGCTCCAATGAGGAACATAAACACCACAACAGCAACTCAGCACACTGAATTTGTTTTTAGTGCCACAACCTCTGCACACACACTCGCCCTATCTGTTGCGTTTTTGTGGGTTCAAATGCAGTTTGCAAGCCAAGCACATCTGACTTGTTCTTCTCACTGAGTGCTGCACAGCCTTTTTTTGCTGAATATAGCTGCTATTATTTACTGGCAGCATGTGCTCCCAGTGACCTCTGAGAGCACAACCCTGGCAACAAGAACATGGTTCTTCGCATCCAAACACCACAACTGCTGGGTGATGCTCTCCTACACACCAGCTGGAACTGGAGCACGTCACCACAGAGCCCAGAACACTGCAGACAACAGCTAACTGAGAAAGAAAGGTCTGGGCTTGCCTGTGTTCAACACGTTAGCAACAACAGCCCGACCATAGGATATCATGTTGCCAGACATGAGGTGAAGCAGGATGCTTTCCCTGACCACGCATTCCCTCTGCCCACGAGAAATCTAAAAATATTTTACGTAAGTTAAGCTGTTTCTCCCATTCCACCAGCTTACAGTCAGTAGTCAAAGGTCAGAAACAGCAGCACAGACTTTCCCCCAGCTGACCTCTATCTCTGTGCTGTCCTGATGCTGGGGTGGGCAAACCCATTGACCAGGTTGGTTCAGGGGTTGAGGTAAAGTCTCTGTGTCCCTGGCCAAAACACAGACTACTAACTGGTCTGCTTCTTTTTTGAAGAAGAAATAAAACCAATAAGAGCAACCTCTGAAGAGCCACCAATACCATCAGCTACTGCAGAGAAAGTGCCATTAACTCACTACTCTGACCCAGAAGGAGCAGCCTGTACTCTGAATGCTCTTTCTAACTAGAGAGATAGAGAAAAAAGGAAGAAGAAAAAAGCGTCCCATCAAAAAATAGCTAGAATTGAAACCCTCATGGCCACTAAAACCCAATGGTTTTTATTTTAAGTAATGTATGTTTATTACAATAAACACAAAACATTCCTATAATAAATGAACACTGTCTACAGACACATTCAGAAGATTTAACTAGAGCATAGCTTCCTACCTTTTTAAAACTGGAAATATATGAGAATACAGGGCTTATTTTGGAAAAAGAAAATATTCAAACACACCGAAGATCCCCACTGCTTCATTAACTTTACTGCTTTCCATGCAGGTGAATGTTTAGAGAATGAACAATTAGTGCCTCTGGGTAGGAGGCAAGATGAAAACCAAGAAAGCAAGAATAAAACTCACCCTTTAAGGATGGAAGATTTTTCCATATTCCTGTCCTTCGCACTTACCTTGTTCTCAGATTCTTTGCCTTCCCTCACCCAGATCAACTCCAGATGTTTTAAGACATCTCCACCACCCATGGCAGTAGGTAAGAACTGCCCTGCAGAGTTCACCTGCACCATTTTGGAAAGTTCGCACCATAAAATAGCTCTGTACCCTCTCTGAAGAGCTGGTGCACATGAGACAGTAACTCAGAATCTGGCCAGATTTGGCACTCCATTGTGTTAAAATAACTGTAATTAAAGTGGGTCTTTTTAATTCCCATCGTAGCAGCTGTATTTATAAAACCAGTATTAAATTGCCATGGACGTTAACAAACAAACTGAAAAACGTTAGTTCCTGGGCCTGAATTTCTGCAAGAACTCTAAAGAATAATTCCACAAGCCCCACTTTCTGGGTGCCGCTCTCAAACATGCCTCTGCCTCCCTGTGCACGTAAAGCCTGTGCTGCACGCACCATCTAGTGGCAAGACAGCAAACGCGTTGGTGAGAATTTCAAATATGAAATCATTGCAGAAATCTCTCCTGGACTCATGGTTCTGCTAAGGACTTACAGCTGCTTCTCAACTCTGAATTTTAAAAATACAAACAGGTCAGCGGCACTCATAGAAACACTGAACAAGGCCATTTATGTCAAAAGCAGGGCCAGCACAGAGTATGAGCTCTGAAACGACACAGGAACGTCCGTGAGATGTCTGTGTTTCAGTGTTTACACAGCAAAAATATTCTGTTTTCTGCAGTTAGTGATGGGAACAAGAAAACAAAACACCACACTTCTGGCCACTGAAGCCCTTGTGGCCATTAAAACCTGCATACACTCTGATGCAGGAGAAAATACATGAATTGAGGACACAAGTCACCTTGAATCTCATTCTGAAAAGAAAGGTAAAAGAAATCTTTGCTTTGTTCCTCTTCTGCAGGACATTAATGAAAAGAGAAACCTCTGAATTCCTTCCTGTTGCCAGATCCCAGGTTTGAGTTGGGCTTTCTGGGGTAGGAAGGAGATGGGTCACAGAGCAAACCCATGGCTCCTGCACTGCCACACAACCTGCCTTACTGCCAAGGCCAGAGGATGGCTAGATATGAAGACACAGAGCTGCAGTGTAATCTGGTCAGAGGATAACAGGCTTCATATTTTGTTTGGACACATTTTCCACAAAGTCTGGAGGCATTATTAGCCACTTCTTGATTCTGCAATCCAAGCCCAACTGATTCAAAGTTTTTTGGTCCTCAGTTCTACGCAGTACAGGAAAGGCTTCCCAGGATTATCAGATTGCTTACTTGCTTCCATTTTACCCTTGGCATCCTTCATTGACTTTGGCTACACGTGTACCTCGAGAAAAAGCTTTCAGAATTAAGTTAAAATATGAATTAGACTTCAAGAAGGTTTGAAACAGATATTGGATTTATTGGTCAGCTATGAGTAGGAAAATACATTGGTAAGGAAAAAGAAGACCCTGTATATAAATATAATACTAACTAGTTAAAATTTGACCAAGAAGAAAGTTCCACTGAAGAGAACAGTAAAAGCCCTTGTTTACCATCAGACCATATTCAGTTTCCCATTTATCTTATTGAAGAGCTGCCTATAGACAAATGCAACATTCTTTGAGCTTAGTGCAGATAATGTGCTGGTTTTTGTTACATGAATGGTAAACAAGAGTTAGTCCAGTGCATTACACGTTATACAGAAGTACTGTGAATAAAGACTAAGATATCCTATTTTAGACACTACTTAAACATACCAAGACACTTAAGTGTTACAAATTTATGCAACCAAAAGAAAAGAAGAGCAGTTAACATACTAAACAAATACTGTGACCGGCTGGATGAGAAAGGCTTGCTACTTATGCAGTTAACTGATTATTACCATTTTTAAAGTTTTACAGTGTAATTAGTCGCCGTTTCCAATGACATCGTAATCATTTTGTCTTTAATACAGGTTTTAGCTTGTGGCTGAAAAAGCAAACAATAACCTAAGTCTGCTCAAGAAAACCAAAAGCAACCAAACAAAACCACAAAACACCCGAACTTGAGAGACTTGCTAAAGTTACACCAAAGATGCCTACGTACAACGTTCTAAACCAACTCAGTTTTGTCCAAGCGTTGGCCAAATTTAAAGCTAAAAGGACAAAATAATTACAAAATGCACTGACACTGACTTACGCGCCTTCCCTTCCACCCCTCCCCATTGATGCCATTCTAAAGCAGTAGCCTGTGGATTCACCTTGTAATCAATCTTGTAATCAATTCTCTTAGCTAAAGGTATGCTCAATTTAACATTTTGATTCCCAGAATTCTTTGCAAATGTAAATACAAGTAGACAAGATATGGTTGACCGTATTTTAAGTGGAAAAAAGCCTGCTCAAACCTCAACGAATCCCACTGATGTTCTGTGGCTTTTGCAGTACGTGCTTTTACAACAGGAACACTGAAGGTACATTATGGCAACGTCCAAATCCACCTCCAATACAATACTGCAGATAATCATTTTAAGTCAAAAACTATGAAGCAAATGTTTTGATTGTGTGAAGACGTGGTTTATTGCCTTATTCTATGCTATAGCTGGAAATTGAGAGTTTTGAGTTACATTTGTTTGACGTACGAATGTATTTCCTTTAGAAGTTTATCTCAGCTCCGTTTTGGTGCCTTCTGTTCTTTCCCTGCATTCAAAGTATTTCTCATTCCCTCCTCTCTCGAGTGACCACATGCACTTTGAGCGTAGTCCAGTTAAAACCCAGTGAAGTCAAAGGAGTGCCTTAAATGTTTTCAGTGGGTCTTTAGTTGGGATCTGATAGACTAGTACAAAAGCTGAAGGAAATGGTTACTTAAATGGACCCTGAAGACTGCCAGGTGACTGAGCAGGGACAGCTGTCTCTCCAAAAGCACCACAGGCCACATTTTAATGATGTAATAATTTCAAACATGTTTAAGACTAAGAAATATAGGAGAACACATACTGGATAAAGCTCAAACCTTTTCAATCTACCAAGTGCACTCAAGCTCCAGAATCTATTAAAGAAAATTATCCCCCCTCTAAGAAATACAAAATGAGTAAGTGCTTCCCTTCCCCTTCTGTAAAGCTTTCTGGACTCAATACACAATCCAGATCCTCAGAAAAGAAAAACAGTTTGCTCAGCTGGACGAGCTAAATCCACTCGTCCTCACTGGAAATGGTCATGATGTACATTACCAAGACATCATTAAGGAAACATGAGTAAAACACTTTTTATTCACACTTTACAAAAAAAAAAAAAAAAAAAAAAGTAATAATAACCAACAAAAAGCAAAACAAACAAACAAAAAAAACAAGAAAAAAATAACACTACGCATTAAATCTACTACAGCAATACTACCAGCATTTCAATGTACTGATTATAAACTGGACGTGTTTGGTGTTTTCACAACTAAAACGAAAACAAAACAACCCAGGAGATCAGGTCCCAGACAAGGATTCAAGATCAGAATTTCTTCTACTGCAGTTTAAAAATGTACATTTCACATATCCGAACTGTTTGTCACGTTCACTTTCAGCTTAAAACAGAACGGTCTGAGCACACTCGTGTGCTTACTAATTTTTAATAAAATTTTGAATCACTATTACCAATCCACTCTCCCATATATATAAAAATTCTTAATATTTAGAAAGTTCTCTTAATGCTCAGTGTCCTTTTGCTTCCCTGCCCGCAGCTGAAACAAAAGCTGTTTAAGATCAAGCTTTCTATCTCCATTTATTTTCTTTTTTACATTGATTATTTCTGTGGTATTAGTTTAAGGAGGTGATAACGTCTCTCTTTTACAAAGACACAAGTTAAATTTGTAAGCTTTTATATACTTGGCTTCGTGACACAAATGGCACTGAGGGTACACAATAACTTTCATCTTGACACTTTAAAAATAAGACTTGGTCACTTTAAAAATGATCTGAAGAATTGTCTTTGGGACCTGTTTTGAAAACGCGTTTCTTTTTTACACTGCTTCATCAATAGAAAACGTAAGGGTTTTATTTTCTTCATCAAGGAATTATACTCTGAAACTGAGGAACACACTCAAACTAAGGAGAATTCACATGATAATTCTCAGTGGGAAACAAAGCACTGTGCAATGACACTGAAAGAAGCAGTGCACGGGATTAGAAGCTAGAAACTGTGTACCCATAACCCGAACATGTTCAGAGTGTGATACCCAATGCTTCACAAAGGAAAAAAAGAAGATGCCACAGCTTATACAAAAGTATCTTCATAAAATTTTCACAAGTGTTAACGTTATTTAAAAAAAATAAAAGAGGATGCACAGGCTCTCTCTGCATGCACAGGCAGTGCTAATTGAGAACAAATTTAAGCAGGCACAGTGGAGATAGGACAGGTATTAAAACAGAAATGAGGAAGCTATACACAAGTATCCCTACATTTTACCTCTAAAGTTAGAGATGAGAAAAATATCTGAGTGTATACACATCTGCAGTAACTTTCAATGCATACAGGTCTACTTATATTCACTGCTTAGCTTATATGTTCTGTGAGAACTCCGTGCTTTTCTCTTTTTTAAATCAGAGATCAATAGAATGTATTTAGTCCTCTGTAAGATACTGAGATTTTATAGATTTGGATTTTAAAAGCAACGTTCTCAATTGAACATGAGAAGTAGTACAAAAGGGCTCACAAAACCCTAACAGTGCAAATCGTTAGCAGAGAAAACCTGTGTCAACCTCTTTTACGAGCTGGCCTTTGTAACACATGAAAACAGATAAAAATTTAGCCTTAGTTTACAATACAATCATTTTCCAAATCTGATTTTTTTTTTTTAAAGTACAAAATTTCATAAATCAGGTTTTCTGTTGTTCATATACAATCAATAAAGGCTAAATTCAAATTCTATATTTTACAAACAAGTCTGAAAAAGGAGGGAGTGAAGTACGGAAGAATGTTCTGTGGATGTTCCTACTGGCCTCAAAAAAGTAGTGCTACAGATAACTGTGCAAAGAGAATATACTGTATAACAATTCCCTATTTCAAGGCATGAAAATGTCACGTTGGATAAAAGAAACAGGAAGGTGAACTGCAACGTATTAAAGAAAGGTGCAAATGCACCGATCGCTGTCGACTGTATACAAAGTATAGTGGGCTCAGAATTACGTCTGTTGATAGCACCTGGCTTTTACTATGTCTTTAGCAAATAATTAGATTTAAGATTAAGATCATTAAGAAAAAAATCCCTGTTGGCCATACCTCACTCCTCTATATTCAGATTTTACAATTGTACAGGTTTGATTGAGGTTACCCTCTAAAATGTACTTAACTACCTCCTGCCAGGGAGATGGATTCCGTTTACAGGAGGCAGGAAAGGCAGCAAAAGCTCCAGTTGTGCAAAAAGTGAGAAGTGGTCAGAAGGGATGAGTGGATGTGGACAACCACTTATATTGTTCTCTATTAACCAGTGATGATCCAAAGGTCCGAGAATGCCAAGTATGTTTAGCTGAGGTTTAGAATAGAAGATGTAGTCAATAATACCCTAAAACAAGAAGGGAAATAGCATTATTAGTACATGATCTTTACCCGAGTTGTTTTGCTAAACAAAAGGTGAATTCAGTATTAGGAATAACTGCAATGCTATCATTCCTTCGCTGCAGTTTATCTTCAATTTAGGAGACTTCCATTTCCTGTCCTGTGGGTAGTACAGATTAGAGAAACAAGTGAAAATTCCACCCCACATCACTCCTACTCTCCTGTTGGAGGTTTGCATTTCCATTCTCCTACAAAGCTTCAAAATCAGAGAAATGTAATTTGAAGAACAGAGCCATCTTTCTTTTCCAGAAGTAGCATGGATTATTTCCTCGAAATTGGCAGCTTAACTGTCCAAATTCCACTATTCCATTTAGCTTAGATTATTAGAATACATCATCTTATTTACAGGGAAGGATAACAGTGCCCTTGATCTTGCAGAACTACTATAAGATTAATATGAGAAAGGAAAGCTTGATTTCTAAGAGATGGAAGTTTTAGGCATTCTGTTTGCTAAATGCTTTAAGTGTTTTAAACGAACTTGGTGAACTTACTGTTAGCTACCTAAACATTAACTTCTTTGTTAAACAATTAACTAACTGGATTTCCACTAAGCGAAGTCCTTACCTTGAAGTCAAACGTGTAATTTGTATAAGGCATTAGACCATTCTCATAGGCACTCTTCAACTTGAAACCATGTGTGATTCTTCCATTTGTTGTTCCATTTTTTCCGTTACAACTGAAGTTAGTAAGACTTTCATTGTATCTCAGTTCCTTGAAATCTTTGTGGTTTGTTTCCACTCCACCAGTGCTCAAGTATTCAACAACACCTATCAGGAGAGGCAGATACACAATAAGGTATTAACAAGCATGCAGCAAGTGTGCACGGATTACTTTGAGCTGTATGAGCAATCTTCTGCTTTATATAAGCACACACAATATAGTCAGCAGTTGATCTTAAAGAGATACTGTGAGACAGTGTCTATGTGTCTCAAGAGCAAATGCCACCTAGAACAAAGACTGATTCATTAATTAGAAAAAAAAAAACAACCAGAAAATTAAACAGAACAGACTGTCTTGAGAGAGTTGGGGAAGATAAAAGAGATGGAAGTGAAATTCCATAGGTGCTTGATAGGCCACTTCTTATCTTCACACACAAATCTCAGTTTTCAACACTGCTTGGCTAAAATGACTCTTGGAATCCAAGAGGCTACAAAGCAGAACAGATTCTGCCTGGAAAGAAAAAAAAAAATTAAAAAAATATATCTATGATTGTGCCTCTTAATTTCAGAGCAGCTGTGTTAGGGTTCAGGATTTAAAAGAAGGGACTAAGTGTTCTGAAGGCACAATCAGACATGAACTGCCCACTGCAATAAGCACCACCAATACTTGCTCTCTTTGCATCACAGAGAATCCCTTTTCCAGCACTGCTAAGCAATAGCATCAAGTTAGGGTTGATAGCAATGGCTAAGATGTTGCCAAGTAGAGGCTAAAAGGAAGGTCGACTGGGGATGGAGATAACTATACAGTAATCAACAAGAAAGAAGGATGGTGCTCAAATCCACCACTCAAATCGGGTAAATGGGAAAGAGTCAAGAAGGGCTAAACTGAATCTGCTCTTGAATTCTGCAGTTTGCTACAGTCAAAGAAATCTGCACATTATTGAGGAGCACTGAAGAATTCTTTTCTCATAGGAGACGTATTGAGTTTTAGAAGTCCTAAAACATTTGAGCAGAAGAAAATGATCGTATGGTTGCAACTTTAAAGAGAAGAACATGTATTTTCACACTTAAAACCAATCGTAAAAAACAACCCACAGTCATCAGCAGCACTGTAACACAGAAAGTTATTTTGGAAGACATTTTCTTCTTTTCCATTCCTGTATTTTGAGATAACAATCAAAATGATTCTGAAAAACAAAAATTGAGCTATAGTACTGCACAGGCAGAAAAGGTCACTCACAAAAGAAGCAGTTCCATCTTTTTATTTTCTTAGCACTTCTAGCCCTTGTAATATCAAACAATATATTCCCTGGGTTAAAAATCCCTTTAAAAATTGAGCCCTTAGCATTTGGATTGTCACACACTTGAAATAGTCTGAGAAAAGACTAACAACAGGAGCAGTACTCTTACCAGAGTCGGGCAGAGAGTTGAGATCGGCGCACAGTACAAGTGGAATGGTTCCAAGTTCCCCTGCAACACCAGGCTTGAGACTACGAGAAGCTTTATCAATAATGTTCTTTACCTCGGATAGGAACATCATAGTCTGAACCAGCTTCACATCAGAATAATCTGGGTCCCAATGCATGTGTGCATTAGCAACAAGAACGAGCTGCTTCTCCATCCCCAGATGCGGCTTTCCGGCTAAAATTTAAAATTAAATATTAACCTTGCATAGTCAGCAACAGAAAATACTGTCATCTTTAATTGTGATCAATTTTAAACAAGACGTTTGAGGGGAGAAAAAAGAATACCAGCTGCTTGAAAAGAATTACTACCATTTAGTTTAAGAAGGCTACACAACTCCTCTTGTAACTACTAAGTGCTAAGCGTTTTAGTTGATTCTAAGCACAAGGAATAATCTGATACCAACTCATTCTCTGATACCTTCATGCATCTCCAAGCAGAATCCCTCAAACTGCAGATTTTTTTTTTTCAGCACAAAGTTACAGTAAAAAGGAAATTGGATTTAACAGGTGAATGTAAGTTTAAACACTGCAAGCCCAGAGAAATTTATTTCCAAAGAGGATTTGAGGAAAAGGTGTAGGTTCAAGTGGTGACACAGTTGGCTTTTTGTGTTCATTGATAAAATACAGTGCATTCAAAAACTAAACAGCACTTACATGACATTTCTATCAATTCTTTTCGCAGTTCTAACAACACAGCAACTCCAATGTTATCTTTTGTCATAACTCTGTTCAGCATAGCTTCTGAGCCTTCTGAGTTTGCCATAGCCAGTTGATTGAACTCAACGGTATGTTTCTGAACCAAAGTAAATCTGAAAGAGGAACATCAGATACGCTTTCTTCAGTGGACAGTTACCAAAGGAAATGTTTTAGATAAATTCCCCTCTTAACTAAAGCTCAAACACATTTACGGTAAGAAAGCCTCACCCCATCCTATGATTTCATAGACATCATTAACTGAAATCAAAAGGATACTCTTCTCCTAGTTATTTTTAAGATATCAAGCTGATTTTAATGAAAACATTTATTTTGTAAAAAGAAGGAAGACCTACTGGAAGAGTGCTTCATTTTGATTCCATATAAGATTCAAGCTCAAACTTGCAAGTTTAATAGCAACTAAATACTTGCTTGTGGCATCATTGTGGACACAGAGGAATGGAAGGAAAGCTATGACCATGGCTTGCAGTCTTAATTCAGTCTTTGAGATTTTTATTTTTTTTAAATAAGAATTAAAACGCAAATGTCTTTAATGCCTAATGGCTGTATTTGAAGCATAATTTAGTGAACTCGTGACTTGTTAACACCAAACAGCTACAAAAGGGGTGAGCAATGCCAAATTATTTTGACTTTAGAATGACCCAAGAAATTGTGTGAAAAAGAGCAAGACACAATGAAAGGCTTTATAAATCAAATCACTTACTTTTCTGTTTTGAAAAATATTGCACAACCATCAACATGTTTTCTTTCCTGTTCTGACATTGTCCTAGCTCTAGATTTTGGACTGAAGAATCCATTATAACCACGTTCTTTCAATTCTACCAGGAAAAAACTGTAGTACTGCTCAGTTTCAACCTCCTATAAAGTCAGAACACAGCACACCATGAATCTACTATTACCAAAACACACAAGACTGATATTATTTACTCTTCAGAAGTGTAAATCAGTTCCAAATTAGATTTAAGAAAAAAAAAAAAACCGCACATAAAGAATTAAGTACACTGGAGAATACAAATTTGAGAGCAATATTTGTACTTAAAGAAGAAAATATAAATGAATTTCTGTAATCCCCAGAGTTATGATTATCCTAAGCCTTTTATTGGAAAACCTGTCAATTATACCCTCACGTGCACACACAAAGACACCCCCACATACATTTCTTTGATCAGCAGCTGCTGGTTCACATTCCAACTGTGTGGGCTGAAAAGCATTCTTTTGATGTCAAACAGCAAATACTGCTCTGAACACCACTCCTTTTCTTCCTTTTATTTTTAGAGCGTTTTGAAAACACACCATTTACAGCAAACGTTTTTAATACAGAGAAACAAGCACGTGAGAATTGAAAGGGAAAACAAAATTACAGTCTATCTTTTACCTGAAGACTTATGATGTCAGCGTTGCAGCTCAGGATTTCCTGCATAATGGCTTTTTTTCTGTACTCCCAGTTCAATGCCCATGACGGGCAGTAGCCATACAGCTGCCGGGTAGCGTATTTATCACACAGCACGTTGTAACACATGACAGAGAACAAGGCTGCAGAACAATAATGTTGCTTACATACTGATAGACTAACAACAAACATACAATTATCTTCTCTATTGTCTTCTGCAGACTTAGGAATTGATAAGTCCTGCAACCAAAACGCAGCACCTGCACTGTAAAAGCATCTTTCAGTCCTTCCAGGAGGACAAATTACCTCCAGGTTGGGATTTCTGGCAGCCGTTTACTAACATATACATAGAAACCAAAAAATCAAAACAACTCTTCATAAGGTTAATGCAATATACAGCAGAAAAATGTACTTCACATTAAGTGGTGCATTACTGGGAAAAGCCTTGAAAAAGGAGTTTCAAATGGATTTTAGATAATCTATTTGAGGACTTTACATACCTTAGGATAGCTAATGAATTTATCCTAATTTGTACCACCAACTGTAACAGATCCACATAATTTCACAGATTCACAGTTAGGGCAAGGAAGCCTTCCCACAAAACACAAGTATAGGTAAAATAAAAACACAATTTTATTTCCATTTCAAAAACCTTACAATTTACAGAAAAAGAAAAATCTACTTCTCAGCATTAATTTGGAATGGGAGGGATATAATGAAACATTCTGGGGCAAGATTACAGGTAATCCAGCAGCATATTTGCTTTTGTTTCATAGAAAAAGCTGCATTTTAGTAAATAGAAAAGGCTTTATTTTAAACAATTCATGCAGAAGAAACTAGTAAACAATTACACATAACCTGAGACCAAATAGCAAGAAAGCATGGAGTCAGATGACACATAGGGAACTTGAAAGAAAAATCTTTACCTTTCTGAGGCATTACGATCATGGTCTTCCATTTTTTATTCTTCAACAAATGCTCAGTTAAGCCTGCTACAATTCAACTAACTCACTCACTTTGGACAGTAATTTCAGTTTCTGTGAAGAGTATGCTAATTAAAAGGAAATTATAACGGAATCTGAAGCAGAGGTTCTAGGTAGGATGGGACTGCTACAACTAACTGGCTGTCAGCACTGGGCAGATGACTGGTTAATTTAAGCATGAAAGATCTTAGTGGCAGATAATAGAGATCAACATTTGATATAAAATGAATAAGAATTTCTTGAAGTGCTACAGTACCTGTGGGTCTGGTACGGTCTGGTTCTTGTAACATAATCCAAGACCTTGGAGGTGGTTGTTCTGTTGAGACTATGGAAATATTTTCAAGTAGAGACAAAAGTGATAATCACATTTATTTCACACAGCAGGAATAGATCTTCTAAGAATGATCACTTACTTCTTTTTGCAGTACCTGCCAAATTATCAAGCAAATAGTTCAGTAGCCTTCGTGTCCCATCTGGTTCCTGATAAAGGTTCAGAATGTCCTGTGTGAGTGGATTTCCTGCAATCACATTTACAGAAATGCTGAATGAAGGATACAGAACCAGCATGAATTTACTTATCAGTGTTAAAAGCCAGCATCACTGAGAAAGAATACTAAATCTATTATCTAACAAGCTTCAAATCTCAGGTATTCAATCCCACAAAATACTGCTAATGTAGCCTGTTACTGAAACAAGCACCTTATCTGATTCCTGCACAAGCAACAGAAAGCTTCTTGCTCTGCAGAAAGAGGAGAAGCTTTTTTACACTTGGAGGATTTCACCCAAGTGACTCTTGTTCCTCTCTTTAACAATTACTAAACAATGCTTATAAAAGCGGAGTGAGCAGCTACATCTGGGATTGCTGCTCAGAAACATTCATGAATTAGCAGTCTACAGCCCTTATATTGCAGGAGAGACATCATTAAACAAAGCACAGATACCAAGAAAAAGTAGTAATACCTTTCAGACCCAAAGTCTGTAACTGGAACAGTTTTCCCAGCTCAAAAGGTAAAACTCGTAACAGGTTGTTATTTAAATGTAGTTCCCTGTAGACAGAGTAACAATCATATAGGGCTGAAAACAGACCTCGGTTTGTCTTCAGCAGCCTATAGTACAAGTTACTAAAAGAGAAACAATACACTAACAAACCACAGCATAGGAAGAAAAAAAATAAAAATAAACAAACTTGAGCACTGAACAGCATTAGGGGGATTCTGCTGTACTCACACATGCACAGACAGAATGGGTATCAACTGAAGGAAGGAGGAAAACAGGTGAATGGGAAGCTCATCTTAACAAGACAGAAATATGATAAACATCAACAATTACTAAAGCATTTAGTAACTACAGTGATCAAGCAGTAAAAGCTCTGGCAAACCAGGCCGTGAAACAGCTCAGCTGTGATCCATGATCCAAGGCCAACTAAAAGAAAATTATATTCCAGAAAACAAGTAAGCAAAAAATTCAGGACCATGGTAGTACTACTAGAGCTTGGACATTACTGTGTTAGTGCAGGGAGTTACGGCTCTTTTTGGTTAAGGTCTCTTGAGAACACTGTTTACACTTCATAAAAAAAGCAGAGTGCATGCCTCCCAGGTAGTTCATTCTCTCCATTAAGCTGCTTGCAGTTGTCTCACAAGCAAAGCGCACACTGATCTGCTGCGTACACATTTCCAGGCACACACACACACAAAAAAAGAGTCTCTCACCAACACTGTTTTCATAACACAAAATACACCTTTTTTAACTTCCAAAATTGCAGAACAAACACAAAAGCAGAATTTATGCCTGGAATTCTGATCAATTGGGCAGAGAAAAATGGACTACTCAGCAAGCTTTCCAATTTCTTAGAATCATCCCAATCTAAGTTGAAGACTTTGCTCACAATTTCCAATCAAATTTGCTTCCTTCAGATTTCTATGAGACTGCATTTGAAAAGGAAAGAAACATCTCTTCTTCTAGCCTTGCAAAAGTCAGCTCTATCTGGTCCTTCCCCAGCACTGACTTCCAAAGATTTAGAAAGGATGCGAAGAACAGAGGGGTTCGTTTCACCAATGCTGAAGTGGCGTGGAGCAGTGGAAGATGAAGGAGGAGATTGTTTTTAATCAGCTGGTTGTCTAGAAGTGGCAAGCCAGCACTCAGCTGAAGTGGCAAGCCAGTACTCAGCTGAAGTGGCAAGCCAGTACTCAGCTAACTGACAGGCTACAACACACCTAACACCTGGTCTGTAGTTGTTTTGGTGTTTCTTTGGAATATGAAAATCCTACAATTGAAAACACATATTTCAGCCTAACTCAGAAGCCCACTGTGTTGCTCTGGGGTTTTAAGTACGAACAAGACACACAGCAGGTTAAAAAAAAAAAAAAAAAAAAAAAGAGAGAAGATATTATGATATTATTTACAGAAAAAATATCTGAAAACATCAACACTCCCAACAGTTCTCAGCACTTCCATAAACACTTAACATTCAAATAGATACAATTTTTTTTTTTTAATTATTTTTAATTATTATTTTTTTTTAACATTCCATATGACTTTAAAAGGCTCCTAATTCATTCTTTAGGAAAGCCTTTTTTCCTGCAACAGCTTTTCAAAGCACTACTAAACTCTAAAAAAATTTAAAAAAATAAAAATAAAAAAAATAAGAAAAAAATTATATACGAATTACAAAAAAACCATAGTTCTCAATCTTCTAGTGGAAAATGAGTGAGAAGGAAGAATGGCAGAGTAGTAAGTATCATCACCATTTCTCTCTTGGATGAAAGAATTTGTTTCTCTAATGATCTATGCATGCATGGAACCCCTGCTGTACAGAAGAGATGATCACAGCAAATTCTGCCAGTTCTTTCAAGTGTACCAAGAGAATCTGTTTTAGATCTGAGCTTTCCAAGCTAGCACGTTACAGTTATTTCTCCTCTCTCCTCACAGATCAGACATCTTACTGCTCCCCCTGACACCTCCTCCTTCAAGTACCTGCAGTAAAAAGGGAGATGCCACGAGCTCTGCCACGCAGCCCAAACCGCTCTCCAGACGTGGGAGCTGTACGACCTGTTACCGATCCTGAAGTGTGAGAGCACAAATTGTTTCTGTGGCTCAGGATATTAGCAATGCCCCGTGCTGAATTACCGTTAGTTTGAACGACTCCCCAGAACCTATGGGAAGCATCTGCAGCGAGAGCCAGCCTGAAACATAACAGTACAGCACAGCTGAGACCTGCAGAGCGCTATCACACAGGATGCACTTACGGATTTTCTTCACTTTCACCACAGTGAAAAGAAATCATGGATCAGCTGCAATTACTGAGGACAGAGAGAGCGCAGTGGATTAATGCACTAGTTCTTCATGTCTAGAGATCTGGATTTCAGTGCTACGTTTTTGTCACAAATAGAACTCTAGTTTGACCCTAGGCCTCAGCTACACATCTCACATTCACGAGCTTTATCGTTCTCTACTGAAAAGAGGTCGAGGACTTGGCAGAGCTGAACCTCCAGAGCCAGAATAAATTGGGAAAGTGTTGCGAAGATGGCATTGTATCTTTTGACACTACTGATGACTATGCAAGGGTAAGCTAACTTCAGGTAGTGAGTATTAATTTTATAGCAGCACTGTAGAAGGAAAGAAAAAGATTGATGAAAATGAAAGGATGCTGATGAAATACAAAGATGAATTTGAGAATGTACCAGTAAATTTAGGATTGCTAGATCACGATATCTGAAAGTAGATAAAGGAGAGAAGAAAGTTATCATAGATTGAGATGTGAACTACTTTGGAATTTGAGCTTTTGGTTCCAATTTCATCAGCTAATTTAATCCTCTCCAACAAAGTGGTCTTTGCTAAAGTAGAATAAAATTCAATGACTAATATTTCTATGTGCAAACTCGCTTGGCCTCCAGTTTCATAAAGCTGTGCTGGTGGTCCATTACTCCTTCTTACTTCCAATAAAATTCTAGTTACTTTTAGACTCAGAGTTCTCTGGTCAACAGAGCTGACCATAAACATCTTCAAAATTATAATTAATAAAGTAAATTGCTGGATATAAACCTAACAATAAGGCTTTTTTTTTTTCTGGTCAAGAGCAGAAGTCTATTGCTTGTAGATATTTACCTTTATATGTCATTTATGTGTTTACGCAACAGTGTTCTGCAAACAAAATGAAATGTTGCAGTCTTAACTACAACACAAATACTCATTACTACTGGTGTTTCACATCCAAAAGGAGGTATCATTCCATGAAAATTCTGAGGAGCTAAACATTGTAAAATTCAGTGAAAAAGTTGCATACAGTAGATATTTTTTCCTCCTTAATTTCCATAGGAATGTAATATAGTAAAGGTGGGAAAGAGATGATATTAGAAAAGTTGCATTCGCTATTAAACCCAGAGAATAAAAACTAATATTATTAGGAATAATGAATAAATAGGAAAAACAGTAGTTAATACAACTGTGAATGTTTAATTGGACCCTTTTCCTACATTGCAATAAAGGCAATTTTCTGTGTATCAGTATTTCTTAGATAACTCCAGAAAGATTTGTAAAAGAGTTTAGAAAGAGATGCATAGGAATGGAAACCTGACTTGGAAAGTCATAAAATGGGAGACTGCTGTCAAACTGAGCACTTCTAGAGCTCATTACAGATATATGATGCCATACATCAGAACAGGGTATCACAGAACAGGAGAACACTGAAAAAAATCAAGAAGAGGGAATTTGTTTATGCTTTTCACTTACTAGAACATCTCTATTACACCAAAACCCAGGCTACTTCTACAAAGATAATAGTTGAACAAGTTAAACTCCTGTTAAAACTCACATACCTGAGTGACACCATGTTTCCGAGCTCTGCTGGTAAACTGCGGATTTTATTAGAGGACAGGTCCAGATACACCAGGTTATGAAGCTTGGCAATGTCTGAAGGAATACGGGATAAGGAATTGTCACTGAGATGCAAAGCTGTCAAATGGGTCAGTGTCCACAATGATGAACTTAAGCTTCTCACTTTCCCTGTGGAAGGAAGGTAAAGAGAGAAAAATTTAAAAAATAAAACCAATGAATCACTGATCTTACAGATTCAAAGAATCAAGCACTGCTGTACTGACTGGGCAAAAACAATGCAGACTTAAGTTCTGAGCTTTTGCCTTTTCTCAAGTTCCATACAGAACAACAGACCTATTGACTGACCATCCCCTCAACAGTTAATAGACGTTTAAGAAACATTTCTTCAATTACTGTTTATATTTGGGATACAAGATGGTTCTTCAATTTTCCTCTTATTTCTGTGGAACATCTTCCAAACCAAAGATCTTTGTTCTGCGGCATTCATCCAGCCAGGAACAGGCAGAAATACTATATTTGGAGTGACCAAAGTGCTTGGTTGAGAACACGGATTTCCATCTGGCATTCAACTGAAAGCTGAATACATCACTGCCAGAGAATTTTTTAAAAGGTATCATTTTTGTCTAAACTGAAAGGTGAAACACGGATTTGCGTTACAGAATCAAGGCTCTTACATCGCAGCACGCAAACAGTGAGAGATATAATCAGAAGAAGGTCTCAAAACATTTCTTCCCTCCAAGATTTTTTCCCCTCAGGAGGAGCCCTTTTTCATTTGCAAGAATCACCTCACTGCCAACTTGAAGGACGAGCATCACCATCAGTTTCTCTAAGGTTAAAAAAGTGCTAAAGCCTTTGAAAAACCCAGCGTTAAAAACATCATAGTTAATAAATACACCGACAGGTACACATAGTAATTCCTTTTATTATGAAGAACACTATTTAAGGAAACAGCTCACATACAGTGCCTGGGGAAAGCTACACTGATACATGTGTATCTGGAAGGCAGTCCGTGGTAACAAAATGTTTAATGCAGGTGTAATTGCCAGAGAGCTACAAGAGAGTGACTAGGACACAAAAGCCTGCCGCTAAGAGCTCTGAGATTTCAATAAAAGCAATTAAAGCATTTGTGGCTTTCTGTAGCAGATGACCAAGTATTTTGCAAGGAAAAGACAGTGTGATCATTAATGGAACAAAGACACTGCCACATTTTATTTTGCAAGGCAAATGCATACAATTCCTTCAAGGATTCATTCTCCTGTGATGCTCATTAATAATTTTTTGGAAAGGTTTTTAAGTACAAATCAGTATTTCTCTGCATTTTTAAAAACTGCATTAACAACTCCTCCCTCTCTCCTAGCCTCTAAAGGCAAACAGGTGACTGTGATCAAACAAACCTTTCGAGCTGAAAGGATTTATATATTCTCGTCACCACCTAAGTTTCTCTTGGCTGGAATCAGACTGTAGTAAGATCACAAAGCATGAAAGGAAAGAGCTATTACTTAATGCATTTCCTTTGAAATGATATTCAAGTTTAAATTAATACTTCTTTGAAGCAGCATTTAACTAGGTTTCTGCATCTGTAACCTTTGAGTAAGTACTGAAATTCACATGTAAAGACATGTGGCACTTGAAGCAAGACACAGATTCAGTGATCTGGAAGGGAAAGTCTTCACAATTAGAAGTCCAATTTGCTTTCTATACACTTCTCTATTGAACAGCCACTTAGAAATGCCAATCTTTTAAAGAAATTCCTTATTTAATCAAAATTTCAGCTTAAAGCTTCAATTTGTTATCGCTTCTTCAGTTTACCACTGAATGTACCACACTGAGCTTAGAACTTCTTTCCTACAGCTCTTTCATACTCCCTATGTTTCTCGTTCAAGCTCATACCATGCAGGCTGCTCTTACAATGCACTGAAACCTTAACTGAGGATCATTCCCCAGCTCCTCACCACTTATTTCCAACTCTGCCCAGTGTGATTTCTTCCCGTTGGCTGCTTCCTCTGAGGACATAATTGTGTACATCCTCCGTGGATCAGGTGGATCGTACTTTTCCTTGGGCATTCCTGTCGATACAGAACAACAAAGGATTATGACATGTTAGAGTGAGAATTCTTCAAAAGGTAATTTCCATTTTACACCTAGGTATTGTACTGGATATTCAATCCAAATATGTAAAGATAATCTGCAACTATCTATAAGTCTATACTAGAATGACAAAGATCCAACCCCAGCCCCCAATAATTTAACCATGTCTAATGCAATACAAACATTCCATCCTGACATCCCTCATGAGTACACCCCTGTACTGCTCTGCAAACACCCCATCACACTGCAGTCTCCTTCGCCACTGGCCTACAGAAGCAAAACCTCCAGCAACCACAGCTAGACAAAGAAACTTTTAGACTTTCCATTCTCCTAGCTGGTCAGAAAGCTGCTTGCAATAACAACCATATCCAAATTCTTTAACAACGAGACTTCAGAAATTGATCACCACCACCACCACCACCACATTCCCCCTTGCACAAACTACAGAAAACGTTTGCTACTATTCTTGTCTACCCATCACTTCCAGGCTTACTGCAATTCTCAACTCATGACACAAATTCAGTAACCAAGAAAAGAATGTTTCTAAAAGGATCCTCAATTCTTCAAGTCTGCAGAACAACAGCACTGCAATCCAAGCCTTAGCCTACTCTTCTGAGTCTAAAAGCATTTCTAACCTAGAGATTCTGATCAGTTTCTTAAGTTTTAGCGTTAAGCATCTAACTGATCTTAACTTCTCTCACTCTCTTCCTCATCGTTCCTGATAAGAAACTCAGAAACATTTCTGGTCAGTGCTTCTTCATTACCACAGCCCAGCCTGGACAGTGGAAGAGAACTGCCAAAAATTCCTCTAGGCAGAGCCCTCCCTCCAGCATTCCTGTATGGCAGCAGACCAGTACCACCTCCGTGCACAGAGAAGGAATGAGAAAAAGGCAGTACTGCTTTCTTTCCACCTCACAAATAATATATTTGGGATTCGGTCAGTTGAAAAGGGAAAACAGCTTAAACTTACCTTGATTTATATAAATACTGTATTAGCTTACCCATTAGTTGCATGTTTTCAGGTTACAAAGGACTCCCAACATACATCATTTTTACCACAAATCAAAACACGCTATTGCACAGTTCCATGCATACATAAGAGCTTTCATGGCAAAGCTCCCCATCTTACATTGAAGTATCCACACCAAGAAGCACAAGCCATGAACCACGGAAGTGATTTATGTGCAATAAGTTGAACATCAGTCACTCAAAACACATTTACAAATATGTTAGAAGCAAAGCGATACAACTACTAGAGCAAAACACATAAGAGCAATGCAGAGAAGCTGACACCCTGATAACACCCAGTTATCACACCTAGCAAGGCTTTCTATCGAGTCTTTTCTTCAGCCCTGGGCAAACTGAGTACATCAGAAAAGCACTGCACCTCACTGGAGCATTAACAATAATCCTCACCAGGCCACCAGCCAGACCTACTTGCCATTTATTTAATGGAAGTTATTTATTACATACATTAAAAAACAAAATACAGCTGATTACGTGACTTCATTAAAACAAAAGTTATCTAGTGCCAACTGCTTACTGCAATGCAACAGCTCTTCTATTGATTCACACCTCTTCCCTTTCCCACTCCCACTGCTGGGCAGAACCTGCTCCACCCAGAGAAAAGAAATTCCTCTTTAAGAAGTGAATTCTGGGTAAAGCTCTGAGATTATAAATAGCAGCTGGGATGGGTTCCTTATAGAATGGCCATACCTGAGATCTGAGGATGCTAAAATCATTAAGTGTTATGCTTTTAAACTAAGCTAATTAAAATAGGTAAGACTCAACTGAAAATCACCAGAAAGGTAAAAACATAACTTTACCTTGTAGTAGCTATTTAATGAGTGCAATCCTAGATGGCAAAACAATACATACAGCATCTCCTCTGAAACTGCTACAAATGAGCACGCCTTTCACAAAGGCTGTCACCACAGAGCGCTGCCGCCGTGCCTTTCCAGGCAGCATTCCCCTCCTTCACCCCTCTGATGCATTCTCTTCCTGCATCTCCTGCACTTAATAAACGTGCTCCACTTTCTAAAAACGAAAGCAGGTAGTACTAGAGACAGAAATCTCATTCAGTACGGAAATGTGAATGCTCCCCAGAGCACAGTCAATCACATGCACTAATTAACAGACTTGCTGGTACCAGCGCTACATGGCCTCCCTGCTACCAAAAGAGGATGACATACTTTTCCAGTGGGTTTTGTTAATGCACGGTAACACGACTGATGAGATTTAACAACTGCAGGTTTTAACACAGGATATCAGTGAGCCCGTCCTGCCAGTGTCACCATCTGACCCGTTCTCAGCATTCCTGTTTGACAGATTTCCCTTTCCCACTGCTGCATTTCAAAGTGCAAAGCCTAAGCGTAGGATCACCCCACAGCAGAAAAAGCAGCAAGTGCAGACTGGGCAGCCTTGCCCAAGGAGCAGTGCTGGCTCTGAGGTGCAGCACTGACATGGGAAGGCACCCCACGAGATCTTTGTGCACCTTCATTCATCGGGTAGAGCTGAAGATTTCCCAGGCCCTGACAGCCAGAGTAAATGTGGGTCACGCTGGCCACCAAAGAACACAAATGTGGTATCTTGAACTAAATTTCAAAACTGCACAGCAGGGAATAGTTGGATAAATCACTGCTTTCTGCAAATCACTGCCTCCTCTTCTTTCTCCACCTCCCCCATTCCAAATTTAGAACCTGCTGAGGTAAACGTCAGATGAAGGGATATGGTTTTGTCAGACTAAAGCAATTTTAAGAGGCATAAAAACGGTGCTGGACATCCTTAAAGCCTTTGATAAGTGCAGCTCTAATAATGTAGCTTAACACAGCGATCATTTAACATCTCATTTTCAAAAGAGCTTACACCACCTGTAATTTTCAGTTGCACCAGCAGACTGCGGAAAGCACCACTGAATATTCAGCTGTTACACACTCCACTTAGTTGGCAAGGGAGAAATGGTTTATCAACAACGATAGGACACAGACAACAGAATGCATTCCACGCAACCAAAATTCATGCACTGAAGGGCATGTAATGATGTTTAAAAGCAAATTAAATTGTTTACTATGTTGTACCAGGTTGTTAGAACTAAATTTAAAAGCTGAAACACAAAATTGCTTGAGAGTTGACGAGGAGGACAGCTGCCCACTCCTACCCCAGTCACTCAATCCCAATGCAGAATTAACACTCCTAACCCTGCAGGAGCTGAGCTAAACCAGGCTGATGATGTCAAGAGCAAAAAGCTCTATCTGACACAGGAAATCAGATCGGGAACCTTCAACACAGACACAATTTTAAGCCTTTGTTTGCATGAATGGCTCTGAGAGAAAGAGAGCAAAAAGAGAAACAAAGGGAAGAAAAATACTGAAGATTGCCAAGTCAAGGGAGGCCAAACTGTTAGGAGTGCTGACAGTGGTGACTAATACAAGAAACAGATGATGGAGTGCTGATTTGGGCTTCTCTCAAGATCACTAGAGACAAACCAAATTCCCACAGGGTTGAGTTGCACCTGTGCCAATTGCTGCCCAACTCTCCAGGTTAAAGCAATGAGTGCAGTCGGGTGATTAAGAGCCAGGCTAGCTGTTCCAGAGAACTGTCCTGGAAAAGAATTGTGATTACCAGCAGCTGTGTGAGTGGGTGTGCTGCTCCATTAAGCAGGGGCTGCTCTGCTGCCGAAGAGCATTTATAGCCAAAGCACCAGCACTACTGGGTGTGCAGGCTCAGAGAAAGTTAGTGGCCTAAAAAGGAAGAGCTGTCTAAGGGCCAAGCTGCTTCTGCTGCACTGCTCTCCATGGAAGGATGAGAAAAGACCACAGCCCCAGGGCACGGTAAGTCTCCTATGTTAGAGCAAAATAAAAGCTGGAAACTGGGCTACGGGGCAGCTAATGATCCAAACTCTAGAAGGTATCACTGAATAATGCCTCTGAACTAGAGGGGTGATAGTGTGGGAGAACTACTCTGAGTGACAAAGCAGGGAAGAGGATGGCTTTTTCTTCCTCCTGTCCTTCCCTTTTGCTAGTTTTATGGAATTAGAAAATGGCATAAAGCATGATTTAACTGAGGTAAAGTTTTTCTTCTTAATAGAGAGAACAAAAAACTACAGGTTTACATCTGAAACACCACAGATAAATGACTTCTTTTTCAAAGCTAAATGCTTTAGGCAGCTCCTGTAAGCCAAATCTACTATCCACCCTTCAAGTATTAAGTTTACTAAGAGTGTTAAGTTCCTCATAAAGTATTTTCTAGAAGTCTTAACTTCTTCCATACCAGACATTAAACCAGGCAAAGGAAACTTTTATTCTAAAGCTCTATATAAAACACTGAACCAATTAAAGCAGTGTAAGTTAATATTCAGATACCATTTTAACTTCCTCTGACTGAATCCATTATTCTGAAAGAACTACTGCAGCATATATGAAAGAGCCTCTGCAAAGCCTACTTACAAATATGAGTACCCTTAGAAATACCAACACACTAGGCTGAAGCAGCAGGAATCTGCATCTGAAACTCTTTGACATGTGCTGAGAACTTCTTGCTTCCTTTTCTCCATTCCTTGAGAATGCTAAAGCTGATGTAGACCGAAAAGCTTCTGGAAAGGAGAAGTAAAAGTAAAACCACATCTGACTGAGTGCATAATGAAACTTGTTTCTTTTTATGTCAAAATTGTGAATAAACTATAGAAATCAAAGTCTAATAAGGTTGGAAGTAAGCAGATAACTGAAGTGTTTTCCTTTTGCCAGTGCAGTAGACACACACTGCATCTGTTGAAAGCAATAGGAGAGGCTAAAGTACTAAAACTATGTTTACTAGACAGTAAAACCAGTCAGTCAATTAAAAATCTAATGAGATGTTTGTAACCTGTGAGGCCTTCTTTCCCCCCGCTCTCCAAACTCTAACACTGGATGTTCATAGCAGATCATTCCTTTGTAATTTTGTGCCTTTAACCTTGAAGCTTCTTCATGTAATCCAAAACTTTACTCAAAAATCAGATCCAACGGTTTTCCCCACAAATTAGTATCACTGCCTGATAAGCCTTGAACTCAAAGTTAATCTGGGATTCTCCTCACCCCCAGCTGCTTGCCTCGTGGTTTTACTTCATGCTATGCAGAACTAAGCTGGTCCTCCTGCGGTTCCTCCCTCCTCAGCACTGTTTCCTCTTCACTCTTGCATCAACACTGATCCTTCTCTGGTAAGGAGATGAGCTGGGTAAGAGATGTTCACTGGCCAAAAGAGGGTGGGAGGAAAAAAGAAGGAATGCATTTGGGAGTTCAATTTCCTGCCTCATAGTAGTAATTTAAGTGTGTATTTGCAGCACAGCTCTTCCACAGACTGAAATCCAAACAACAATGTCATTGTTTCTCTGGCCATACCTAAAATTTTCTCTTGCCCAGCAGGAAGCAAAATCTTGCTTCCACCTGCCATCATCTAGGCATTAGTTAAATAGTAACATTGAACAAAGTCTAAAATCCTACATGAAGTCAAAGTACAACGCTTTTTAGATAACAAAACTATACTAGGCCTTATGTATAGTCAAATCAAAAATGTTAGCCTGTGAATGAAGGGTTAATATCTCTTCTACTGAGCTTTATTAGGGAGAACAGAAACTATTGCTTTGAACTGTAATTAATGATCTCTTTTTAAAGAGAAGGAACAACAGAAATGCAGCTAAAAGATGCCTACTACACTGTGGGAGGGGGGAAGTTAGGCTAATTTTATAACACTGTATTCCTATGTTCACTATAAAACCTAAAGTTTACTAAGCTTGTTCTTTCAAGTACACTCGCTTTCTGCATTTCCCACAAAGCACTAACTGCTCTTTAAGGAGGTGTTTGCTCAAAGAGAATTAAGTTTATTGCTTTCATGTTCCCTTCAGCATTGGCCTTTTACTTATAAGTGATGATTTCTATGGGAATTGAACTATGTTTCTGCCTGAAGTACAGGCAAATGAAGGAACAGCCCTGTGCATGTGGCTGCTGTCCTGGCTGGGATGACGAGGTGCAACACCTGTTTCCCCACAGAAAACAACAGAAGCTTGAGCAGGTTTATGGCACAGCTTCACACACTCTTGACTGGATGAGTTGAGGCAATACCTGGATTTACCCTCAGTCCATACCATGTATGGACAACAAACTAGTTAATGGCATTAATCCTGGAAAATAATGGAAGAAGTAGTTGTAGGCAAGATGTGGCAGTGAGGGAGGGGAAAGAAGCAAACATGCCCAGTGTATCCCAGCTGGACCTCAAGTGCCACGTGAGGCAAATTCAATGTACTTTAGCTAAATTCTTGTTCAAAATTTGGGACACAAATATACCTGCATGCGCACCCCACAGAACTTGTACAGAGAAAGGCATTTAGTTCTTTAATTCTTGATATACCTACAAATCATTTTAAACTTATACAGTCTTATAGTTCAGATACATGATGTTAAAAAAAAGCTTCAACATGGTACATATCTGGATTTCCCAACCACTCACAGCTTCACACAAAGCCAATTACCATGCTATGTAATACTGCTTCTGCTTCTATCTTGCTACAAAGCATAACTATGCAAACAGATACACCAAAGTGCAGAAATGTTTTCTCCAGTGAGGAAGAAAACAGACTAGAGCCCATCAGAACACCACAAATATTTTCGTGTTGAATACTCAGGAGTTTGAGGACTTGCCTATCTATTGCAATGCAACCTTACATTTAATACTGAGTGAATATGATTGCTCTATTGAAATACACATAAAAGAGCTCTATGAGAACACTTAATATTTATGTAAGACTTGAATACAGGGAGGAGGAAAGTCTGTGTAAACATGCATTTGTTGAACAGAGTAAGCATTCTTGGCATTTTATAGAAGGTATTTGAGTAGGGTTTTTAGGTATATAGCATTGAAAACATAAAACTGGGGGGAAAAAAATCACTGATCAGGGAACTTGCTAAACAGTAATGAGAAGTTCTCAGAATACAGCCTGGGATTTACATTTTCTTCTCCCTGGAGTGAGGATGGTGGCACGTTAGCACTGCTGGCATGGGGGAGCAGCACATGTGAGCCCTGGAACGCACCCGCACCCCCAAGAGAGTCGTCTCTAATGTGTGGGAAAATGTCAAAGACTCCTTTAACCCACTGATGGCTTAATGCTGGAATAATCTAAATCAAGAAAGGGGAGGAAAAAAGATGTTGAGTACCCAACACAAAGCCAATTGATTCACTTCAAGTGCTGCTTCGCTCAGTGGGATGATGCTTCAGGGGCTGTTAGTGTATTAACATTTAATGGCTCCATCAGGGAAGTAATGCTGCCTCATCATATTTTGAAGAGCTCCAAAACCAGAGTTCTACCTGGCTGCCAATACAAGGCAATAAGGAACCCTTCCTCTTCTGCAGGCTTACATACCATGAAGGTATGTGAGCGTGCCTCACAGTTATGTGTAAGGTACTGATTAAGTCAACGTATGCTGCTTGAGTGAGTATCTGTAATGCAGGTAATCAGGTGAAGTTACTTGGTTTTGCATACATGCAGCAAATAAGGTGTACTACAGAAAACTTGGAGGCTGACGTGTGCCTTAGCGTTCTTTCACAAAATCTATATGGAAATGAATTCTGCAAAGCTCTTACTCTAACTGGAGTTGAATGGGAGTCAAACTCCCTGGAATTTTGTTTTTTAAGGGGGGGGAACAAAGCATCTTGGTTTCTATCAGCGGAGTCACAAAGTTGCAGGGTGTGTTTGCTATTTTCCAATCCTGAAGGCCTGATCAGACCACAGAGCTGTAGTACCTAACCAGTTCAGGCTCTATTTCATTAAGTCTAAAAATAAGTCAATTCATATTTTTTAAAATGAGCACATTATTAAATTTTAACCTTCAGGTACTTAAAATGTAATAAAGGTTTCTTTGTCCTCCTTCACTCTGCGTTTATAGGAACATGAGTTGCTTGGTGCTGAGGTGCATGGCAGGGGCAGCAAGGCTGCTGTTCTCCAGACCCACAGCTCCCCTCCCCAGCCCTGCCACCCCTGCACTCCATTGGCAATCATGATTTCCCAGCAGACAAGCAACCTGAAGCGCAATATTCTAATGGAGTGCAGGTAACCCTCAGAGCCTAGAGGAGTGACAACATCTACTATAGGTTCAGTAGTGCAACGCAGCAATTCTCACTTCCACATTCAGTTGCTATAAAGATCAGTTTAGGCTCAAAAAAGAACTGTAACACAAAGTATGAAAGGCATGTTTCAGCCCAGAGGTTCTTGATTGCTCTATCTTTTAGACAGATCTACTTGATAAAACTTTAGCTAGATTTTGATAACTAATTTCCCACCCCTTAGACTGCAAAACATCTAATGATTAGAAATACTACTTCCAAATGTTCTAAGTGTAGCACAGAGTCCAAATGGTTAGCACAGTTCTTAATTATCAGCAATTATAAATAATTATGCCTATAGTAGAAGGCTGCTGTATACAAAACAAACATTAGTGCAAAACTAAATTGCAAAGCAAAGCCTGACCTTGAACTGATATCCCTAGAAACACTTTGTCTAGCTAATGAATGCTAGGCAACGTTCCGAATGTTTTATCTTCTATTTTAGTGTATTCTGAAATGCCAGTACATTAAAAGACCAGTCGGGTTTACTAATTACTCTAAGAATTCATTTTAATTGCATATTATATACAGTACAAGTAAGATGGAACGTAAGACATCAACTTTAAATGGAAGAGTTCCATCCCAAAGCCTCATGTTCTAAGTTTTAAAAAAATGCAAATCAGTGCTAAGACCAAGGCTCCAAAGCAGGTGAGGTCAGCCTTTCTGAAGGTGGTTGAAGAATGGTCTTACCAAGATGCCAACAAATACAAATCCTTATTCCACCCATTGTGTCCAGACAATCCTATGTGACAATTCTCCATCGTATGAAAAACTATTTTTGTTTGAAATATGGCAATTTCTCTTTGTCTGTGTTTATAAGCTCTTTCAAATACTGCCCTGTATACCGTAAGGTTCCTTACCATGTTTTCTTTCATACATCTGCAGAATAATTTCCATGTCTCTGCTGCTTTGTGCATGCTGACTTCCTGTTTTCACCCACATTATTCTCTTAGCCCTGCAGTAGGACTTGGAGTCAAAGACAACCTAATTATTTTAAATGAGATTTGGACATGAGCTCATTTCCAGCCTTCCTGCTTTATATCTGAAGGACAACAGATCTCAGTATCAAGTTCCAAAATGTTTTATCTAGAAATTATTTTTAGGAAGACATTTAAATGCTTGTAAATATTAGAGCTGCTGAACTCTAGTTCAGCACATTACGACACTCACTTCTACAGCTCTTCCTCTCCCATCTAGCCACATCCTGATAGAAAAAGATGAACTATTCTCAAACTGTCTTCAGTTTAGACCAACAAGCCTGCAGATGTTGTTTCACAACCCCTCTGTCATGCAGCAAAACCCACTGGAGGTTTCTTTCCTGTCCCCCGTTGCGCCCCCTCTCAGCTGTGCTGGAGCAGCAGCAATACCCAGCTATGAGGGTGGCAGTGGTTTAAAATAAATCCCACTGCATCGGTCATGCCACTAGTTGGTTTCCAGTGCTGCTTCAGAGATGGCAGTACAGATGCAGCTTGCAATGACCAACCAGAGCAGCAGTTTTCTCAGTTCTGTCACTGGAGAATTGTCTTCAGCTACTTTCTTACTTCTACTGGAACAGCAGTAGCAGCAGAAGGCAACAGGGCTGCTCCATGTGGGAAAGACCTGTCCTGTGGCACATAGTTATCGTAAGGCCAGCTCTCTCATCTCCAGACTTGCCTCTCTTAAGATGTCCATCAGCAAAAATCCCTTTTTAGTTTTAATTATTCTTCGCAGATCACTTATTCCAATGCTCTTGTTGCTGAGAATACTCAGGAATCTATGTACAGACAGGCTGTAATTAAGGCAGCACTGAAATTCCTCTCCTTGATTCCAGAGTACTTTTGTTTTGACGGGCAAAGCTCTTCTGTTGGGTGGACAACTGTTAAGACTCTTTAAAAACAGATTAAAAAGTATTAATGGTGGAAGTTCAGCACAAAACATTTCAGTATGTTTCATTATTTAGTCACTTATGGTACAGGCTCACGTCCTGACAAGTGATACAGATCAGGTTGTAAGGGTGCAAACCTAGTTTTGCTTTAGTTCGGTTTCATGCCTTGGTGTCTTTGCAGATGTCATTTCAGGGAGTTCCGCATGGGAGGAGCTGTCTGTGAAGCACAGGCCATTTTCTGATCCCTGACCTGCAAACTGATCTAAACAGAGCAACGCTTTTGTGGAGCTTCATTTAACCTGTGTGATCCACACTGCACTCTTAATACCCCACAAAATATCTCCAGCAGTAAAGCTACACAGGTAATTTGTAACATGCAGTATAGAAACTATTCCTTCAGTCCCCTAAGCAGGGTGTGTGGCTGTCCCCTAACAACACAACTGATGTTCCTATTGTGGCACATCCTAGACACGGCCACAGCCTTCAGACGGGTTTAAGGTAAGAAGCAGCTTAACTTGCTGAGTAAAGCTTGCAGATCAGGAACATAACTAAGACACACAAGAGAACCATCAGAACACTGCAGCTACAATCACAATGTCTGCGCAGCAGCCTCAGTAAAACACTTAATGTTTCCCACCTTCAAGAAAAACAAAACCCTCTTCCTTCAGAGCTCCAGTACAGCACAAACCACGATCCTAACAAGCATTTTATTTCTCAGATAAACAAGTATGCATATGATTTCTGCTCCTAGGCCCTCCTCAATTTCTTTGCTAAAAAGAGCTCTGTGAGGCATTAAAAACAGGATTCCTGGTGCACTCTTACAATAGGGAAAATTGAGTTGTTGCCAACTTTTTTTTCTTTTTTTTAAATAAGCACCATCTTGGAAGTGTAATTAGTAGCTCAAAAGGACATGTTAAGCATTTTAACTGCTTTTGCTATGGGACCTGCCTAGGCATTTGTATTCTTTAAGGCTCCACCTGCAGAAATCACTCAATGCAGAAAATGTGAGCACAGGTCCCCAAGCTCATGCCAAGCTTTTTTGTTGAGTGGACTCCTACAACCTAATTTCAACATGAGAACACAAATTACATGGCTTAATACAACATTAGTAATCTTGCATGATAACTGTAGAATAATCACAGCTCCAAGTGTGAAACACCAGCACTGAAGGGGGAATACAAAATGGATAAAGCCCTGCAGTGATTCAGTTGGGTTACTTTATGAAGTTTTTGTATGCAATGGAGCAAAGGTCAACATATGCATCGTGCAACTAGGACTAAAATCCAGAGGTAGGATCTGTTGAGATCTTTCTCACGGGGTTTTAAGGTAGAGGGCACTTTTTCAAGACTATCATACATCACTATTACTTTTGAATGCTACACTTTGCTCCTAGCAAAAAAAACAACCCAAAGTGTAAGTGACGTGCCTTCTATATTTCAGTTCTGAAGACTGAATGGCATCTTCATTCATGAAGTCATAGCCTGCACATAACCTTCATTCATAAATATACAGTCTGCGTATAACCTTCACTTCATGTGGCCCCATTTGGGCCAGGGATGGCATGTTACAAGCTCTACATATACCAACATACACACAATTACACAACAAAACAAGGGGCTAATTTTAGACCTTTGCAGCCTGCTAGCAAACAGAAGCAGGAGGCTGCAGTCTCTGTTGCAGCAGGTGCTGCACAACTGGCATGAGGAATTCTGGTTCACCACCCAGCCTTCTAGGCATGGTGGCAATCGAAATAACAACACACTGCACTACAAACAAGCATACTGAGCTTTTTAGTGGTAGTTTAACAAGATTGCTTTTATTTACACTGCCACACTTTAAAAAAATGGATGCTTTGTTGGTGAGTTGGGAAAGCATTTTCAGTTTGCTCTATCTTAGGAGTATTCCACCCATTTTAAAGAGTGTTTTCCATCATAAACGTTGCACTTGCTTAGAAGAATAAGTCTTCCTAATATCCAGTACTGCCCCATCTTAGTAATTTTTACCTTGATGAGTACAACGCTCACTCAATTTGTAGCCTTTTATGACATGCTTTCAAGACTTATATGAAATTTCAAAAGCATTTACCTGCCCTTGCAGTATTATAGTCTCATCTATCTCTATATTTCAGTTCTTCCTCTAAAATTCAAGTGAAGTAAACAGCTTGAACTCATTATGTCTGTATTGAGAGTTCAACTTCAAAATGCAAACAGAAAAGGGATGCGTGGTAGTGTCCTTTTTATAAACAGACTGATCCACACGATTCAGATGAAAAGTGAGTAAAGAGTTAATCCGAATGCAAAGGGCTCCATGTCAGTAATAGCATGAACAAACCCCCACAGAAGGCTTCATGGCTAGCAGCACACTCCACAGAGTCCAGATGAACCAGCAGGAAGAACAGAGGGCGGATAATCCTGTAAAATTACCCCAGTGGAAATGCTGATAAATTCCCAATTGTGAGACCTGCTCTAAAATGAAAAAAATGCAAGATACAATACAATTACCAGTCAACACTTGCACATCTCTGTATTTAAGCCAGACACATACTTCAGGTACTCCTTAATCCCTTGAATTTTGAATTTGTTACCCATTGTGGTGAGAGCTAGATTAAGAAAATAAACCCCAGAAAACAACCAATCAAATAAATAAACAACAAAAAAAACCAAACAAAAAATCCTGGAGATCTGCAACTCTGCTTACAAAGCAAATACCTGCCTGCAGAATTACAGCACGGGTTACTGTCAGAGAACTGTTGGGGTTGGAAGGGACCTCTGGAGATCCCCTCCTAACATGTTCCCTGCAGTTGGTTGTATAGGAAAGTGTCCAGACAGGTCTTGAATATCTCCAGAGAAGAACACTACACCTCCTCTCTGTGCTGCCTGTTCCAGTGCTCTGTCTGTATGCACTTGTGGAGATAGACATTAAAAAGAGATGGGGGTGGGGGTGAAAGGAAAACAACAAACCAGTTTGACTGTATTTGTTATGGTTGTACTTTCATACTACAGAACGCAGAGCAAGGCTGATACGAATTTTTAATTTTCGTGGAAGAGCTGTCAAGATCCACCGTGCTCACACCGTGCTCACACCACGACAGAGACAGATGTGCAGATGCAGACTTTCCTAAAGCCCCCTGGGATCCTGGCTTACAGGCCCCACAAAGCCCTGAGCCACACAGCTCCCTGCAGGCACACAGGCCCCGCTGACCCACTTCTCCGCGCTCCAGGGGCGCACACAAGCGTGCGCTCACACACGTGCCCGCTCACAAGCTCCACAACCCCTCGACTTCCCCATCCCGCACCCGAGGAAGCGCCGTCCCAATTTCCCTGTTTACCCCCTCAGGTGCGCGTCCCCCCGCCCCACATGTCAGCGCAAGCCCCGCCCCCCTCCCGCCCCCATTGGCCGCCGGCGCTGCCAATCACGCGCCGAGCGCTCGGGGCGGTTCTCCCCTCGCCCGGCCGCTCGCAGGGCCGCGGGCCGCCCGCTGCCAGCCGCAGGCCTCGCCCCGCCGCCCCAGCAGCGCCGTCCCTCGGCGAGCGGAGGGCTCAGGAAGGAAGGGAAACGAGATGGCTGGAAAACTGAGCTTTGGACCATTATCAGATTGATGTCATTTCCCTCTCTGCCTTTGTTTAATTATTTTTAAACAGTTGGGGGAAAAATATAAATACATATATACGTATATGTAAAGAACTTGGTGCTTCCAGATGCCGTTACGCTTATTCCTCTTCATTGCCCTCCGATGCGAACGCAGCCCGATTCCCGGCGAGAAGCTGCCAGTTCGCTCTGGCGGCGGATGGGCGGCAGGACGACCCCGGCCCCCGCCCGCAGCCCCAAGCCCGGCGTGGCCGCCTCCGGAGCGCCCGCCGCCCGCCCCTGACACCCAACAAAACAGCCCCCCCTCCTCTCACCGAACTCTAAGCCCCCCCCTCAAAGCGGAGGATCCCCCCCGCCCTACGCCGCTCGCCATAATAACGCCGCTCCCCTCCCCCCGGCACCCCCCGCCCCCGTTAACCCCCGCAGCCCCGCTCCCCGTCCCCCTGAGCACGAGCCCCCCCTCGAGGCGAGGCGCGGCGGGCGCACCCCCACCGAGCCCCTCTACCTGTGGCTGCAGCATCCCCGTCCCCCCGCCGCCCTCGCTCCGCCGCCTGCCTGGCTCTTTGTTTCCTGCCGCGGGCCGGACGGGAGAGCGGCTCCCCCCCGCCTCCTCCTCACACTCATTGAAAGCAAACAAGCATCATGGCGGCGGCGGTGGTGGTGGCGGCGGCTGCGGGCGGGCCGGCCCTCCTCCTCCTCCTCCTCCTCCTCCTCCTCCCTCCGCCCCGCCCGCCGAGGCCGCCCCCTCTCCGCGACTGCGCAGGGCCGGACCGCAGGGGGGCGCTGAGGGGAGCGCTGGGGTTCGTCGTGTCCCCCAAACGGAGGCGTGTGGTGGGAAGGGTGGGTCGGGGTGACGGAAAAGTGGATAAAAGTGACGGATCAGCGGCGTTTTTCTAAAACTCTGAGCGGTGTACAGCTGTAAAGCAGTTCCCAGTGCGAGGCCAGGAAGCCTAATTAAAGTCTTTTTGGAGAACTTTAAATTCCATGTAATTGCTATTCAGAGTTGCCGTACACGGCCTCAGGAGTGGATGGTGCGTTTAGCAGAAGTCTTTTCCACACCTATATCCATAATACAGCAGATCCTTGCCCCACATCCTTCACTGTGATATGGCCACCGGCTTCCATCCACTGGAACTCCCCTCCCCTTCCCTCCTCTCCTTTTTTGTTATTTGAACTGGTTAATGGATACATACTGAGGTACTTGGGAAAGTGAAGATGTCTGTAAGTGCTGTTAGTGCTGCTGCTGTGCAGCAAGGTCTCACGGTGGGATGAGGGACGAGGCCGTGTTAGGGGGTGGCAGGAAGGTGCTGTCAGATAAAATTGTAAATAACTTCAAAATGAAGAGAATTCCCTCTCATTATGCTCAACATGCTGTTGGAATATTCGAGCATTGGTGGTGCAGCAGCATCCCCTCAGCAAAAGGAACAGTAAAGAGAAAACCTCAAGGGAAGTTCAGGATAGGTGAAAGGTCCTTCAGCAGAGGGCGGTGGGCATGGAACAGGCTGCCCAGGCACAGCCCTGAGCTGCCAGAGCTCAGGGAGCACTGGGGCACTGCTATGAGTCATTGAATTTGGGTTTGGGTGGTGCTTTGTAGAGCCAGCATTTGGATTCAGTGGTCCTTGCGGATCCCTTCTAAGCTGGGACATTCTGTGATACTATTATGCACAGATCACAACTCTGTTTCTGGAATGGGAAAGCTAAGAGTTGAAGCCTCATCTGTTTTGGTATACATGGAGAAGTGGCTGGAAATGAATGGCACTCTCCTTTGTTGTGCAATGAGGCCTTCTCTACTAACAATGTGAAAGGCGCTGAACCAGGCTGTGCTTCTGAGGAACACCAACATCTGAGCAGTATCCACCATGAGCAGCGCTCTGAAATGTAACCCCAGCATGCCACGTACCCAGCCTGCTCGTAAAACATCCTCCTTAGAAAGGCTTAGTTAGTCCTTTGGCACTTGGTTTGGGAAACAATCATGCTGTACTTCAGATTTCTGTTCAGCCTTATCCTATCATATATCTGAAATGCTCTCGGATGGCAAACTACCTCCCCATGGCTGTGTCAGATACCTGAGCTGGCTTGGTCACTGGATATAAAGTGGGCTGTGCACTAGTGCCAGACTGGCTGCAGAGCCAACAGCCATTCAGAACAGAGCAGAGCAGCTCTACATGTCATTCTCTGAGCTGTATGCGTGTTCTTTCCAATAACCAGCTGTCCCTCACATTCTTCAGTTAATACTTTCTAGGTCAGATATGGCCTCAATAGACTGTATCATTTTGCCTAGAGCTAGTTCTCCAAAAGCAGTAGTAAAGTCTTTGAGCACATTGCAGGATTTTCCAGGAATTGCTTTTTGGCAAAGGAAGATCAAGTGGTTTTGTCCCTTAAAAATGGTTGCAGGGAAACTTTATGCCCCAAGGGCAGATGGTGGGGTAAAATTGCAGTATGTTTGGAAAGAGATATTGGGGAGAGCCTTTGCTGTTGCAAACAGAAAGCAAATGGCAAAAATACAAATGATTCTCAAATAATCAACATAAGCAAAAAAAAAAAAAAAAAAAAAAAATTAGATGAATTAAATCAATCACAAAATAATTCAGTATTATTGCCCATTATAGAAGCTATCAGTAGAATCAGAGCACATTCTGAGTTGGAAGGGACCTGTGTAGATCATCAAGTCCAAATTCCGGCTCTGCACAGCATCACCCAAAAATCAGACCATCACAGATTACAGCCATTTGGCAAATTTCAAGTTATTTAACTCTCTGGTAACTTTACAGGTGTATGGGAGCTGCTGAATCACGGCCTGAACCTCTGATTGATCACCTGAGGTAAGCAATAAACTATGGGAGCACAGGTGAAGGCAATTCATCTGTGCTGCTGGAAGGGGTGGAGCCTGGCTGCACCTCTGCTAGACCCATTTAAGAGCTGAGTACCAGTAGAGAAGGATCTCTTCTGGGGATCTCCTCTGCTGGAGTTTTGTAAGTGAGCCCAGGATATGGGTAAGTGTCTTATCTTTTCTGCTCTGGTGTAATCGCTACATAGCTAAGCTCCTTGGTATACTGTAATGTCTGTATGTTTATTGGTTGTGCACCAGGCAGCTCGAAAGGCAAATGAGCAGCTTGAAAGGCAAATGGGATCCTGGGCTCCATCAGGAGAGGGGTGGTCAGCAGGGAGAGGGAGGTGATTGTCCCTCTCTACTCGGCTCTTGTGAGGCCCCATCTGGAGTCCTGTGTCCAGGTGTGGAGCCCTCAGTATAAGAAAGACATTGAGATTTTGGAAAGGGTCCAGAGGAGGGCGACTAAGATGATCAGAGGGCTGGAGCACCTCCCCTATGAGGACAGGCTGAGGGAGTTGGGCTTGTTCAGCCTGGAGAAGAGAAGGCTGCGGGGTGACCTCATTGCAGCCTATCAATACCTGAAGGGAACCTACACCCACGAGGGGAGTAAACTCTTCAAAAGGGCTGACAACAGCAGGACTGGGGAAATGGATCCAAGTTGAAGGAGGGAAGATTTAGGTTGGACGTTAGGGGGAAGTTCTTTACAAGGAGAGTGGTTAGGCCCTGGAACGGGCTGCCCAGGGAGGTTGTGGATGCCCCGTCCTTGGATGTGTTCAAGGCCAGGTTGGACGGGGTCCTGGGCAACCTGATCTGAATGTGTGTGTTTGGTGACCCTGCTAGGCAGGGGAGTTGGAACTACATGATCCTTGAGGTCCCTTCCAACCCGGGTGATTCTGTGATTCTGAGTGTGTTATGTATGAAAGAATCTCCACACAACAATGACAGAAACCCAACAAGAGTCCAGAATAACAGCCTATCGTATCAGCTTTTGTTTGGACCATCTCTTTGCTTGTGTGGATGGAAGCAACAGAATGAAGTAAAAACATGTATGTGGTTTTTTTTTTTTTTTAGAAACTGTTATGCTGTACGGAATTTCCTGTGCAGAAGTGCTGGTGCTCATCCGTACGTGTGATTAACTTTTGCTCTGTGCAAGTGTTATCAGACCTGTAACCACGCAAACACTGGAGCAGATGGTCTGTGCTGGTGTCGGTGTTTCAGGTCTGGGTGCCTAATGAGATCTGAGAGTGAAATATGAGCCTCTCTTCATTTTGTTTCTCATAGTGGATAGATTTTTTTGCAAGCACTCTTGTTGCTCAAGGTCACAGATTCATCAATCAGGTGAGATCCCTTCCCATTAATCTTTTACCTGCCCATGAGTTTCCCTACATATGGTGAGCTGCTCGTTGCATGGTGTATAGTTGTCCTGAGTTCAGGATGATATTAAAGATAATCAGAGCAGAAACTAATCTGCACTGTTAAGCTCAGAGTATGGTATGTCTAAATTTTCATTCGTTACCTATAAACAAAATGCTTTTTTGCACTGTGGAACAAACTTCAGGTGGCCACCTTTGGGCCAAATTCAGTTTTCGATATGTACCCAAAAGTGAGCATCTGTATAATCAATAGACTCAGCAGTTCCCATACAGCATCCTATAACCCTTCCAAACTGGGGCTAAGAGCATTTGCTGTGAGTAGCTTAATGATTCCCAGCACTGCCACCTCCTGTCACTTCTGTCTGGGACAGCCTGGAATGGTTCTGGGGGTGCTGCTCTGTCCGTGTTGATGACACTTGCAGCTGTTTTGAGGCCCTGTTGCCTTTGTGCCCTGACAGAAGGATGTGAAGCCTGTGGCAGGGAGTTGTCTCTGTGGCAGCATTAGGGTACTTTTTGCTTTGCTAAAATAGCCAGATTTGGTTAAGGCTTGTTTGACTTCTAAATGCTTCGGGCTAGAATACATATCCTTCATCCTTCATGGGTCATGCACGATGAGTGAACTGGCAAGACATCACCACATGAGAACAACACAAACAGAGAACAAACAGAGCTGTCATGGCTTGTGAAAGCTCTGGTGTCTGTGGTTACAGAAGAGTTGAACAAGGAGATTTTCAGTGCTCTCCTCTATTTCCTGTACCCTGGAAATGTGAAGAATATAAGCAGATGAGAAATGAAGCAAAGAACTATGGCAAAACAGGAGAGAGAACAAGGAAGAAAGTAGAAGCAGAGAGGGACCACAAACAGGAGGGCAGAACTTGGTTACAACCTGTATTTTTTCAGAGTATGTGGGTAGAGAGACAGATCTGAATTGAACAACAGCTTCTATTGCTAGTGAGGTCATGGGATCACTGCTTTGAATGTGGAGCATTCCTAAAATGACAAGTACTCTGAAAAATTCCAATCTTAGGGTTCTCAGATTGGACGTCTGAAATCATTGCATGTTTAATGATTTCAGCCTTTGGTTTTATGGCCTGTTCACCATCTACCAAATGAATGTAATGGCATTGCCTGTAACAGTTGGATAATAAAGATAAATCTTTGTTGCTTATTGAGCACTGAAACCACAGTGAAAGCCCCATACAAAAAGCACTGAGGAAATTCCTGCTTTCCTCTGCGTGGACTGGAGTTTTGTAGCTTCCATAACTCTTGTATGCAAGAAGATGATCAAAAACTCTCACATAGCCACAGCAGAAGTAAACTGAGGAATTTTAATGCTGGGATGTCACAGTTTGTAGGTACTTGACTTTGCAGCCTGAGGTATTATATTAATATGCATTATTGAACAAAAATGCTCTAAGTACATTAAAAGAAATTGAATGTGATGAAAGTTTTTGGACGCTTCTTGCTAGAAATACCTCTGCTTAATATGAAGATTTCTTTAACTTCTTCAGCTTTCAGGTCTATGGAATGTTTAGTCACAGTTCTTTTTCTAGGTATACTCCACTGCTAAAATAACAAATCTAAGAATACAATGATTCTTAATTATCGTAATCAAATATTAAAATCTGGGAACCATTAAGAGTCTGAATTGAAATTACAAACCATCATATTGTTTTGTTGATTGTAATGTTTTAGATAGATTGATTCCTATGAGTTTTTGTCACTAGAATCACCTCCCCAGCTCTTGGTTACCCTTCTCCAAGAAGATGACCATCTTCTCGTCTTAAAGTAAGATAACGATGCAAAAAAAAAGTTATGACTTGCACACATCATTACACAGGCGGAGTGCCTACTGTCATTAAAAGCATGACAACAGAAGCACAGCTCTGCTCTACTTTGCATGGCACAACCCTTTATGTATGTGAGTTCAGTGACAAATAGTGAAAATTACTTTGCAGTATTTCAGAACCCAGTTATAGAGTCACAACTGAGAGATTCACTGCCAAATAATGGCATTACTGGTCTAAAAAGGAGGGATTCTCACTAGTGGAAAGCCAGCTGCTCAAATTACCAGTTCATCTTTTTGGTCCTTTCTACTATATCCTCTTCTCTTTGTGCCCATTATTGTGCTTCTTTTCTTTCTGTCAGCATCTTATTTTTCATCTATTCATTGTCATTTTCTATACTTTTCTCTAGCAGCAGAAACATATTTACTTGCAAGCTGATCCCATCTGTGTGGCTGTGTTGTAAAGCTTCCCCCTGCAGTGGCACTGCATGTCTGGTTCAGTTTCATATGACAGGAAGTTCCAGTGTACAGAATTGCCAAGATTTCAGGCTGCTTATCAAACAGATTTGCATTTAGGCATGGTTTTAGGGGGGGGAAAAAAAGAGGGTATGCAGTTTTTCTTGTGTAAAAACAAACAAACAGCAACAATGCTACAATATTTTGACTCTTGATAGTTCACTGATATGGGAGGTTTCTGAACTTTTAACTCAGTTTGACCTCGCATGCTTGCATCGTTTCCTGCTCATGAACCAGAATATATGGGCGATTGTACCTCAAATATGCACTAAGCTGTCCCTACTGTAATCTCATACCTTGCAAATTTAGTAGGATCAGGACTCAAAGGAGATAACTAAAGAAACCTTTGTCCTGGAGGAAATTACTGTGAATTAAAAAGTGATGGGTTTTCTCTTAATAAAAATTGAACTAATGCTCCAGAGTGGCACTGTGAAGCTCTCAGCTTATAAAGGTGCTATCTTTGAGGAAATAAATATGTTAATCCAGCTGTCTTGCATAAATTATCATTTGGAGCCTGATCTATTTCCCATTGGAGTAGGATGGGCTCAATCTACTTAAGTTTCTCCATGCAGTTTCACGGCTTTCCACTATCTTCATCTGTTGTCTCACATTACTGTGTGTGGGTAGAGTTGCCACATTCCACCCATGACACAACTGTTTCAGTGGCAAGTGAACTGATATGTGCATATGGTATATGCAGTCCCTACACAAACCGTATGCTTTTGGACTGCTATCTGTGCAATTAGGGGATGTTACGGAGGGTTCTTGAATGCAAAGTCCATTTGCTCTTTTGTTAGAAGACTTTACAAACTTCATTTATCTTCACCATGACCTTACTTTTGATATTTGACAGAATGAGTGATGTATTGTTTTCTTTTTGTAAATTAGTAACTAGTTTTAATTACTTTGAATAACAATAAAATGATTGCATAAGCTTTGATAATTTATTTCTATAGTTTTCTTGCATCAAACATCAGGCACAAATTATGTAGCAGAAGTGACTTCATACAATAGTGCAGTTAGTCATAACCTTCTTTTTTCAACTTGCTGGACATCTCCTGTATGTTCAGTTTTCCTCACTGCCACATGTTTTGCATAGGAGATAATTATTTGTCTGAAGAGTTTTGGTTGAGTGCAGCCTCTAATGGGGGAGGAAAAGATACTGAATTGGTGAAATACACTTTAGTCATGAGGTTATGAAAAACAGTAATAATTTCTTCATTGGTAGCTACAAAAACTACAAAAAAGGTCAATAAATATAGGTAGCTGTGAAGTGTGGGTATCTGTATCTTTTTCCTTCATCTGAACTGACATGATACTTTCCTAAGGATACCAAATTTGCTGAGAGTGGGTGGGAAAGGTGTTGTATTGGGCGAAATGTTTAAAATCACAGCCAGTGTAATTAAATATCAAAACTAAAAAGCCCCTTTTCATGGAGCTACCCACTGGATTGCTTCCCTGCTGCAGAGCTGAGTTCATTGGGACACCCATGGGTCCAGTTCACCTAAATGAATGTGGACATATATGGTACACATATGCAAGATGGTCACCATAGGCTGTCTTTATGGTCAGTAGAGTTACAGTACCAATCGTTGGTGCTGGCATTGCTTTCAAAAGACTTGAAATCACACAGTGGAGTGGAAAACGTGAAACTGCATGGGATTTGTGCCAAAGTGCTGGGAGACCTCAGCACGCTGAACAAACACTCAATGCTCCCTCTTGCAAATGGGAGATGGTTGACTTAGTTTCCAGAGGCTGTACAACTGATCAATAAAAAAAAAATCAAAAGAATTACCTCCTTTTCAGGTGATTGCTGCAGGTGGCAAATTTGTCCAATGTTTCAAGCTTATGACTGGCTTGGTTCATTATGGCTTTTCCACTCCTTCCAAAGTATTAGGCACTTTGAATAAATGCCTTCAGTAAGAGCAAAGCGCCAGGTTGAATGAGCCACCAGTCTAACCTCTTCTTTTCATTGTGTCCAGAAAATCCACAGGTTTGAGCACAATGCAACAACCTGAAACAACTGCTCCATTTCCAAAAGAGTGTCTTTCAATATAAAGCCTGCTCCTGAGCAACTGGCACACGCTCAGCGAGCACAACATGAAGACAACTGGCAGCGTGAGTCACTTTGCATGTGATTGTTGAATGTGACAGATTGAGAATAGCAAGGAGTACAAGTTCATGCTACGCGAATGAAGTAAACCAGCAGCCAAGCATCCACTTGCTAGCTTAAACTACAGATAGGTGTGGGGTGCTGTGGAAGCGAAGTATCATCAAAGTTTTGGGAAAAAATGATTTTGAAACACGATTTTCTTATGTTGCCTATTTTTATTTCAGCACAGGCTGTCTCTTTCTTTTCGTGGTGGCAAACAGAAAGCAAGGGCGTATTTGTAGATCCTGAATTTCTAATAGCTTTTTACTTTTTCTCTGAGTTGCTTTTTGCTTCCTTCATGTTGATGCTGGGCTGGCCTTTATTCCAACTGCTCCAGCACACTGCCTGGGCAGAAACAGTTTCAAATAAATGAGGAGCAAATGCAGTTTTAGAAATGATTACTTTCAGAGCAAAGTCTAACAGGCTTGGGAAGAGCAGGGAAGTTACCAACGAAATCTGTGCTCCAACCAAACCCCATGTTTAGTCAAAATATTAAATCTGAGTAATTTATGAATTAAATTTAGCCACACTTGATTTTCAGACTTGTCTTCTGGGGAAAGATAATATCTCTCCCAATTTCTTGTTAATTAATGTTAAATGTGGTGTATCTGAGCACCTGGGTTGCTCAAGACAAACCTGTAATGTGTTCTACACTCAGTGCTTGAAGTGAGTTGTATAATGCTGTTATATAATAGCTTTTTTAAAAAAAGTGTGCTGGAGTGAGTAGTTCTAGAAGTGTTTTGTGGATGTTTCCTTTTTCTCCTGTGTTATCTTACATGTAGCATGGATTCTGTATGCACAATTCTGGTTACAACAGTTGGAACCAGATCTGTTTTCTCCTTTAATTGTTTTCCAGGACTTTTGGAGGATAATGGTTCCTGGGAGTCCTTTTGTTGCTCTGAATAGTGAGTGCCTAGAATGAATTCACTGGCCTCCACTTTATTTTGCAAATAATTATGGGTATTATGTTAGCACAAGAACGGTCCAGACCTTTGCTTCTTGATGTGCCAGGCACACTCTGTTTGCTCACCACAGCAACAGAAAAAGGTTAAGTGCATTCTTTGTATTTGTGAGCTCTGGGCCAAGTTACCCTTGTCAGCTCTAGGTGATTTATTTCTTCAGATCTGCGTTGCTGGTTTGACGGCGATGACCTGGTGGAGATGTGGGAAGCTAAGGGATCTCCATGGTGATTTATTTATTTAAATGTGTATTTATTCAGAGCCTTTTGCAGTTGCTTGTCATAATGGCTGTTTAATTGTAACAGCAGCTGCCCTTCTGAAATACTCCATCAAGCCATGATGGACCATAGAGAAGTACCTGATAAGGCTGTGTGCAGCTGCTGGCACTTTTCTCCATCTCAGTACCTCCGTGGCTCTGATATATGGTGAAACTTCTCCAGCCTGAACACCTTCTGAGCTTCCTTTTTACCTTCTTACTTACTAAGCATCTTCTTACTCAGTTCTCAGTGATGCTCTGTCGTGAACATATTCACAAACTTTACAAAAATCCCAAACTCTTTCTCTGTAGTGCGGCTATTGCCAGCCCATTGGCAGTGTCTGTGCACAGACTCAAGCTGCTCTGATGTGTTGAAGCAGGGGTAGGGAATCGCTGGTGAATGCCATAGTTTTGCTGAGATGCAGCCCGAGGTTGCCTGGTGCCAGGGCCTGCAGGTCCTAGTGACTCGCCAGGACCCGTGCTGCTCTTTCAAATAATGGACAGCAGGTGGTAGCACATGTTCATTTCAATATCTTTTTATTTTTTAAAAGAATTACTCCTTCCAAAGCTTCATCTTATTTTATGAAAAGGGGTCTGGAGGAGGAAATCGAATGCCAGAGAGGATGTGCATTTAGCCTGCTTCCAAGTCTTTTTCCCAAGAAGGCTGAAGCCACTCCCCTTACCTCTGACATTTCTAGAGTCACTTTTCCTCAGTGAGCTTTTCTGTTGAGTTAAAGAAAGAGCGAGTCTTGGCTTGAATCTATAACATCATGCAGGATAATTTTGCTGTGGAAGCATGCAAGTAGTGCTGAGTAAGCAGAAGACGGGCTGGGAAAAGCGTTGAGCTCGAACAGGCTGTGCCTTCCTGCATGGGAAAGCTGAATTAACTTGGTTGAATCAGCTAGCAGTTCTGCTGAAATGAAAGAAGCTCTCCCAGCCCAAATGGACTACAAGCAGAAGGCTGCTGAGAGATGGGACAATAGCCAGGGTAGAGTTTCACACAGAAAGGCTCTGGTCACTTGGTTCACTCTACTCTCATGCAGGCGTGTAGAACATACAGGGCTGTCTTCCCCGCAAGCTGTAAATCAACAGACACAAAGTAAACTATTCTGAGCAAGTATTGCTGTAAGTTTTACTATAATAGGGTGCTTTGTATGGGGCTGGTGAGAACATCTGCATGAATATGGACTAAGATGCATGAGAGGTTTGAAAGCACTCAGCCCAGTGAATTGATATGTCAGTAGCACATTCATCCCATGACTTATTTAGTGCAGACACTGTTTACTGCTCGCTTTGGAAATATTTCAGTTCCAATAAAGGTGTAAACTTTGTTTTATTTAATAACTAGGCTTACATAATTGAAGTATTACGACAACCTGCTGTGGCCTGAGAAATACTGCTTGAATGAAATGTTCTTAAATGAAACTGAGTGACTTTGCCTCAGATTTCTCCTTTGACTGGATTTATAATTGCTTTCAGATTGTCCTTAAAGTGCCCACATCTGGGCAGCAACATCTACAGTTTGATTGCTCAGATAACAGCAAAGACCTTCCGTGGTCAGACATGGACCAGAGCACAGCTGAGCTGTGCCAAGAATCTTAGCCCACCTACACGGGATGTATTTTCAGAGGTAGCTGGTTGTGTCATGCATGCTAAAAATCTATTATACATTTATTTGCTGTTACAAGAGCAGAAATGCCAGAATTTTATGCTATAGAAAACAGATGCTGTCACAAGAATACATGATCCAGCTTGGCTCTGCATAATCTGAACTGTCTAGGTTTCTTCAGAATTAAACCATAAGCCTGCTCTAATTAAATTGTTTTTGAGGTTTTATGTCTTCATGTGAACAAGCCAGAACTTTTCTTCTTCAGCAGTAGGCTGGGATCTTGTTCCCACCTTAAACGTAGGAGAAGTAATGATTCTGAGGAGAACTGACCCTACTTCCAAATGGTCTCAAAGGTTTGTTTTGTGTAGTTTAAATTAGTTCTTAATACACTGAGGTGACTATGTCATCTCTTTTCCAATGCAAGCCTGCCACAAACAGGTGCTTCATACAGTATTCAGCAATGTAGTGGAATAGCAGTTGAGCCAAACCCCAACTTTTCCAAAAGTGGGTACTAATTTTGTGTCCCAGTCACATGACAAATCTTACTTAGTCAAATTTTAACAGCAGGGATAGTTTCTCACTGAGGCTGCGTGTTGCTGTTTTTATAAGAAAAGTTAGCTAGCTAGTAAACCATACAGTGAAAGGGATTTTGAGTGGAGGAGAGGGTGGGTGCTAGGATGACTACTGTGTAAGTAATGTAGCAACAGATGTGGGATACTACTGGTCAAGCTTAGCCAGACTCTGACTTATAATTACAACAAGCTGCTTCTGAAGGGTGGTTCTTGCGGAAAAGTCAGTTCTAGCAAGTGATATTCCCTTCAGGACAGGATGATAGGAAAGCTCTGCAAGCTGGAGTGTAGACTGAGTGTCCTGCCAGTAACCTTTGCTGCAGTGACGTGGGGGAACCACCCGTGGTGGGAGTGCAGATGGCTCGTGCTAGGGGGGAACTTCCCCTGACAGACTAATCCACTCCTTGTTTAACTTCAGTACAGCAGAACTATTAACTGTAGGTGGAATCTGGATGTGCAGGGCGGTGTCCAGCTCTGTAAACAGAAACAGGAGCAAAAATCTAATCCTCCCTTCTCCATCTTCTCATACTTGAAGCTGATGGCACCGAGGGCTGCACTAGAGTCTACTAAAGATATTCCTTCCCTTGTAGGGAGTCTCATAGCTTGCAACAGAAGCATCAAGTTGTGAATAAACAGCAATGTGAAGCTGGGACATAAGCTGTATCCTGTGAACAAAGTTGAATTGCTGAGAGGCAAGTCACAGAAATTCATTCAGGAACAGAGGTACTTCTGTCTGAATGTCCAGCTGAGCTCACGTGTGTCTTCCTCTGATTTGGGAAGCTCAGCCATCAGAACTCCAGAGTGCTGGTTCACATAATGCTAAGTTTCACTGTGTCTGCTGACTGTCATCCAATGTTTTCTAGTAAGAGTGGCAAAGCATGCATATGTAGGAGTAAAAGGGTGCTTCAGTACATTTGGCAAAGCACAAGGTGCTTGTGTTACTGGCGGGTGAGCATTTCTGGGGCTCCCTCCTTGGCTGGCTTTGCAGAGCTAGATTTCAGCTGTGGCTGCCGTGGCTCCGGCTCTTTGCTGCAGGTTCAGTTACAGGCTATCAGCTAAGGCAGCAGATATTTTTGCCTACGGTGTCCTGCTATTAGATATGGATGGAGGCTAAGGAGAACATTAGTAATTAGGCCAACTCCACCCTACATGGTAGAGATATGGTACCTGCCTGTGAGATCCCTGTGGAAAACCCCTGTAAACCTGATAAGAATTCACCAGCTGGCCTTTGATGTCTGTAGGTTTCAGCTGCAAAACATTTAACCTAAGGAAACAGTAGACCTGCCTGTTCCCAAATGGGTCTGAATGAGGGCAAGTTGAAAATATATTTGGAGCTTTTTACTATAGATTTCCCAAATTAGTCTGTTCCAGCAGAAGGAAGGGGGTTTTCCTCTCCATAGAGGATTCTGTCACCAGTTTTGCTACAGAGTCTGCACATCTTTTGTTTTGTTAGGAAAAATCTTCTCAGATGGAGATATACCTGAAGAGATTCAGACCTTGCCTGTGTTTTTCTCATGGTAACTTACTTTCATGTAAGTGTTCATGGTGTTTCAGTGATGTTTGTGGAGGTCAGAACGGTTCAGGGGATTTTATGCTGTGCACTTTTGAAGTATACGTCCACAGAGGCTTCACAGCTGCTCATACAGCTATCTTGCTGCAATCTGTATCTTACCGCTGTGAAAGTGAATGAAGAAAATCCTAATATAACGCAGCAGATGAAGTAACATTCTGGCACAACACCATGAATGAGTTGGAAGTGAAGGAGGAACATTGTGGGCTGCAGACGTCAGGAAGGAGTGGAGGTGATCAGCGTGCAGGGATGCGAAGGGGAGATCTGTTCCAGACCTCAGAAGTAAGAAAGCCAAGGTGGAAAACTACCCTTTCTGATGGATCTTTCAGGAAAAATGCCATTTATCACTGTAAACCAGACTGCAGCCCCAGTCCTGCTCTCTAAGTTTGAGGCGTGTATGTCCAAATCAAAGGATCTGGTTTTTACTTTGTTGCTCACCTTGCCCCTGTGAAGTATTTCAGTGCTTATGCAATGAATGAGAGTAATTCCTTTTATCTAATTGAAAATGCCTGTGTATTTAAAATTAGATGCTGGAGTGCTTTGTGTGGTTATAAAGGCCTCCAGGAAAGAAAAAAAATGTGATTTAATGGAATTATTTGAGTGCTTTTAAAAAAGAAACTCCTCCTTAGTGCTGGAATGACTGAATCCAAACGAGACTTATCAGCTCATCTCTCCAGGCCAGAGAAAAAGAGGCAGATAATGCAGGGTAAAAGGGCCTGTTTTAAGAAGACACGACTTCTTTGTGCGTCGGTTCCCATACCTTGGTTACTGACGCAGTGTTGGTGCGTCACAGGGTGTGTTGGGTATATTACACTATATTATGTGGTGTGAATTTTTTCTTATTTGGCAGGAAATGTTTGACAGTCTTTCTAAGGGCTGTAGCTGCCTATAAAAGACCTTTGTTTTCCAACTGCTGTAGTGCTACGCACAGGAAAAGCGTTTCTCCGCATAATCAAGCAGTTAATAAAAAAACATGTCTAGCTTTAGTTGTAACTGATTGCCAGTTATAAAAGAACTGCTTTTTGTGGCTTTTTCCCCCAGAAAGATTAATGATTAAAAGGACTGCTTCATATTTGTAAATATACATAAAGATAAAAAGTTCTGTAAGATATGACCTAATGTTTGGATTTTAAAGCCAGGCTCTTCCCACTCCATAGCATCTAACTTATGCTGTTGCTCATGGAAGTGGCTGGATTCAGGCAGATGTTTTTCTTGCTACATCACAAGCAACATTCAAATCTCAGCCTATTGTAGTCAGAATGGATTGCTTGTCTCATCTGTAACTTAGTAATATGCACAGAATGGATATGAGAACATTGTGTGAAATTAAGCACCATTTTGGCCTGCTTTGTAACCGAAACATGGAACTCATCAGTAGCTTTCTGCATCAGCCCATATGCTGCAGCCCAACCACTGCTTACAGGTAAGGAGACCTGAGCATCACTGGTTGTAAATGCACACAGAAAACAGGAGGAAAGCTGGGTGCTCCCAGGAGTCAAAGGGAACTCTGAACAAAGACCAATGCTGAATGCCAGCTCGAAGGCATCATTGGTGTTGCCTTTGCTCATTTAAACCTGCTTCTAATCCATAGTTGCCCTTATAGCATCATTTTAATTGATTGAAATATTGATTGGAATTGTGATATCTCTGCTATTGGTGGTCCATGTGCACTTAACAGTATTAGAAAAGGCACTACAATGTGCTCTCTTTCTTTGGCACCATGCCCTAAAATAGCTATAATGAGTTCATGGGACCACTCCTCACTTCCAGGTGTCTGTGGGAAAGCACCCTGGGTGCTTTACTGTGGGAGACAGCTGAGCAGCTGAAGCAGAGAAGGAGCAATTTAGAAAGAAATAGCACCATGCTATTTGCACTGCTTGCATTTTAGAAATCAGGCTGAATGTGACTTCTGCAAAATGTCAGGATAAGTGCTCAATGTGATGTTTTATGCACTATCCTGAGGATACTGTAATCTCATTTCCAATAAGCATCATCATAAAGAAGAAGGCTGTCACGCCCTGTGGTTTGGCCATACTCACAGCGGGGCACTGCAGAGCTTCCCATGGCTCAGATGCAACCAGCCACCACAAGGAGCATTACACACATCACTGCATTCTTCAGTCACCCAACTCACAAGAAATGGGAAGGGAAAGCAACTCTGTTATCGCTGCAGCCTTAATAGGGAAACCAATGGCTCACATTACCCTATTGCAAGCATTTTCTCACTTAGTACTAATTCCTAAATCCCTATGTGCTTTCTGCCTCATTTAAAAATAAGATAATTTGGGAGCAAATACATACTGTTCTACCAACAGTCTTCCCTTGGGATCTTAATGAATATCTGGAAGTGCATGGATCTGTGTATGTGCCTGCCCATCTGCCACCTGTGGCATCATCTTCTTGTGCACCCATCCTGTGCTGGAAGTGCTATGGTGCCCTTCCCGTGGCATGGCAGCTCCTCCCTCCACGTCTGCCCTGACTGCACTCACAGGACTGTGACTTTGTGCCCTCAGATCCCATTTGGATTTTACTTTTGCTGCATTGCCACTTAACTGGCTGGCTTGTGGTCATCCAGCAGAAAGACCAGGAGACTTGGGTTTAATCTGGGGGAAGAAAATGCCAACAAATGTTAGATGCTTTGAAATCACTATGACGTTGCATGCTATCCATCCTCCTGGCTCTCATCATTTATGAATGTAAAGCTTTCCAGAAAAGCACACTAGGATCCCGATGCGATCCTAGCTGTGAGTATTGGGCCTGAATTTGCTGCTTACAAAAAAGCATACGTGCAGCAGCAGTAACCGTGAGCCTGAAATGAGCAGCCGGTGCTGTTGGCTGCTGCCCCCACCCTGCCCACGTTATGGGGAAAGCCGGCTGGGAACATGCGAGCCCCCCACTTGTCTGCATACAGAGCCCCGAAAGCGGGGAGAGCCGCGTGTTGCTGGGCTTAAAGCCAGCGCTAAGGCAGGCAGAGCCCTGCATGGCCCCAGCAGTGCCACTAGAGGCTGCCAGGATGCTTCTGTCGTGTGGGTGAGGCGCAGGTCCTGGCGCCGGGTCAGCAGTGGGGACGGGCGCCCGGTGGCACTGGAGTGTCCCGGCTGGGAACTCCTGCACCGAGAGCACGCGGGGCCGGGCTGAGCTGTTCCGGGCATCCCCTGCACCTGGCTGCTCTGCCGCTTCTTGGGAGCCTTGCAGAGCAGCGTGAAAGCAGTGGGATCTCCCACGCGTCTGTTACATGCAAATCACCTGGTGCTCTCCTGCAGCCTCTATCAGAAGGTTACAAGAAAGGCTGAGCTCGTTATAGAAAGATTTAAACCCCATGCCTGGAGGAGTTTCTGGGGGTAATCAGGGTATTTCTCTGCTGTAAGAATGCAGTTGGGTGCTGACCTTCGTGCTCCCTTATCCACACACACAGATCTCCCACCTGAGTGCCGACTGCTGTGCATGCGGGCTTACTTGGCTGCAGAGCTGCAAAGAGGGCCAAAAATACATGCCTTTCAGTGGGGTGCTACCCTGCGGCTAAGGAATACAGCACAGACCAATGCCTTTCAACCCTTTTTGCCTTAGTAACCCTCAGCTTTTTTTTCTAGTGAAATACAGCCTGTTTTTACAAATTTTGCATAGTAGCTTGCAGAATAGAATGCAGAGATTCACAGTCATGTCTTCTAGAGCACTTAGCAATAGTCTGTATAACCTTAATGACTCATGACCTGGTTGAACTTCACTAGAAAACATTACACTGCATGTTGGCAGTCCTCTAAACCCTTCCTGCTCTCCTCCCAGAAGAGCTGACAAATTATCTCATAGAATTTTGCAATTCTTCTTCTCCATTGCAACTGAGGGCCCCAATGAGTGCAATTGGCAATACCTCTGGCTGGGGCTGCCAGAAGGAGAGACAGTGCTGTGCAAACCCTGCTGTATCTCACTGCAGTTCCCCCAGTGGAAATTGCAGAGATGGGTCAACGTTGTTTCATATCAGCAGGAGTTCCTGCAAAGGGCAGTTTTTTGTTGTGATAATGTCCATCAGTCATTTTAGCTTAATGATTGCTTTCCCAACGGGGAGGTGTAGGAGTTACCTCTCACCAACACATCCAAGGAGGGAGCACAGCATACAGATATCAGTGCCTGCCACGATCCTGCTGCAAAATAACCAGAAACACAGACAGAAACTTGAAGTTATTTCTTAAAATAAGTTTTATAGTGAATGATCATCCATTTGCGTAAGCTTGCAGCCTTCTGCTAATCATCTCATGATCTGTTTTGTGGCTCACAGTGCTGTAGAATTCAGCAATGCCACTGCTTGTGGAAGAGGCACTAAATGGTGGGTGCACAGAAAAGTAAACAGCACCTCCTTGAGACCCATCAGTGATGGCCTTCCTTCTGCATCAGGCTGCATTTAAACCACTGAAGTGCAGGGTTCTCCAGCAACTGCCCATTTCTTATGGTTGTATTTGGATCTGCCCGTGGCAGTTAATTGAAAACCTACCTCAATCATGGAGCTGGAGGTGAAAAATCAGCCTGGGATCATGAGACTAAAATCATGTTTTATAAAGGACAACTTTCTGCCTGGCAGTTGTCCTTGTACACTGAAGGAGCTGGAAGTGTGGAATTAATTCCCAGTGCAGCTGAGTTCTAATAATCCAAATAGATCAGGGACCCAGCAGTGTTCTGTTCCAGCCAAATCCCACAGAGCTGCTTCAAAGCAACCTGCCACTGATGCCTGCGATGCTTCTGTGTGCAGCCAGCACTGATGGTTCTCTGTCCCTGCAGCCTGGTGCCTCAGTGATGTGCTCAGTGATGTTTGTTGTTTATCAATGAAAATGGGTCATCAACTAATTCAGTTACTGTGAATAGCAGCTTGTATCTCATGCTGAGATAATGAGGAGTAGGGTGTAAAAGGAAACCAGAAAAATGAATTCTGTAGAGGAGCTTGCAATCACTCGTCATTTTTCCATGTATTTTGAAGGAGCTACATTCCCAAGAGAGCAAACTGTTTACTATCTGAGGGCTAATTTGCTGCTTACTGATGGTGTCTCCGTTTTCCTTCTTTCACCTGTCCTGCTCCTATAAGCAGAAGTCCAGAGCACACCTGTCAGTGGCACTTTCAGGTGTACAGATGTTGGATGGGCTCACAGGTGTCAGCAGCAAAGATCCTTGCCAGCTGAGCAGTGCTGAACAGGTTTGCTGATAGATGGAAAAGGAAAGGGAAACAACAGGACTGTGGCACATGGGCTGGAGAAGGTCCTTGGTTGCACTTCAGTGCTAGATTTGCAGGTCCTCTGGTAGTCAGCATTATATTATTGCTAAATAATCAGTGACAGACTTGAAAGATTTAATGTAAGGTAGAGCCTGGAGAACGGTGTACATACCTGCATGTATTTTGTTCCATTAATGGCTTTCTGCTTGGAAAACCATCATCATTCTCTTGCTCCTTACAATGCAGCAACTTTTGCTCGGGCTGTCCAAGAAGTGACGCAGCCTGGTGGCTCACCCTGCTGTGTCTGCCACCAGCAGTCGCTATCTGACATTCAGGCAGTGATTGCATCCTGCAGAGCAGGCGTTGCTTCTGCAGCAATGCTGTCATTGCTCAGAGAAAGGCTGTGGCAACAAGGAGGGCTGCAGGCAGTGTAGGGTTATCACAGTCATTTATTTCTAATAGACTGATCAGGGTGTGGTATTCAGGGCTGTGGGTGGAACCTGGATTTCTGGGTGTTTTCCTGATTTATGATTGGAAATACTTAAAAAGTGATTTCTGTTTAGCAGAAGAATAGCTATGTCATCTTCCTGTGAATAACACGGGGTGTTCACATCTCCATGGCAATTGGAAGTGATAAAACAAACAGATGTTCTGCGGTTCTTCTACAAGGACAGTCCAGTGTTGGTTTGAGATTTAGTGCCCGTGGTGCACATATATCCCATTGCATTCAAATTTCTCAACCCAGCAAAGTCTGCCGTGGGTAGACTACAAATCCTGGGAGAAGCCATCACAGGTCTGAAGAGAATTATAGCTGGAAAGATTCTATAGTTTTGTTTCAAAAGTATTGGAGGAGGCTGTTGGAATAAGGCATTCCAACCCTTTCTTTCCATCCACCTTAATCCCATTTTCAGCTCTGATTTCATAGGCTAATTCCTTTTCTCTTCCAGTGATAGAAGCGTCTGAAATTCCTCCTTTCTCTGCCTCACTCACTCTCTATAGTAAAGCAGCCCCTTGAGGAAGAATGCATAAACTGAATACCACCTCTGCCCAATGCAGATGTGTTATTTTCCTACATGTTTTTACAGACATGCACGCACTCATACACATTCCCACCCCACCATGTCAGGAAGTCATAGGAGACCACAGAAGTCAAATTAATTTGGGCCTTTTATTGAACAGATGTCAGAACACATTGGCTTTCCTGGTGCATCTTTCTTCCTGCTGCAACTCCAGTGGGGCTCAGGGCGGTATGGGGGAGTTTGGGGGCTGGAAAGCACTGCATGGATTTCAGTTTGCATTGGCTACACTGTGAGTGGTGATGGAGAGGAGGGGAGTGTTGCTGTCTAAGCCAGTTTGTCCCTGTTGATGTTTCACTGTGCCATCTCTATGCTGCATGCAGGCTGGGCTTTGCTGCTCCCCGAGCAGAGGAAGCCCTGTGGGTGATGCAAGGAGCATCCAGGGCCTGCAGCCAGAGCCTCACTGTGCCTGCAGGCAACTGCTGACACTTGGGGTGTCTGTGGGTTTGGGGAGCTGTCAGAATGGCTCTCACAAATTGTAGGGAAGAGAGAGTTTTATCCTGGAAGAAACAATAGCGAGAGGTACTGCAAGCACATTCCCTATGCTTTCTGTCTTTCCAGTACCCTTTAATTTCAGATGACTTGTTCCAAGTTGTTTTTGCTGAGATAATTATAAGGTATTGGGGTTTATCATCGTCCTGGATGACAACCGTACCAAGAAAAGCAATGAATAAGAGCCCCATTAGCAATTACCGTTGGGCAGGTTTGTCCCTGAGCCCCCATCCCTGAGCCCAGCTGTCTGCAGTTGGCAGGCCGTCTTATTTAAAGGCTGCTCACGCACTCAAATATTTCTTTCTCTAGGAATTTGATGAAAGTGAACATAATTAATTTCCACGTTTCTAGTGAGCAGTTGAATTATTTTTGTGCTGCATTAGCTAATAAAGCACTCAAGATGGAAAGCAGTTTTCTTGGCACAGCAATATGTTGCTCTTAAAACATCAACGTTCATCCGAGGGCCACAAAAGATTTTGCAAAGGTGGGTGGGTGTAAGGGTTGGTATGTGTGAGTGCAGATATGTATGAGGGCCATCTGTCTGTGGCATGTCGGTCACAGCCTGCTGTCTGTGCTGCTGTCACAGCTGGGCTGAAAGCTGACTCTCACCAAGGAAATACGGTAACTCCCAGCCCTCTGCGTTCCTTAGAGCTGGTTTAAAGAGTCCGAAACCACTCACTCTGTTTTATTCTTCCCACTGCCCTCATAAAAGTGGACATTTCTTGAGTCTGCTTTCTGTTGAAAAAAAGCCATACAAGCAAACAAAGTCCTTCAGCTTCAGTTGGCTGGAGGTCTTCTTAGGGAGGTCTGGGAGGGATCTGATTTTCTTGAGCGGTTTCAATTTCATTTCTGAGCTGAAAGAAAATAAATTTTGAAACCTCCATTTTATTTTTTTCTTATTTTCATAAAACATAATACCGTTCTTTAGCCAACCTTAAGTCTACAAAAACAAGCAAAACCCCACGTGATCCAATCTTGGGTGCTAAGGAAAACCCCTTCTGACTGGGGGAGGAGACCAGCGCAGCCCAGGCGACTGCAGGAGCACAGGGAAAGGTCAGTGCTGGGTTGCTGGAGAGGTTTTTCCCCTCCAAGAAAGCCCAATGAGAGGCTCATCGGCCCTGGATCTCTTCCTCTTATCCGAGCCATAATTCAGACCCATCTCCCTGAAGTTCCTGCCCATTCTGCAAGCTCTTTGGCTGCTGTCCTGTATGTCAAGGGCTGGTTCCTGCTTGTTCTTCTGATTGCGAGCTGCAAAACCTCCTCATGATGGCTTGGGTGATTGGTCTCCTGCATTTTCCCCAGTGCTTCTCTCCCCCTGTGACAGCTGAGCCTAGCTTAGCTGCTTTTTTCCAGCTTCTGAGATGCTCTTTCCTCTCCAGTGCATGAGAAATGTGACCACACACGTTGAGAAATCACCTCCCTGACTCCTTCCCTTGCAGGCAGATTGGCTGCGTGCAGTCAATGGACTCTTTCTGCTTTCCTGACCTGCCTGCAGCCAGGAAACATCAGCAGCAAGGTGTGCCAGGCACAGAGCGTGCCCAGAGCCCAGCTGCACCACACGTTCTTCTCCCTCCTTGATGCTCACTGTGCCCATATTGCCCTACAGCAGCACACAGCCTGATGGTCACATTCTCTTTATAATAAAGACTTACAAATGTGTCCTACATGGAACTGCAGTGCTGCTTAAGCTCACGCATCATATTTAATTATCTTCAGGGCGCGCTGTTTTCATTTGCTGTATGTTTCAAAGGCAAAGCTGCATGGTTCTGCCCAATACAAAACAACAAATTGTTGCACTCTGATGGGAAATCAGTTTCCAGTTTCTTTTTGTCAAGTGAGACGAATCCAGCCCCCAGCAACCCCTGTTGCCTCCACTCGCCCATCCCTGAGCCAGTGAGGTTGTGTAACAAAGCGCTCAGCACGGAGTGCTTCCCAGTGAGAAGATAAGGGAGTATATCGCATCTGCTTACGAAAGCAGCAGTCAGTTCAGAGATTTAGACTCACGAGCAGCTGTGAGTATGTAACTAAAGCAGACCTCTTTCAAAATATACCTTAAGATCCTTTGCCAAACATCTATCCTTATTCACCTTCGGCCTTTTTAATTAAAAAGGAGCAAATTCCATCATTACGATCCTTTGACTGTCAGTAGGAGAGGGAACATCTGCCCTGTGTTAACCCAACTCTCAGCAGGGTTTTCCCAAAATGCCTCCTTTTTATAGGCTTTAGCTTTATTGATACTATAAATACAACAAATTGTATCAATTCAAATATCCACCACATTTTATTCCAAATGAGCAGGACACCTGGTTTTTAATACCCATGGGTGTAAGCCATGGAGGGGAAATCTTTATGAAATGCAATGAAATTTTAATGAAATGCCACGTAGTGACTGGAAGTATTGCCATTAACTTTGCAGGAATCAGCTTTTGCCTTCCAACTGCCATCCCTCTCTCCACACACAGGGATGATGTGTGCCTCCTGCTGACAGCTACCCAGCCTGGCCAGGCTATCCCTTCCTTTCCACCCATATGTTCAGCAGCTGTCCCACACCTGCACCCACTCTCTCTGCTTTCCTCTCCCTTGCTTTGCTGAATTACAACCCTGAGTATCTCCCAGCCAGCCTCTTGCCTGGGCAGCAACTACATGGCACGCATGGGAGCTCAGGTCTGAGGCTACACCTGAGTGCAAAGATTAGCATAACCATTTTGGTGTCTAAGCTCGACAGTAGCACAGCCACTGATGTACTGAGGTGGGCAGGAGGACTTAGAGCCATGCCATGCATCAGCTGGTGCAGGATTCATTCCCCCGTCCCATCACAGAACTGTGGCCCCCACTTCCTCCCGTTTCCTTCCCTCTCTCCTTCTCTCCTCTCCTCTCTCCTGCAGGCAGCTGGTTGTAGTACAAGAGCCAACTTCCCCTATCTATAGTGGATGCTGCATGGTGTAAGCTTGACAGATGTTAACTGTCTTTCTTGGACTTAACATCACTTCCAGAGATTCCAGTTTGCTCAAATTTCATCCACTGAAAAAAACTCTTTCACCTCCTGAGGAACTCAACAGTTACCACCTTCCAGGGTGCTTGTTAAAATGGAGAGAGAGAAAAAAAATCGCAGCACCATTAAGAAATAGAGGTTATAAAAGCTGACAGGTTTGTGGGACGAATAGTTCCTTTGTACCCTGCAACAAAGCATGATCTGAATGACTTCCATCATCAGCAAAATGTTCATCATGTGGAGTGCAGGGAGATTTCAGTCTTCCTGTGTAACAGCACATGTTGTTACATGCACATAAAATGCTTGGCTTGGGTATTCTGTTTAGCTTGGTGCGTTTTCCAGTTTCCACTTCAGCCCTTGGAACTGACCTGTTCTTCACACCTGAAGCTACACAAGGTCTGTAGACCAGTGCTGGACATGAAGAAAGAGGTAGGAGAAGGCTGGCAGGGAAAGCAATGCCTCCAGAGCCCAAAGGGCAATTATTTATGTACCAAAATGTCACTGGCTGGAGCACAGATTGGAACAAACCACAGCACTGAGATCTGCTTCATGTTGAGGAATGGGATTTCTCCAGCAGGCGCTGTGCTCACGGATGGAATTTCCAAAATAAATGGAGCCACTGCTCTGCCTGTTGTCCTGGGGCTCTGACCCGTAGCTGCTGCAGCCAGTGGGAGCTTTTCCATCCATTTAAACACACTTTGGATGGAGTCTGAGGTACAGAAACACTGGATTTCGCACACAGAAAGTTAATTAGAAAAATTCTGTTGGCTACAGTTGTTACCATCTTGCATGTTTGTGGATTTGTCTGGCTGGACACATGGTCAGAAGAAAGAACCGGGACTACAAACATCCTCCCCTGGAGAATTTACTTCTCTTATTCCCATCTGACCAAACCACCATCCTCAACAAACATCTTGACACCAGACTCTTTTCTAACGTGTTTGCTAATCTGCAATGAAAATGAGAATAGAAGGGCCCGAGTCCATTTTCACTGGCGAGAAAAGACAGTGTGTAAATCAGAGGCAAAATCTGTTTGAAGAACCAGAGATAAATCCATCTTGCCCCTAGAAATCTTTCAGCTTGAGATACAATCCGCTGCCTGGAGCTTTGGGGGGCTTGGATCCTTGCTCCAGTTTGGCCACAGGCCCACTGGGCGATCAAGGCAATCCACCTTTGGGCTCTGTGTTCCACTGGAGACACTTGAAATACTCCACAGCCTGCCATTTCCTGGCAGTCCCGATGCTTCACAGCTCCTGGCTTTTTCCTTAACACCCCTGTGCTCTCTGTAGAGAAATCTTGCAACACTGCAGCTCTGAGGGCACAGCTCAGTTAGAAGTCAATCCATGTGTCTCCAGGCTTTCTCTCCAAACCTCGTATGTCTGCTGACAAATCTTTCACTTGTGCCCAGTTTTACACCCACTTCATCTGTGGTTATGCATCTATCAGGAGAAATGGTTTCTTCCTGCAAAAAATAAAGTAAAATAAATAAATAAAATGAATTTATGATGAAATAATGACCGTGCTGATGAAGCAGCCCTTAGTCAGAGAGCTGAGCTGCGGATGTTTGTTACTCATGGTGAACACAGCCTTAGCTTTGTCAGTGCATTTCCTTGCCTAGGAGCAGAACAAGGATGCGGCCCGTGCACCTTCAGCCACAGTCATGGAGCTTCACCTCTGAGTGCTGGACTTGGGTTTGCCCCAGTGCACACAGCTGAGATCCAGTTCTTCTGTTACTTGGGCTTTGGCAGCGACAGTCTGAGGTATTAATCTGAGATCTCTGCACCGAACCTTTGATCGCCCTGAGCCAATGAGGAGCTGTGGTTAATTTTAATCCTCTGAGCGTTCAAATGCAAATCCAGAAATCGGCAGTAGTATATTTTGCTGGCATCACCAAAGGATTGTGAAACAGGAAATTAAGAGCACAATAACTTAAACAAAATCTTATGAAGAAATAATAGCAGTGGAACGGGTAATGAGTCAGAGTGAAGCTGGGCTGTTCAGCAGAGGCTGTGACAGCTGGGTACCCATCCAGTGGGATTTGGGGACCTATTGCCCCTTACGTATCTGGAAAATTCCAGCCTAAAGCAGTTGCTAACATTCTATTGCAACTTTAGATCTTCATATTAAAAATTCTCCGCAAAATTAACTTTCCTCTGACCTTATGCTGAGTCCCAGCTCGAGCCTTTGCCTGGAGGTATTCCTGGAGTCTATTGACTGCAGCAGAGGATGTGCTGTGCTGCACCAGAGGAATGGAGGCAGTCTCTCCCAAGATGTAGAGTTTGTCTCAGGTTTTTGATCCTCTATGTTCTACTCGTGCATTGGCAGTCGATCACTAATGTCAGTCACTGCATTAAACCTGCCATGAGTACTATTTATTTATGCATGACAGTTACCCTACCAAACTACTTGCAAAGATTTAATAAGTGATAGATGCTATCAAGAGGAACAGGTGTCACGAGTGAATATACTCATATGAGCAATACATAACAAGTCATAAAAGAATAATTCTGTAACAGCAGATTAATCATCATTAGCCCTCTCTGGAATATTTGTAATTGGAATCAAGTCATTAATTTTCTGCCTACAGCCAGCAGCAGGTTAACCACGCATTTCCAGTGCTGTGCTGCACCTCCGAGGTCTGTGCTCACGTGGGGCTGACACAGCACTGCTGAGAGCTCTGCGAGCTGGGCTCCTCCACCACCACCACCACCATCAGGGGACATCATCCTACCTGGACATGCATAAAAAGACCCAAAGCATTTGCCAGCCTGTGGGCTCGTCAGGCCCATGGGGAAAGGGCTCTGGAGCTGTAATGTCTGTCTTTCTTCTGGTATCTGTCTGTAGAGTCTGGGATTGTGTCTGAGCCCATGGAGCTGAAGAAGTTACTGTGTGTCTGTGTGTCTGTGTGTCTGTGTGTCTGTCAGCCACCACCGGAAATTCAGCATCTGGAACCGATTGTGCCACAGTCATCCTGAGCTGAGCTGGAAGCCAGAAGAGCTTCAGCCTGCATCGGTGCATTTATTTCCTCCGTGCCTGTGGGATTTTTAAAGCACAGAACAAACCAACCCTCCCCAAGCCCCGAAGTGAGCAGCTCTAATCTTCACAGGTTGACATCATTCATCAGTTCTAAGGGTCAAATTTTGACCCTTCTATTTGCGTTGGATAACAGGCATTGCAGGGAAGGCTCGCTGCTCCTGCCTTACTCAAAAGTGCTCACTACTCCCAGAGTCACAGCAGCCCCCCAGCAGGGTTACCAGAATGCTGGCTGTTCCTCTGCTTGGCCAAGGACATGCAGCCACATTTCACCTCCTTCCATTGCTCACAGGGAGGTGGTAAGACCATAGGGGAGGCTGCCAACTGCCCCTCTAGAGCCCATGTCTCTCTCCCTAGTGCGCGTCACCTCTGCAAGGCTTTACAGCACTGTAAATCTGGGAATAAATCATTCATCCTCTGGCACAGCCCCCTCGTGGGTAATGCCACAATGTGTGGTGCAGCTGTTCCAGAGCCAGGCTGCTCCCATGGCTAGAAAGCCCCTTACTTCTGTACCACAATGATTCTCTTCTCTGCCATGCGCACTCTTTCCCACATGTTTACAGAAGGTGACCAGCATTCACTGTCACTGCTGCAGACTGAAGATGCCAGTTCTCAAAATGCAACCTTGAGGATGGGCCCGGTGATGCGGGCAGTCAGTACTCCCCTGCTGCTTTGCTATTTCCATTTTCAACACAAACTTTGTGTTTTCTCATTCTCTAGGGAAAATAATTGAATCAATGGTTCCTTGTTAATTCCTATTTCGTGTGATCATAGAATATCTTGAGTTGGAAGGGGCTCATAAGGATCATTGAATCCAACTCCTGGAATTCCCTCCAGTTTCTTTGACTCCCTTGGTGATACCAAACCAAAGGCTTTAATGAGGTCCTGGGAGCTGCGATCCTTTAGAAAATTGCATAACAAGGAAAGATTTTGTTACTGTATCTGATGTTACCTTTGATAACTTACAGTAGGGCTTTATTCTGGTTTTCTACATCTGAATATAGAGTGAGATGTCAGGTGCACTTGGGTGGTGTAACATGCAGTGTGTGAAGGCAGTGATGCTGAGCTGAATAAAGTTAATGGGAGTTTTGTGGGAGATGTACCAGCCATCTTCCAGAAAAAGCATAAAACAGCAGGAAACTATGTTTGGAGCAAATAGAAACTGCCTCAGCTTTTTAAATGCAAGAAAAAAAAAATAATAAAAAGCATAATAATCTGTATTTTTCCTTGTAGTTTTCCTTTAGATGCATGACACCTGGAAGGCTTTGGGTCTTAGCAGGATAAATGAAACCAGGGCTAGTGAAGGAGAACCTCCCCTGAAGTCTGCTGCTTCTGCCTGCCTCATTCTTTCTGCTCACCTTTCCTTACCTTCTCTCAGTAGTCAGCAAGCTGAGGGGTTTGCTGCCAGCTGGTGGAGAGCAAAGGAGGCTTCTGCAATGAAAAACGTGAGTGCTCTTAGTTCTGAGCACTCAAATAAGGAGCAGGAGGCTCTGTCCACGTACTATCAACCCATGGAGGGACTTGGTCTGCCCATCTCTCGTTAGAGCTGCGTTGAGCCAAGGAGATTGCCCCAAGGAGATGGGACAGATGCAGCTCCCCCACGTTGGATGCAGTGTAGGACTTTGAGCTCTCAGCATTGTTTTGCTGCTTTGGATATCCCAGCTCATATTGGATTAGATAATATAGGTTATGTGATACTGTCTCCTGTCTCTCAGGCATGCTGCTCTCTGTGCCTGTCACTCTGGATACCTTCCTAAGCAGCAGGAAGGCATCTGGAGGGGAAGGCATTGGCCTGGGGGAGGATGACACAGGAAAACCAAACGCCTCTTTCTTTGTAGGTAGCAGGGTTTGCTCACATGTCCTCTTCTACCCTGGTCTTGTGTATACAAAAGCACGTGAGATCTTGTCTCACCTAATAGACCAGAAGGGACTGTCCAGCTCACAGGACTGAATTTCAGTCTTTTTCAAAGATGCAGGAGAAAGCAGCTCTGTCACCAGCTCTGCATTTGGCTGGCTGTTCTGTGGCTTTGCCATACAAGTGTACCCAAGAACGTGGGCTTTTTTGGGTAAAATTGTGCTGCAGTTCAGCTAAATCTCAACACTGGGAGTGTTGTATGAAACTGAAAAGCAGCCTGCTATATTTTTTTACTGTATTGCTTTCCAAAGGCACAAGGGAATAAAATGCCCCTCAGTGATTTTGTGACTCAAATACTTTTCAGCTATCTATCGCCTCGATTCTGCCACTGAATTTGTGCCAGACTTCAGCTAATGAGCGATCAGATAGGGATGTTTAAACTGAGGGAACAAAGAAACCCTGGTGATTTATGAAGGGGTACAGATTTTCACTGCATATGAATCTTGACAACGTATGTTATGTCTACATTCAGCAACAAATCTGTTATCTCCTGGCCTCAAAAACATGCCACAGATGCAAGTCATAGAAAAACAGCTGCTACAAAAGGAGATGTGTAAGTAGTTACCAGCAAAAAAATCCACAAATCTAAACAAATGTGAACTACTATGATGTCTCACTGCTCACCACAACAGAGAGAGCAAATCTGTTTTAGAAGGCAAATGTTGCAAAGCATCAATCCCCAAATCAGGAACATCCCAGCAAGACCTCCCACAGCCACAAAGAAATTAAGAGGGTCAAAAGGTCAGGGCAGGCAGCATTACCTGTGCTGCATGGCCAGGTCTGAAATCCCACAGTGTGGCATTGGTTAAACTACTTCCCCAGTCTAGCATGGCTGCAGGCTGACGGCACCATCAAAGCGAGGTGTCCTAGATGTGGTCTTAACTCCCCTACCCCAATTGCTAAATTGCATATCACTGCGGTACAGGAGGAGCTGGGTCTCAATTAAAAACCCCATGGATTGTAACGTGGCCATCGGGAGCACTGTCTGCTGCAGACTGAGGCAGGGGTTGTGGGGTCACAAGAACTTCCAGGCAAATTCGTGGCTAGAAAGAAAGCGGAGCCTCGAGCAAGCAGAAATTGGGCTTCTCTCAATTATGGGGTATCTCCTTGAAAAGTTTGATTTGACGCTGTTGGCTTTTGGCCATAAAGTCATGTCAATGGAGAACAAGCGCCAGAGAATGAGCTCTTTGACACTGAACCTGTTAGATGATAGTTCTTCAAAGTGGGACAAGAACTGGACTTCATGTGCATTCATTATGAAGTGTTGCAGAACGGACGATGCATTCTGAGTCTTGGTTCTTAAAACCTCCTGGTTGTGCACTGAGGAGCTTTCTGCCTGAGTCTTTGTGGGCACATGAAGTTTACTAGCAGGCGTAAAAGGAGATGCTGTATAGCATTTTCTCCTACCAAAGTATCCACCACATTGTAAGTCTGTAATTGCTCAGCCCTTTGCGCTGTAAAAAAAAGAGACCATGAAAATTTGGAGGAAAAGCTCCCGAGCTCCCCAAAGATGCAAAAATGGAAGTAACACATTCAAAAGTTCATCCTCAGCAGCCAAACTCTGATCCAGCACAGATGTGGCCAAATACTGTAGATGAAGATTATCATTTTATATATTGCTTCTCTTGCTTGATATTCTCTACATTTTTATGGGCTAGCCATATCTTGCTTCATGTATGCACATAAATACATATGTGAGTAGTACTGTGCAAAGTCTTTTTATGCTATCAATAATGGGATGTTTTCATCCCAGGGTTAGATGTACAGCATACTAAACTGCATGCTTTCAAATTTTGAGTATTATACTATTTCCTAATAATAAAAGTATGTAACCCCAGTTTATTGCTCTTCATTTAACAGAGGAAGTCAGTGTTTATTTTGCATGTCTGAAAAATACAAAATTAATTAAAGAAAGGACTGTTGGAATACGGGCTCAAGAGCTTGTACATGAACTTAATCACACACGTGGGCAAAGCCCCCCTGGAAGATCGATTACATTGCCCATTGAGAATGATGTCCAAGTCTATTAATTTCAACACAAACAGGATCTGGCCCAAACTCCAAGTGCTCAGATGGCCTCTCCAGGCTATGGGCTGGCAAGAAGCTTCCAGCATCTGCTGCAGGATCCTGTCTTGTTCTGCTTACAGAACTGCTCCTTCCACAACAGCCCACAAGTCTGAGGACCCCCTGCTGCAAAGGGCAGCCAGCTGGACCCAGGTACCCAGTGCTGCATAGCTTGGATCCTTCTAATAATTCATCCATTCTTTTGGTATTTATTGTATCTGTGCCATATACAAGAGGGGAAAAGGTCACATTTGAAAATGGCATTTTTTATTCCTTGTAACAAAGGAAGACGATGGAAATTTGCAAAGTGTTGCTAGGTATTTTCCACTTGCAAATACATCTCGTTTAAAAACTCCCCAGTGTTGGTTATTAAAAATATCACTGACATTTTAACAGGCCTTGTTCTCGTAGTTCTGTGTCTGACTTTTAACATGTCAAAAATAAAAGTATTTTCTTGGGACCATTGAAGGCAATGACACAATTTTGCAGTTGTGTAATTTTCAGTGCTGTTTAGGCACAGCCACGCTCAGATGAAAAAGACATTAGGTAGCACAAAAAGCCACACTGGACTAACCCATGAGGATGGCCTGTTCCACTCCCCTTCCGCAGAAGACTTATGTAATTTCATGGTAAAACCTTTCAAACTACTTGTCATACTTTGTTTTTCAATTTCATAGACAGTGATGTAACTCCAAAAGCGATGATTAATGAAATATCATTCATCCCACCCAACTCAAGAAATGTCAAACTGCTCCCAAACTTTGCTATTAGACTGAAAATATCTCCACAAGAGCTCCTGCAATGCCCTTCCTGGGAGAAACATGCCATCTGGTCCTATCTGCCCCAGGAACTTCCACAGAACACGGCAGGGATGCTGTAGGTACATCTGGAGAGTGACTCAAGCAGCTCCAGTTGGGTAAGCGGCTCCTTGCTCAATATCATTACATCTCCTAGTTTTTGAGGTCTTGAAAAAGAGAAAGAAAAAAAAAAAGAAAACCGGATTTGTGTTGTCTTAGGCAAAGTCAAAGCTGAAAAGAAAATATCAGAAGAGGTAATAAATGGATTTGGGAATGTCCCTTCTTGTGGAAGGGTGACCATCATGTCTCAGGCATCAGAGACTGTCTCATGACTACTCTGGGAGGGGTGCATGAACCTCAGCCCAGGAATTCTCATGGAAACCTCAGAAGTTCCCTGGTCAGCTTCGTCATCTCTCATCCTAATAAAGTTAAAATGTCACATAAAACAGGATATCATGCAGTACAGCGTCGTTTTTAGAGCTAGAATCAGAATGGTTTATAGGAAGGGACTTTGAAAGATCTTTGAGTTCAACCGCCCCACCACTGCAGGGCTAACCAAGAGTTACAGCCTGTTACTGGGGGCATTGCCAACCACGTCCTGAGCACAGATAGTCACAGAGCATCAACCAGCTCTCAAGGAAGCCTGTTCCAGTCATTGGCCGCCCCTCACAGTAAAGAATTTCTTCCTAAAATCTAGTCTAAACCTCTCCTCTTCCAGTTTAAAGCCATTTCCTCGTCCTGTTGCTGCATGCCCTTATGAAAAGTCCCCACCCAGCTTTTTTGCAAATGTAAAGTGAGGATGTTGTGTGAAATGCAGCCACCTCCAAGGCCAAGGAAATGAACGGTGGCTGTCTTAGATAACCTCTGGGGGCTGTCATTTGATGCGCTGGAGAGCAGGCTGCCCTGCAGTCCTTCTCTTCTTCTCCCTTCAAGGGAGTAGTAGGAGATGTCCTTCATCAGTATGCTAACAGCAATACAAACAGAGTATCAGCATGTCAGGTTGATACAAACTGAGGGTTTGTGGAGGCAGAAATCCCTTCAAGCAGTGATACAATTCTGGACAACCTTTAGGGTGATTCTGTGGGACCAAAGTCAGCGCAGAAATGCCGACAGCACCCCATGACCCAAGACCCCAAGACCGAGCACCGGGGTCTGCAGCAGGCAGCCTTGGGGCACTGGGTCATGTCCAGGTGGGAAGTGGGGTGAGCAGACCCCTCACACACCATGCTGACCTCTGCTGATGTCACAGCTTTTTTGCAAGAGAGATAACTACCAAACCGCTCTGCTGAGGAGGCTGCTGGGCTCTCATCCCTCGTGGCAGAGTGAATATGACATGAATGCAGTGGGCAAAAATGCCTTGTGCAAGCATCCAAGTTGCTGGGATGAATAATTTTTATCACCAAGAAGTGGCAATTATTTCTTCACCCATGGGATCTTTGTCTGCTCTCCCCCCAGGCAGCAGCATGAACATCCATGTTCTGGTATTCCTCCCAAGTGCTTTACAGTGACATGAAATGAGAAACACCTTGGATTTCATTAACCCTTATGTACTGAAGGCATGAGAAAATAAACTGAATGTGAAGAGGAATGTCTTCAATACCTTAATCTCTTTGGAAGCAGCTTCTTGTTCTCACTGAGCAGTGCTGCGTGGGCAGCCCATGGTGTGGAGCTGAGGGCAGAAGTGCTCCTCGTGGGGTCACATCACCAAGTCCCAAACATCCACGGAAACTGTGAGTGGTGGCCGAGGGCAGAGACACACCAAAGATCCGAATGGACTCTTGAGGTCCATTGTCAATTAATCCTTACTACATCACATTGTTGCGCTATAGGCACAACTAAGTTGCTTGCTCACCCTCCATCATCACATCTTTAAACATATACGAGTCTAAAATCACTTTTTATTCCCTCAATGAATTTAATAAACTCTTTCCTTAACATAGAATGATTTTTCTAATTGTTCTGCAGCCTGCATAATGAAAAATGCTGTAGTGAGGCAAAAAATGCTGCAGCAGCTCCTGCTCATAATTAAAAGCACATTGTGGCAGAGCCCTGCGGACTGGCTTTGGGGGTGGAGGCAAGGGGCTCCCTGGCTCTGCTCACAACTATGATTCAAATAAGTCATTTCCAGGGTAAACACATAAATCTGTCCTTCTTGATTGGAATCCAAACAATCAGAAGTATCCCTCCTTGCTTTATTCAAAACGTCTCTGCTGCTACTGAGGAAAGAAACAGAGCGGATAAAAACAAACACCCTTTGGTGGAAGCTGAGAAAGAAAACATTCAGTGTACACTTTCAGATGGCCACCGAGTAACTTTGCTCAGAGGCTCAAGTTCTGGCTGCTGCTGCTGCTGCTAAGAGCCCTGCCTCACCAGTGGCGTCATGCATGCACTGCTGTTGTTGCTTGGACTGTTAGGATTAGATGTTAGAATGGATACTCTGGAGAAAAGGCAAAACAGATGAGACAGAAGAAAAAAAAAAAAAAAAAGTCAACAATTCTTCCCCTGCAGCAAATATGATTTAACTAATGTGTGAGTCTGGATTTGTACAGAAAGCAGAACTTACTATCGCGCATCCTGTTTCCATCAGTGTGCCCTGCTTTCCTGTTTAAGACAGCTCAGCTGAAAGATCAAGAAGAAAGTGCTTCTTATGAGGGTCAAAACTGCTGTGTAATCTGCAGTATCAGATTGAAGAAACAATTCTGGCTGGTTTTGCATTGCAAATGAAGGCCGCTGACCTGTCCCAACAGCAGCTCTCCCTGCCTCACAGTCTGGCTCTGCGTGTGGAGGACACTGAAGATGACACTGTGTCTGCTGCTCTTGGGGTCTGAAAAGGGGCCTCTCCTTGCCACAAACCTGCTGGCTGTATGAAAAGCTTTCCCAGTGCTCTTTATGCTACCTTGTTCAAAGGGTTTGTTCTCTTTGTTATCTTGACGACCTTTTTCTGCAAAGGGAGTGATGACTGTAGAGTTATAAAAACAGACCGACGTTACAGAGGTGTTTTCCTCTGGACAGTGATTCAAGCTGAGCAGCGGAAAATGGTGGCCCTTGAAATCACCTCTCTAGGATCCATTTCTAGAATCCATTTCTGCTGCAGAATCCAAAAACTTTTCATCATTCTCTACTGAGGAGATACAAACTTTTGTTTGCTTTTGACTGTCTTCACTGGAAACACCGAGAACAAAACATAACATTCGAGTCAAGTGATGACCTCTGCAAATCGTGACCATGCAACCAGGCAGCTCATCCTCTCTGTGTCATCAGATGGATTCTCCCCTGAGGATCTACAGGCAATCCCCCCGAAAGCAATTTTCAAATATATTCACTCAAGTCTGCCTATTTTTGTCGTTATTTCATGGGACTTTGATAGTTCCGTACAAATCTTTCCAACTGGAAGAACACATCCATCAGTGCCAGCATGCCAACTGTGATGTAAACTGACTAGCTAGTTTGGACTTCATGTGTGTAGTTCTTTTGATATCTCTTGCTAAGCTCTGGAGCTTCTATTTGTTGTAGAAAATGATGAGATTAATTCCCAATCATGCAATATCTGACACTGCAGCTTCAGTTGGTCATTTCCATTTTGAACACAACATCTTCCTGCATTAGCTCAACTGTATTTGTCACTGAGACGCACATGATCCCATCACTTGACTGTGTTTCTACGCACGAGGGGAGAGGCAGAATGAGTAGTTAGGAAGGAATTGCGTTTTTTTTTTTTTATTCAGTCCTTTCACTGGAGAGAACATTTAGGGACATTACTGGCATAGTCATGCACAGCGTTTTCCAGACTATGTTTCTGTGAAAGATTTCAAAAAGACTTCAAAATATGATGTTTTGTGAGAGACAGATTAATTCAGCCTTGCTTTAGAGCTGTAGTAGCTTATGGTAGAGTAAATCCTACCACACTGCATGCAGATCTTCATTGTCTGAACTCATGTGGCTCATGTAAAATGTGTCGGGGAAATAGTCACTGGTGGAGACCAGAAAAAGGGATCTGTTCTACACAGAGAAGGGATCTCAGACAGGATCCACCCAGGGAAGAGCTGGAGGCATGCAGGGGCACTGCAGGAAGGCATGGGCAGGTGGTGGTTTCAGTTGGAATGGGATGGGGTGATACTGGGTGGGATGGGACAGAAGCTGCCTCTGCCTTCTGCAGGCAGACAGGCATGTGGGGCTGCTGTTTTATCATGCAAACCTCTTTCACACCGGGTCACTCCTGGGCAGGTTGGTGATTCAGTGGAGTTTATTTCCCAGTTTCCCAAGGACACTCTTCTATCCTTAAGCACTATTCTCCCATGGTAGTCTGAAAACATGCCTGCTGAGGGCTCAAGTGCAGCTGAACTGCTTCTGGAGGCTCAAGGCTTACATTCCCAGATTGTCTGGGCAAAAGGAATTGCAATACTGAGCAAAGTGGTACATGGGTATTTTTAATGGTCCAGACTTAAATTCATATTAAGAAAAAGTAGCATTGGAACACAAGACTGAAGTAGGATCTGCTAAAGCTTTGTTCACGTTCAATCCCTGAACCACCTTCCCCTGGTCTAAGTGGTGCTTTAGAAAGGAAAATGCTACAAGCTTGGTTTGTGTGTTCACCTCAGGGTGTTTCATGTCCCTTAAGAGCGATGTTCTGCATTCGTAGCACTTGGTGAAGGTCAGCAAATCCACCTCTCAGAGCCCGTTCCTACAGCCTACAGATCACACACTGCAGCATCTTGGCTAGCAGCTTCTGTGGGATTGTGCTTCAAAGGGAAGTCTGGGGGGGCACGTTGCAAAATTGGGCTCCTAGTTACATCCATGAATACTTACTGTCTATTGTTGAAAATTGCTGTTACATTTCCTTCAAGAGTGGCTGCTGAAACACTGCATCCAGCTGCTAACAGCTGGGGTGCTGGGGAATATAATGCATGTGCTGAGCTATTTTCCCGGAAACCTTTGAGATATCTAAATACAGTTTTAGGAGGGCAATAATTTTCACTCAGGATACCTTCTTTTTGTCAGCTTCCTCTGCCAGTGGTGTTCCTCTGATGTCTCATTTTGTGGAAGGAAGTAGAAAGGCTCATTGCAAACAAGAGAGGATGCTGCTTTACCACAAAAGATCTGGCAAAGTGCTCTGTGGGTTTCAATTCATCATGAGTAGTGCATGATCAAAAGAGCAGCTTCATTCTTTTCCTGTATCAAAACAAGGGAAGCTCAGAGGAACCTAACTGTTCCCATGCACGCAAGGCAAGAGCTGGATGAACGCAGCAAAACCTTGTTGAACAGAGGAGATGAGCTCCCTCGCTTGCTGTTAGCTTGCACAGGGCTGTTCATTGGCTGAGCCCTGGAGTGGCTGAGCACTGACTCACAGAGATGTTTGCCTGCACCTCAAAGCAGTGCACACCATGCATCATCTTCAGAAGATTCACAGTAGGAAAAAAGAATAATTCACCATTTCTGCACACTAACACTTCAGTATTTATTCCAAAGGTGCTGCACAGGATGCTTTGGCCCCAGATGTTGTACAGCAAGTGGTGGAAATGGACATTTTCAACAACTCATGGGCTTATTTTACCTTAGGATATTACTAGGCTAACAATTATTACTCTAACAATTATGCCCACATACAACACAACCAGCTGGCAAGGAATACATTGACAGAAGAGGAAAAAATATAATTAATATCGCTGGATTGTTTGTTTTTTATCTTTTTGTCCTCACAGCACCATTAGAGCTTGGTTATCTCAGGATGGCTAATTTGTTTTTGAAAGAATCTCCATCTGCGGAACATGTTTTGCTAAATCTAAGCCAAATTTGGTAGAAAAGAATTGTATTTTTGCATGCCAGAAAGCGATGTATTTCCTGTTAATTTTGCAGACATGGCTTCTAATTTTCTGCCCAGTTAATTGAGCTCAGCTCAGTTGAAAGACAGTCATTACCAAAACCTCCTCTAAGCTGTCACTGAAGGGAGAAACAAGAACTATTTATTAGAAGTTATTAGATTTTAATAAAAGAGGAAAGAGAAGTGGATGTGGGTTTCTTAGGAAACAAATTTTTAGCTCTTTCTTTTGCCAAGAGAATGGAAGCTTTTACAACTTTGAACCCTTCCATAATGCACAGTGCAGGAGAATAAAAAAAAAAATGAGGAGGGGGATATTGGACTTTTTGCCTTTAATTTTGTTGGCTGAAATAAAAGTGCTCAGTGTCCTCTTGGGTATGATTTCTCCAGTGCTGAGCAATGCAACGTTGGAGTAAGTATGGCAAGGTGTGAAGAGTTGGAATCTTCAGGTGCCAAATTCTGAAAGGGCAAGGGCTGCCTTTCTGATTCATCCGGGAGACCTCTTGCATGGCAAAGCAATGTATTTCACTGCCTTCTGTGTTCAGCTGTAGGCTGAGGGGAGCTTGTGCCTGGGACAGCAATACCGCAGGATGCCACAGAGGTACTTCTATGCTTAGCATCACAAAGCAGGTGCTGCTTTTGTTGAGGCTATTGGCAAATCCTTCACCCCATGAGCAGGAATAAGAGTACTGTTTACAGAGTATAGAATGGCCAGGGTTGGAAGGGACCTCAAGGATCATGAATCTCCAACCCCCAACCTCCTCTGCAGATTCTTTGCCTCGTTAAAACTAAATGAAGATGTTGAGTTGTAGGTGCTGTGAATAATCCCTCCTATGTATACGGCTGCACATTAAACACCATGTACACAGATCTGAGCTCACAGGCCCAAACTGCAAATTGTGCATATTGCCTTCAGCATCACAACTGTGTGCTCTGAAACCTCCAGCAATTTCTGCTTTCTTAGAAATCTTCCTGGCAGGTAAATGGAAGGAAAATGGGCAGATGTGTGAACAGACAAACATGCTCATGAACCATCAGAGGGAAGGGTCCCCCTTCAGTCAGGCTCAGGTAAAGGAAGGTTCTGCCTCTCCAGGTGCTGACATGAAGTAGTAAAACCCAAGAAAACACCGGTGTGAACAGGAATGGAAGAACCAGGCTCCAGCTTTGCTCTTGGCTGTTTTTCCTCAGGGGATGACATGCAGGATAGCTGTGGGACCAGGTGCTCCCTGCAGCAGCGTGCAGCACACCTTACTGCTTGTGCTGAGCTTCCATGAGAGATGCTCAGTTTTGAGCTGCTTACAGGAAAGCACAGCTTTCAGCAGAGCCCGATGGATACAACATTCAGAAATGTTGCTTCTGAAAGCTCGGCTCTCTTCCTAACTACTTAAGCCATCTGTATGGAAAACGGAATTGAGGTTCACAAAGCAGCTGGATGTTGCTGCTTTTTTCCTTGAGAAGCTTACATTCTACATCTGTAAATTAACACAGCTGCTCTCAGTCGGTGTGGATGAGGCAAATTGCTCTGCTGTGTGGCTGAGCTCTTACTAGTGGGTGAACCTTAGCTATATTTAAGAGCTGCAGCATTTATGCTCTCTAAGCTGTACCTAGATGGTTTTGTCTGTGGAGGTGGAGTTATCTTTGTGCCTATATTTCTATAACTTTAAGGGATTAGGTGGTAGCTCAGTGTGGTTTGCTGTCAGCAACCAAATAGGGATCTAGCAGGCTTAAGGCAAGGAGTAAGCAGTACTTTGTGCTGTTAACAGAGGAGCGAGAGGGAGAATAGGATTGTCTTGGATCTTGTTAGTCTGTAAAACAAGCGAAGTGGTATTTATTACTGTTTATGGAAACTCCTCAGGGCTCTGCCATTAGGAGAAAAGGCTTTCTCTGTTCTGAGTTGTTTTTTTTTCCAGCCTACCTGGAAAAGATGCATTGAGGTGGGCTGTAACAACTGAAGTGTAACCTGCTGAGCATTTCTTACTGGAACCATCTGACCAGCTGTGTTAGGTGAGTGTTTCTAACTTCCAAGCATTCATCCCAAGTCCTCCCTTCCCCTGTGCCTTATAAAAAGAAAAGCTAGTAGAAAGAGTTTGAGGAAACTTAAGAGGAGAGAATAGGTCTTCTGCAGTGGCTCTATTATACTGCACTGAAACTTCTATGTTCACTTCACTGATTTTTTTTTTTGTTTTTTTTTCAGCTTGTATTTATTTTATAAGTGCATCTTGGAAGTTGGACTTAAGGATAGACTTCTCCAAGATGCAAGAATTAACTTAAGCAATGCATCATGTGCCTCAGGATGGAGTTTTCCAGGACTATAGGCTGTCAGATGGACAATGAAGGTGAGCTGAATGTGAGGAGCAAGTCCTTCAACTGTGTGTGCCCAAAGGGACAAAGATTCACTTGAACAGCAAAGGTAAATGCAGGGGAACTCAGGCTGATGCCATAGCTGTTGGGTCTCAGCAATGATGCCCTTCCTTTGAAACAGCAACCTGGAGCTGGTGTGTGCAGGTATGGCAGGGAGGATCCCTGGTCCTCTTTAAAGCCCCTGTGAATCATACAATATTTTTCAAACAGGGAAATAATGTACTGATTGTGCTTTGTGTTCTTTGCCTTGAATGTATGTAATGGGAAGCAATGGCTTCTGCTCTTGTAGAGGCTGCTGCATGGCATCCACATCATTTTCAAGTGAGCAAACCAATAGTGGACAAAAGTATTTGCCCAGCTGTCTGTGGTGTTAATGCAGTGATTTGGTTTGAGAGATGCCATGAGCTCATGGAGTATCTTTCTGCTTATACGTGCCATCTTTCTGAGAGCCACTGGGCTGCCCAGGTGCAAGGGGAGACCCTGAGCTGTTCAGCATCACGAATGAGCAGCATCTTAACTCCTGCTTCCTAGGCCAATTACAGCCCTGGTAGTATGCTTTGCCACATGTTGTAAGACTTTGAAAAGCAAAAACTACCGTGAAGATGGGCCATGTATGTTACCTGTCTGCCCAGTGCAGTCAGGGCAATGTTGCAAAGCTTTTGCAGAAAGGAAGGTTGCTGTGAAACCTAGCATTGAAACTAATGGTACTTCAATAAACTTGCAAATGTAGGGGTGTAGAAACACAAGCAACTGTATAATATTTTATTGCCCTTCATACAGCTGTGCTCGGTTGTTGACAACATGGCTTGGGAGCAAGCAGATGGTTTTGCCGTCCAGAAGTCTGGAATTCATTAGTGGAAATTTTCAGACTTTTTTAATTCCTTGGCTTTGCTACAAGTCAAAGCAAACAGAGCTGAAAATTCATAGCAAGAAGCACGAAAGAGTTTCTTTGCTCTCTTTCACTGAAAAAGTGACTGGACAGAAAATCAAACACTTGAATTTCTTTTTCCTGGTTTGCTTTATCTGTGGGGGGAACTTTACAGAGGAGAAGAACTCTGAAGAGCTTCTCTGGATTTCAGGTTTATTTGGAGAACGCCAAGAAGATACTTGCTAGTAAAGACTCTGTGCTGATGCCTTAAAGGAAAGGGAGGGAGATGGGAGATGTTAATTTACTCCCTAAAAAGTTTGAACTGTGTAGTTTTCTCCAACAAGGATCTGTTCTCCTACCGAAAGCACAAAATCCTGTACAGAAATAAACTGTATGGTGACTGTTGCTCTGTAATACCCAGACTTGGGATTGAAGCAAGGCTCACTGGATGTATTGCTCAGGGTTGCCCTATGTGGGGAGCAGCAGCATCTCCCCATCTCCTGGCAGCTCATTTCTAACCTTTTGCAGCCATTTCCCTTGAGGTCTGTGCCCTGAGAATGCTCCAGGAGCCACCTTTCCTCCCACCGTGTTCTTTCCCAGCAGCCTTCAAATGACAAATGCTCCCGTTCCCTATGGCATTCTCCTATCCTGTTACACTCCCCTATGTTAGATTGCAGGGGGAACTGGGTTCTCATCCAGGGCCAACAGCTTTTCTGACAAATAACAACTTGGAGGGCCTCTTTTTCCATACGTAAGGGGAAGGTGGAGAGAGAGAGAGAATGTGCACGTGAAACCTCATCCACTGAAGTATTTTGGCACACGAGAAGTTCCAATGTGAACTTCTGAAAGCTGCATGAGTTGTGAATGCTGAGGTGCTTCAGAGGCATCCACAGTCTGGACAATGTTCTGAGACTTATGTCAGTGCAGGCTGATGAAGCTATGCTGCCTGAGACTTTCAAAGAGTTGGGTAAACTTCTTTGGAACTGGGAGACTCAGTTGATCGAGGGGAAAAATCGCTGTTTCCTCCTTCTCTGTCTGCCTGGATTTCCTGGCTGAGTTATGTTTTGTCCTCCTATGCAGACATGGAGGGAGCAGATCCCATGTGTCATAGCATCCTTGAAGCAGAAGTCATGTCATAAAGGAGCTTCTTCTGATGACTTTCCCCAGTTGGACTGAGGTTAACACCTTGGCTGACGGCATCTCTAGTTCACAGCATGGAGAAGGTGCTGTGCTTCCTCACTAAACATCTGTGCTCTTTGCGCCTCAACAGCCAGTAAACAATGTGACTCAGAAAATGAAATCAGATTTTTTTTTTTCTCTTTAAACTGGAACGTGTAATTATTGGAGGTGACAATCTTCCATTTCTTGGAAGAGGGCAAAGAATCTTAGCTGGGATTTCCTTAATATGACTCAGTTTAATACTCAATTCATGGAAATCAGTGAGAAGCAAAGTAGCGTCTGGACCTTAGTGCCAGGGTGTCAGTGCTGGCGCCCAGCCAGCCTTCCCCAGAACGCATTGCTGTCACTTCCCAGAACTGAAATTCTCAGTCCAAATCCAGCAGCATGTGACAGACTGACTTCTTTTAGCTCTGCATGCTGTCAATGAATTCAGAAGACTTGATGTAAGATATGATTATTCCATACTGGAGAATTCCTTGTGACTGTACGGTGTTCTAGTATATCCAAGTTCAAACTGCATTCGTTGAAGTTGCTTAGAGGTAACCCAACTGCCATGAAAAACTGGGATTTATAAGTGTACACATCCTGGTTAAATGATGGCCTCTTCATTCCTTAAATTCAGCACGTATCTGACTGGGTAAATTGGATTTAATAAGCCTTACTATAATGCCATGGCAGAGACCAAGCTCTGAATCTGAAGCGATGGTACTGCATTCAGGTTCTCCTTTAGGCTGTGACAATGCTGTGTGTAAAGCTGTAAAGCCAGCAACACAAATACTGTCATGGCTTGAAGATTTTAGCATGACTTCCTCTGCAAATGTGGGCAGGACTTCCATGGCTTGTGAAGCCAGGAGAGACTTGTGGCCTTCCCCACTCCCTGCTGCAGCCTTGCTCATGTCCTGCAGCACGAGTATCTGTGAGGGGTGGAGGAGAGCCTGGTGCATGCAGCTGTGCAAATATGGGCTGTGGCTGCTTTGGTTTTGTGTGTCAACCATTTTTGGTCGATTGAATTGAGAACTGTTTGTGTTCACTGACAAATTGTAGAGCTAAAAAAAAAAAAAAAAAAAAAAAAAAAAAAAAAAAAAAAGTTTGGATTTGACCTGAAATAAAGTGTAATGACTGGGGAGAATATTTAAGAGCAAAACTATTTCAAAATATAACTAACATATAGGAAACATAAATATCTGCCTCTCTAAGGAGTTCTTGTATATGGTTTCTCTTGAATTCCCCAGTGTGAAATGCAAATGTGCCCAAATCTGATTTTGACAAGGGGTAGGTTATGGCAGACCCAAAAACTCTGCAATTCTAAAAGTAGAGACATAGAGGGGGAATCATAAGCTGTTGGGAGGAGGGCAGGGGGGAGTGAAGAAGCTGTAGATATGATTTATTAGCATTTAAAATGAAAAAACATAGAAACAGAAGTTGCTGTGAATGCAATACTATGGGATTGGGATTGATGTTCTCTGTCCAGATCACAAATATCATATCAAATGATTGAGACAAATCTTGGTATGCATTTGCTCTGATCTCTCCCACCATTTGCACAGTATGAGCTCAGCAGAGGTTTGTGCTCAGGGTGGAGAGGGTGCAAAGATGTGGGATGTTGTCACAGAGCATCTCCGGTTTGCAGGTAAGGAAATACTGTGGATCTTAGTGCAGCCCTGGTGGGAAGGTGGTAGGGTGGAAGGTCAATGAAAGCTACAGCTGCTCTGAGTGTAGGATTGGTGCTTGGGGGAAGGCATCAACCTTTGCGTGCCCAAGCTCTTGTTTTCGGAATTTTTTTCATTTAATCCTTCACTTCTAAGCAGCATTTTCTTATGCTGGAATCCAGTGAGAGACAGAAGGATTTCCAGCCTCTGTCCCATCTTTGACTGAAATCAGTATCAGAAGTTTCAGGGTGGTGCAAGAAATCCTTAACAGAAGATCTGAGAAATAACCCACGTGTGAGATGAGTGGATATGTGGATAGGCCTCACCACAGTGCTGAGGTGAGATGCACAGTCCAGCTAAGCAGCAGGGAGACAGGAGGAGAGCCGACGAAGAAGAGTGGACAAAAAAGAGCATCAGTGACCTTGCCAGGAGTTCTACCTCCTCTCCGTGACCACAAGGTCCCCTGGGGAATGTAGTGCTTCTTCTCTTCTGGACAGGTACCCAGGCCTCGAGCATTAACAGTTAAACTCCAGTGCCCCACATGATGTTATGATGTGGAATACCGAAAACCAAAAATCACAGAACCATGACACCTTTCGATCTCATCAGCTGTTGGGCAATAGTGTCCCATACCCACCAACTTAAATGTTAACGTCTTAGAACTGTGGGTATTCAGCAGTGTTTGTCTGTGAGGTTCTTTACTTCCAGTCTCTTTTTAAACAATAGCTGCAGTGCTAAATACAGCAGTCCCTCACCTTTATTTTAACCACAGACAGCATTAAAAAGAGAAGGAAAGTCTTAAGTTCTCAATAGGTTGCTTTCTGATACTTATCTTGAAATAATAAGGGCAGTGGATTTGAAAGTGTGAGGTAAAGCCAGATGCATCTTGTTACATGGGCTGTTTGTAGACAGTTGGATTGGTTTATCTTCACCTGGAACTGCAGATACGAGGAGCTCTGCAGAAGCATTTCATCCTCCTGGCACCCCACTCCCCTGCAGCTCTTTCCAGCTGCTCCTGCAGCAGTTTTTTTACAGGGCAGGTTGGCAGAAGCCACGTAGAGGGGCGTGAGGGTGGGGGAAGTCAGGTTTTTATTCAGCCCTCCCCTCTCTTGCTGTGTGGATAGTGCTGGTATGTGTGCCGGAGAACAGCAGGTTTTGATTTGCATAATCAGAAGCTTCTTGCCAGAGAGCTGTCTAAAGGGCAAACCAGAGGGCAGCCAGCAGCAAAACTATTTTCTAGCTTCAAAGGTGTTCCTTTCAAAGGCCAGTTTAAACCCTTGAAGTATTAAAGCTGAGAAAACAAATCAGGAGAAGAATGGAATGAAATTATTCTTACCAAAATACCAAGCCAGATTCATGTGCTTGGAAGCAGGAATTAACCAGAACAGCGCAGGAATTGCACTTCACCCTGCTGTGCAGTGAGTGTGCAGGTTGGAAAGCACTACATTCCTGCTGGTGAGAGCAGCCTGCTCTGCTCCTTCCAACCTGGTCTGTGAGGTCCTGTACTTAGGAAAAATACTGAGCAGCTAGGCCTGAGAGCCAGAGATAGAGGAGTAGGGGAGCCATACAGATACCCACGTCCCTCTGTCGGCATTTCTCACTCTACCTAAGGACCACACACCGTGCTGAGAAAACTAATCCTGCACCAAAAGCAAGCTTTCTTGACAAAGCTACAGAATGCTTCTAAGCACTGCTTCTTCTCCCTGCCATCTCCAATTAAATTCTTTGCAGCTCCTGCTATGAGGAATTTACATAAACTCAGGGAACTCATTAATGCCGTTTAAAACCCAGTGCTTTAAATGGGTGATTATTAAATGCACCTTTGTGTTTTTCAAGTATTGCGAATCTAGCTAATTAGCCATTTGGCTTTATGTCACATACATAGTATATCATCATGGTATTTCTGCTGAAAGGCTGTCGTTGAATTAAATCCTGAATGCTTAATTCTCTGTCATAGGTATGATGTTGATTCACGTGTGTGTAACTCCTCCTAACGTGAATTTCCAGTGTTTTCAACCCAGCTGTTGGACTCGTTCTCCAACACCTTGAGAGCCGTTAATCACCACCGTGTACTCTTAAACTGAAGACACAGGCTTCGACTTCCTTTTCCTAGACAAGTCCTACATGAATTGCTCATTGACACCTCCACTGAGAGAACCATCAGTGCAGCAAACATCCTTTCCTCTCCTTTCAACTTCTCAGCAGAAGAAAGGTGTTGCTTTCACTTCAAAGTGCCTTGCTGATCATCTTTGGGACTGGCTGTGGAACTGGGCTGGATGCACAGGACCCGGCTGCATCCTGTCCAGGCACTATGCCATGCACCACTCGGCCTTCTTCAAGCACCAGCAAGGTCAGCCCCTTACGTTTATACTTTTTTCTCTATTTGTGAACCTCAGTCAATTTAAAAGGAATGACCGTGGGTCGACAGCAGTCACTCTGCTACCAGATTAAGAAGAAATGAAAGGAAAAATCAGTTCAAGCTGGTAGCCCAAATATTCCTGAAGATCTTGGTAGGAAGCAACTCCATCCTATGTTATTAAAACTGAAGTGATGGCAATGACAGTGCTCAGCTTTTCTCAACACTGCAAATATCTTTCTTGGGAGTATATGAAGATTGCAGAGTATATAAGGATTGCAGAAGGTACAGGAGTCTATCTGAGGAAGGTGGTGGTGACCTGCAACGTACAAAGGCAGCTTTTGGTCTCAATTTTTACATTTTGAAGTAATTCTCATTATTGTTCCTTTTCTCCAATTTATTTTTTCAGTGAGTTATCATTATTAACACAAGAACTGCTGCTGTTTATTTCAGTATGAGTCTATTAGTTCTCAGAATCTGCAGGCACCATTCATTCAGTAGTCTGAAAAAGGTGGTGAACAAGGAGTTTCTAAACATCAGAGCTGGGTTATAAAACTGGAAAGAACTTCCATTTGCTCACCCATCACCTTCAGCATCACACCCAGATCCACTTGCTCGTGCTGCCTCATAGGACAGTGCTCAAGCTGAGCGCTGTCACCAGTGAAAGGGCCATAAAGCAGTCTGGTCTACTGCCTATGTGCTCCTCTTCATTTTTTCCTAATGTTTATCACACTTCTATACTGCAGTTCACATTCATCATTACTTCATCTGTCACTGTGTACTAGTGACAATGTCTTGGTCCTTTTACTCTCTGGGGTAACTGTATTTACTGAAACTCCTCAGTAGGAAGCTCAGTCCTTTGGTGTCTAGTGCAGAAAAGAACAAGCTGCGTGGATGTGTATCCGAATCTCTTGGTTATGCAAATGTAGTTTGAAATGTTTGTCCTTGAACTGCTGCTGAAAGCTTTTCTAGGCAGATAATGAGCACTGTAAGAACTAGTACCAGCACTAGGCTCACACAGAACGTAAGCAGAAATCCTTCTTTTCAACCATGTGCTGAATGATTTTCATTGCTCCTCACTTTTGCCTAACTGTGCCCCAGGCAGCTCCCTTGTTACTCGATTCTAAAGCAGGGACATAATATTCTCCTTGCTGTACCCTATTATTTCCTTCTTTTATTTTCGCTCACTTGTGCAAAGACAGAAAAAAGAAAGTAGCAGCTGGGCAAAAATTTCTGATCTTTAGAGCGTCGCTTCATATTTGCATTCAGACTTTCATGTGAAATTGCATCACTTGACCTTACTTGCTTCTCAGCTGCCTGCCTCTTAGAGCATAAAAATGACAACTTTTGAATTATAGACTGTAAAAAGTACTAATTTTCTGAGCAGTCTCCTGAGAAGAGCACTTCACCAGAGCATAGCAGAATGTAGATATCCTGTTCGTGGTGTTTATGGTTGAGGATACTTTCACGTGTTTTGACTTGTAGACTTAAACAGGTTTTAATGAGAGATGGGATCATTTTGATAATCTTGTTTGAGTGCTGCAAAATATGTTCCTTCAAGCCACAGGCCCACCAAATTACAGTATGTGTATTCTTTAATACACTTCCAAAAAATCTTGGAAAAGCCAAATGGCATTAGACAGATAAGCCTGGGAAGTGTTGACTGGTTAAGTAGTCAAAGCGGCACATTAACCACTAATCAGTGCAATTCAGACTTTCAGCTGAGTCTTTTTTGTTTAGCATCCTCCATGGGAATATCACATGGGAAGATGAAATTTCTTGCAAGAGTGAAACTTTGGGCTCTGATTTGTGATCTTTGCTAATTAGTGCTGCAGTGATGTCTTAAAAAAAAAAAAATCCCACAGTGCTGCTTTCCCACTGCCTGTGCCATGTGTTAGCTACCACCCCAGAACCAGCAGCAGTGAGGTCTGAGTCTTCCCAGGTGCTGACACACCAACCCGTGAACAGCAACAAATTGAGATCAATGGTAGTTTATAGTAATACACTGGAGGCTGAGGAGCAGATGGGCTCTCTGCGAACGAGGTAACCTTGAGTACTGGGAGGGAGAACAGCTGAAAGTGGTGAAACTTTGAGCTATTGTCCATCTGTATTTGTGTATATTTCTTAGCCCCTGTGCTGGTTTTCTTAGAAAAGATCATGAGTTTGGTATGATTGTGTAAAAAATAAAACACCATCAAGAGCTAACAAGTTACTAAAACCCATGTTGTACAGAGAGTAAAAAAGACCTATTATACTGTTTCATGTAAATAACAATGTCCTTTACTACACATGGCTGAGATGAGTAATTTCCCCTTCCATCTGGGCTAGGCCTGGGGAAACACAAGACCAGAGATTGCTTCAGAGGGGAGGAGCAAGGTGATCTGAAAACAAGACAAACTGGAATGGTGTCAAAACAACCCATCTGATGGCACAGCGGGGGCTGCTGTGATGGCAAATCAGGGTCTGGTTGGCCCCGTTCTGAGGCATGGAGGGAAGAAAACACAAGGGGTTGGTATCCAGGATGGTGCGTGCAGCTGTACTGCACAGGCAGTAAAAGTACTCATAGATGTATTCCTTCTCAGAAGCTAGTTTAAAGCACAATTTCTGATAGTATACTGTTCTTTCATTTTATGACTTCAAGATATTTTAAATCTTGTCTTAAAATTGAAGCGTAACTTCCTCTAGAAACTCCTGTTCTACGTTAAGGAAGATCCATAGCTTTTAGTGAGTTGAAGTGCTGATGTTCTGATCTTTATTCTTCTTTCAACCTTACCATCAACAGCAAAAGTGACAAAGTTTGCCACAATCACTCCCCTATGTCAAGGATTTTCTACAAGAAGAGATGTTACATAAACTAAGTCCTTGCTTTTGAGTTTAGATACAGTGTGCTTGAATCATGTGTGTTCAAACAGCCGCTTGAGCTACATTTGCCAGCAGCACACTGCAAGGCCCTCATGCTCAGCTGTTCCTTTGCTCAGAAGAGGCTTCCTGAGATAAAACGCCACAGATTTGGTCAGAAAAGGCAAAGCTGTGCAGGTCGCATCTGCATGGCTGGGCATCTTCATGCCCTGCGTCCAGCCCAAAGAAGCGCACAGCACAGGACTGAAGCACTGCGAGGCTCCGCGGTGCTTTTCTCACAAAGGGAGCAATGGCAGAAGGACTATGCAACCCAGCTGGGAGCTCAGGCAGCTGCTGCTGGGAATCCTCGGCCGCAGGCAGAGGCCGATGGCCGACACCTTTGGCCCTTGTGGCGGTGATGAAGCGACTGCGGAGTGCTTTTAAGTGCTTGCGAGCGGGCAGGGCGCAGAGCGGCAGAGCGCGGACAGCTTCCCTGGCCAGCCGGGCGGGGGGCTGCCCAGCCCGCAGGCACCGCGCTGACAGGAAGGCCGCCCAGCGGCATCGCGGAGCTCAGCCGCTCCACCTCTGCGCCACGCTGAGCCGGGCCGGGCGAGACGCGGCGCCCCGGGCAGGGAGAGCCGGGCGGGGTCTGGGCGCGAACCGGCGCGGCCCTCCGCCTCCGCCAGAGCTCTGCCCCCGCCGTGCACCCGGATCGGGGCCCGGGCCCGGCCAATGAGCGCGGAGGCAGCGTGGCCGCATTATAAGAGGCTGCCGAGAAGGCGGCAAGCTCTCAGCCGGGCCGTCGGGTGGGAGTCGCGCTTCCTGTCAGCGAGAAAGGTTCGCCATGTGCGGTGAGTGAGGGGGAGAGAGACGGCGCCGCGGGCAGCGCCAGCGCGGAGACCCGCGTTCTCTCCGGTGGCTCCGCGAAGGGAGCTGGACGAGAGCTGCTTTGTTCCGTGCGCGCCCGCGGGACGGTGCGGGGTGAGAGACCCTGCGAGGGGCGTCCATTTTGTGGGCATGGGGAGAGGGGCGAGCGGCTGCGGGGACCCACGGCTCCGGGCTGTGACGCCGCGTTGAGCGGTGCTGCCCGCCGGGCTGAGGCTGTGCGCGGAGTCCCGCGGAGAGGCTGTGGTTTGCGAACAAAGGCGGTATGGAGCGCCGTTCTTAGCTGCTCAGAGTTTATCCACCTTCCTTATCTTGTGAAGACGGTGAAGATAACATCTGCATCCGGTATAGGCTTGCTTAAGGTGTGCTGTGGGCGAGATTAAAAAGGCACGAAGACCGCTAATGCAATTATTCCGCTTGTGAGGGAAACGGGAGCAGAACTTCACCTGTCCCCTCCCCAAGACTTCCCTTGAGCCTCAGAGGGAAGTTTTTCGTTGAAAGGAGAAAAATCTTTTTCATTTTTAGCAGTCACAGACAAAACCTTCTTTGTGAGATGCAGGCTGACAAAAAGCTGTTTTTCTCCCCAAAAGCGTGCTTTCGGAGCTAGACAGCTTTTCCCTACCTCTGCGTTCTCTTTATAACCTCAAAAAGCGAATTGCCTCAGAGCCTTTCGCTTGTATGGGAGCAGGAGGTGCTACCTGGCACCTACGTGAATCACTGACTGTCCCTGAAGCATCAGGTGAGAGATTGGCTCAGCGCACACCAGAGGTATGGGCTGCAAGCGAGGAACACCGTGATGGTGTCAGAGACTTGTGGTTGGGAAATGAGGGTGTTAATGCTGCTCAATGAGTTTGGTAGATCAGTGAGCTTGGGGTGGAGAGACTGACTCAGTGTGGAATGGCACAAAGCAGTAATTCGCAAAGGCAGTGAGGCCACAACGTTAGTTTATTCCATCAGTGTTTGGAGGTCCGCCACCTTCAGCAGTAGCGAAATGGGCAAATATTGCAAAATAGGTGAGAGTAAGAAGTCCTGGGGAATCAGTGATCTGTTCCCCAATCTTAAATCTTGGCCCATTTAATGTGGTGGTTGTTAACCCAAAAGCTGTGCTGTTCTCCTTACTATGCTGACTGTACAGAATCACAAAAAATAGTTTAACTTGGAAGGGATTGATCTAAAGATCATCTAGCTGCAGCTGCCCCTGCCCTGATGTAGGAGCTGCAGGAGTTTTTGAGGTTTAGGGATAGAAATATGTCCTGTTATGTTTCCTCTTGCTCTAGGAACTTGCGCATGAAGGTTTGATGCCAGCGTTCAGGGTTTTGAAAATGCATAGGTCCTTACATACTGACATATACATGCTTTTCAGGAAATGAAGTTGAGATTTACCATGCTCATGTATCTAAAGACAGGGTAGCAGATTTAAAAAAAAAAAAAAAAAAAAAAATTCTTAAAACTGATTACCTATTTAAAAAAAAAAATCATTTCATCAGGATAGGAGGTTCTGTCTGGGACTGCTTCACAGCTAAGTTTCTGGCGTCAGCGATGTGCTTACCTCATTAAAGGCACCCATTTATTTAAAAAAAAAAAAAATAAAAATTATTTTTGCTCAAACTTCAAGTACAGGCTGCCCCCTTCTTGATTTTGGTGAAATCTTGCAATTGCAAGGCTTCTTGTGGAATTTTCCCACAAAAAATACTCAGTGAATATTTTTTCCTCCCCTCTTCTTGATGCTCAGCTTGCAATCCCAAAAGGGAAAAGTTTAAAGTCATGGTGTGCATGCAGAGGGACATCCTTGCTTTCTGTATCTGTAACAACCCTCTGTTTTGAGTGCCTGATTCTGAAGGTAAGCTGTGTTACAGTTGACATCGTTTGTGTTTTTATGCAAACTAGGTAATAGTGGAAAGTTGTAAACTAGACTTAGCATTGAGGTCAAGAGAGCAATGCCCTCGTGAAATGGCCCTGAAGTCATTTCATTGGATTATGTGTTTGTTTGTATCACTTAGGGAAGTATTACGATGCTTATGCTGTGCCAGCACTTGATACGTATCGCATCAGTATTGCATTAACTTTGAGAACACTTGGGTCTTTATTGGGGAGAAGCAAGCTCTGGAAATAACCTCTAACAGCTTGGGGAGGCTGTTACAAAGGGACTTCTAGCATCACAGACCTCTCTTTATGATTCATCAAGGGTTCAGTCACACTGATTTGCTTCCAGAAGGAATTCAGCTATAAGAGCTCTTTATCAAATGTTGCTTCTCTGCATGTTGAGCAATGCACTTTAAATCTAGTCAAAACGGTGACCGATTAGCGAAGAAAATATGCGAGTGGGTATATTGTGAAGCAGAGGAGTAGCAGGGAAACAGTGCTGAGAGCAAGATAGATTTCCTTTAAGTTGAAGAGTCTTAGTGTACTTCTTAAGAAGTCAGGCTTCACTATTGCTTTCATTGTAACGGCTCCAGTGACTTCTGAGCCTCCCCTGGTTCACGTGTATGAGCACAGCCCCGGCTCCCTGCAAACAAGGATCCCTTTAACAATCGCAGCACACTGGCAGCATTGTGAGGACGGTCCCAAAGGAAGGTTTTTCCTGGAGCTCTGCGTCGTCCGAGATGCCACATGGAACACACAAGCCTGATGCATCTTAAATACATTGTGAAATCTGGCCTAGAAAGTAGAGCTGAGACTGAAACGAGGTGTGTAGCAATGTTTTGGAATGATGTTGAGAAATTTGTATGCTGCTCTTGAGGTTCGTGGTTACTGCCAGAGAACGGTAAACGTCTGTCTGGAAAAATGATCAACAAGCTCTCAGTCTAAGGTGGCTTTATGTAACTGGAGGAACAGTTTTTCAAAGCATCCATGAAGAACAGTATTTTGCTGTTCAAATTCCCAAATACCTCTTTAAATGTATCCATTGCTTCTATATCTCCATTAATGTAGGGCTTCTATAAACAATTAGGTGAAGATCCTCATAAATCTCACTTCTTAAGCAGAAATCTGTGTTCCAGCCTATAAGCCTTCCAAGATAAATGCCGTTGTCAATGTAACAGTCCCTTGGTCTCACTGTCAGAGCAGCAGCATTCGTGGCTTCAGACCAAGGAGTCCCGAATTCCCAACAATATGTATACAGAAGATTTATTGGAGCATCATTGTAACTGTTTCTTCCTACAACTCTTTACAGTTCAAAAGATGTAATTGAAGGGGGAAAGGGTGTTGAATTTCAAACAAAGGCTTTTTCTATTGAAAACACTTGGTTGTCTCTTAACTGCTTATCTGTTGAGCTCTTCAAGTCTGGCTTTTGTGAGCTTAGGTTCCAGTCCTGACTTGCTGCTTGGAGAAACTATAGAAACAGTGAGATTAGACTTCTCTGTTGTACTGGGGTGCAGATCTACAAGGGTTAATATCAGGCATAGTTTACTCTTATAGTTACACAAATCCCAAGGAAGGCAGTAGGCAAATAAAATAAGTAATGAATAGTTGTTTCCTTTTGTTTTTCCTTTCCTTTGCAGGTGATGCTATTTTTTGTTAAACCTTTCCTAAAGATATGATGTCACCCCAAGAAACTCAGTTTAAGAGTTGTGTGTGTGTGTGTGTCTGGGGGGGGTGGAAAAACCCAAAACCTAAAAAAGCTGCATTTTGGTTGATGAGTGGCCTATTGAAGAGAAGAGAGGTCAGACATGCAGGCTCTTTCAGGCTCCTTCTGTTGGCCAAGTAGGCATCAAGGGGGTGCGTGCCTTTCCTGTGCTGCCTCTGTAGGAGCTGACCTGAGTGACTTGGGGCAGGCGAAGGGATCCGATGTCTGTGCAGGGTTTGGTAGGCAGCTTTGTGTGAGGCAGCGCCAGGGGTGAGTGCTTGGTTTGTGGGTGAGCCTGTTCTGCATCTTCTGTTTCTTTCCTTTGTTGTCTTATCCTTTTGACTTCTGCCCTTTCTTTATGTTGGCCTCTCTATTCCCTTCCTGCTGAAGTGGCTGTTGTATACTAGATTAAGCTGGAGCCTTTCAAAAATAGTGTTGTGCCTAGTACCTACCCATGGGTATTTAGGGCTGTGACTTTGATTACAAAAATCGCCTTGTGTTAGGACTGCTGAATATGTTCCTTCTTTGAGTGTCTAGTTTTAGATTTGGATATAAAATAGATCACAATGTTCCCATTTTCAGCTGTGGTTTTCATGAAAAGTGGAATTTTTTTTATTTTTTTATTTTTTTTTAAAGCTCTCTCAACTGTTTAACTCCTGGTGGGTATTATGGGAAGAGTCAAGTCAGCCAGGAAAGCTTGTGTTTGTGATCGCTGTGATACTCCTGATTCATTTATTGTGTTTGAGCTCTTTCAATTTAAAAACCCGTTAGCAAGAATTGTAGTAAATGAGAGGTGGTATCCTCCTAGTGCCTCTCTGTAATGCTAATATTGAAGAGTTTTAAGCTGGGTTTGAAGATATAATGAGTAAAAAAAAAAAAAAAAAAAAAAAAATTTGCTTTTCTTAATTCTTCTTTACTTTTCTCTTTAAACAGGAATTTTTGCTTATCTGAACTACAGAGTACCCAGGACTCGGAAGGAAATTTTTGAAACCCTGATAAAAGGATTACAGAGACTAGAATACAGGGGATATGACTCTGCAGGTATCTAAACTAACTCAACGCATTACTTTTAGCAACCAGTAGCTACGTATGTTACCTGTGTGATTTCTTGGGTTCTTTCAGCACCATCAGATTTTTCACTGATATCTTTCAGATTGAAAGATCAGCATATTTGTCTCAATTCTTGGAGCTGTTTCTTTCAGCTTGACTCAGGATTTCCAGTTGGGTGTTCAACTCTGGAATCAGATGGTGGTTGAAGTTTGGTACACCTAAGCAAAGTAAATAAGGTGTGAGGAAGAAGACTTGTGGGTCATTTAGTTTGTGCCTCATTGTTTTTGGTACGTGTAAATCCTTGTGAAAAGATGAGGAAGCTTGAACTTTTGAGTCCCCTAATTTTACCAGGCGAAATGTATCAGTGTATCCTCAAGCAAAATTTGAGATGACCCTGTACTTTTTTCATCTGTGCAGTGGTTAGATGTCAACCTGGCTTGATTTTTAAGTGATTTGAAATCAGATAGTTTGATTGGAACATACACAGGTGCAGTGACAGATATCTCTTGGAAGGATGGTTTTGAAATAACCATTGGATCTGCATGTGCTCGATTGTATTTTCTCAGCCAGTGCATTTCACGCTTTCAATATGTGTCTGTGTGCTGTATTACAGGAGTGGCAATTGATGGAAATAATAATGAAGATAAAGAAAGGTTCATCAAACTGGTCAAGAAAAGAGGAAAAGTAAAGGCCCTGGAAGAAGAGTTGTACAGTAGGTGCCTTTAAAAATACCCCTTTACTTTGGCCAGGTAAAATCTGCATCTCAGCAGGAAGTTGGACCGTGAAATTTACTGTCGTGATTTTGTGGCAGAAATAACTGCATTATGTAATCTAATGGTGGTTAAAGAGTCTGCACTTGAAAAGCAATCCGGCCTCTGGATACCATGCTGTGAAATTATCAGTCTACTTCCCCTCTCGTTTAGTTGCCTCTTTGTTCAGTACTTGGGCTCCCTTGGTGCTTTATTTTGGTGATTTCTGTGCCTGGTAGCGGAGATGTCAGAACGTGGACTCTGACAATTTATGAGCATTTAAGCAGCTGGCTGCCATCACAATCTGCTTTATGCTGTGCTTCCGTCTGTGAAGTTGTGTTTTAGTAAGTTGATGCTATTATTTGTAGTAATGTGTTCTATTGGCCTAGCTGTTAGTATTGGCTGAGAATGCTTCAGTCTTGCCAAACAAAGTTTTAATCAGCCACTTGAACTATCTGAAGTGTAATGTCGAGTAAGCAAATGGTTTAAAAGGAAGCCAGAAGATAACTTTTAGATTTTTGCTGTAAGAATTCTCTTAGAATTTTATTTACTAACTTTGTGTGAGTGAGAGACAAACTCAACTTTGAATACTGAATAAGATGAAATTCTTTTCTGTAGAACAAGATGACTTGGATTCCAAAGCAGATTTTGAAACGCATTTTGGAATTGCTCATACTCGCTGGGCGACCCATGGAGTACCAAGTGCAATAAACAGCCACCCTCAGAGATCAGATAAAGGGAACGGTACGTATCCTCTGCAGCACTTCAGAACTGTAAGAATTCAAAGTCCTGGTATCCACATAGTACAAATACACTAAAGCAAGTGAGAAAAGAGGCTGTCTGCGTCTTATACGACATAGGGCTAAGTTTTTGCTGTTCTACTTAGGTTAGACACTTGTACAATCACATAGGCTCTTTTGAGGCTAAAGTAGCACTGTAAAAAGCTGAAGAGGTCTGTTCTCTGAAAACTCATGCAAGTTAGTCAAAGGAAAACATTCTGTAAGAATCTAAAAAGCTAAGTGCATCAGTATTGTCACAGCTGGAAAAAGATTGCTGTAAGGCATGTCTTGCTGCTATTCTCTTGGGTATATAGTTTGGAACAACTTTTGTATGCCTTCAAAATTCCCAAGCTTCAGCTTGCTGCTCTGCACGTTATAGTAAACTGCAGGTCTGAAAGTGATAGCAGGTAGTTTCTAGTGCACTTCTTTCTCTTGTCATGTATTCTGGGTTAAATATCTTAGTTTTCCATGTGTATTTAATAATTTATTTTTCTTTCTTTTAGAATTTGTTGTTATCCATAATGGAATCATCACAAATTACAAAGACCTGAGAAAATTTCTGGTAAGCCTGTGGCTTGTTGATTCTAAAACTGAAAGTAAATGCCCCACCATCTGCTGTTTGGTCTTTCGTGACTGTTAGAATTTTAATTCAATGTTCTTGATGTCAGCTATAAAATAGTAGTGTGAGGGAGTCTAAGAAAGGTATTCAGGAGCTCGTGAGCTGCAGTATGTTCTTGTAACTGTTCGTGCAAAGTAATTACCTCCAGAGTAGCATTGTGTTCAAATTGATGGAAGGCATGTGAGGAGTGGGCTCCTTCCTGTCTCGTTGCTTAACAGATGATAAGCAAGTCTTACTGCAGTGTTTCTCAGAGAGTAAGCTGTGACCAGATGGGTCTTTATGCTTTGTAGTGGTGTGTGTGTGTATATGTATGCATGTTTATGCATGAACCACTCCAATGCAGTGCTTTGAGCAGTCTGTTTTACTGTGCAGTATCTGGTGGGAGACAGATGAAGTGTTTGTTGCCTGAGGATGTAAACTTCTTACTTTCCTGTATGATGTTTCAGGAAAGCAAAGGCTATGAATTTGAGTCTGAAACAGATACAGAAACGATCCCTAAACTGATCAAATATATGTATGACAACAGAGAGAGTGAAGACACCAGTTTTTCAGCCTTGGTAGAAAGAGTTATTCAACAGTTGGTAAGTGGGAGGTTCAATTTCTTTTCCCTTTAACAAGTGTAAGCTATTTATGATGTTCCTTAGGATTCTGCATTTATGCCTCAGGATCCTCTGCAGAATTCCTTAGAAGATTCTAAAAAAATGCTTTTTGGCCTCTGGAGAATGCTTAACAGACCAAGAAATCAGATTAAAAATTTGGGAACTTCAAAGGCTTTTCAGTGCTAAATTTTAAATTGCATTAGGTGGTGGGTGGCTTTGGGGTTTTTTATTGTTGCTGTTTTTTGGGTTTGTTTTAACTTTTTAGTTATAAAAAGTTTTAGCTTTTTTTTTTTTTTTTTTTTTAATTTAAGAAAGAGGTTACCACAGCTTTTGAGTGAAGGACTAAGTTAGAAATAACTGATGGAGCCTCTGAGGCTTGGTATCTCTCACAAAGGACAGCACGCATTCTTAGGCTATTCTGATCTTTTAAAGCTTAAAACACTGCAGTGATTCAAGTTTGTCTGATAAGATGCCTTGGCTCCTAAGTTTGGAAATAGATCTAACAAGCTGTAATGATTCATGGCTTAGCTGGTTCCCAAACTGTGAAGTAGTAATCTACTGTTACTTCACTGTGAATGCTTAAGATCTTTGATAGATGCACTGCAAACTTGGAGAAAGCTTGCTTTGTTTCCTGCCCAGTCTCCAAGCACATGGTTTCTCTCCCCTTCCTGCAGTTTCTTACACTCTTTATGACCTCTTCTTCCTCTCTAAAGCAGCTCTGTAGTAGTGTTCTCCTTGGAGCAGGGCTGGAATACACATGAAGCAAAGGTCTGCATGGGTCAGAAGGGAACAGTGGTGCAGTAACCTAGTTGAGAGGAAGGCTAAATTCATCTGTGTGCGAGAACAAGCGCAGAGTAGTCTCAGACCAGAGCATAGTAAGAGAAGGGAGCATTACATCTCTTTGCAGGGTGGGAGAGCTTTTGCTCTTCCCTTTAGAACACTTCTCAATTTTGCAGGCTGCATTAATACTGTGGAGCTGTTGATTGTGCATTCCTGTTTTTGTTGTGGGTGCGGGGATCTGGTGGTTGGTTGGTTTGTTTGTTTTGGTAAATGAGTTAATGAGATTTTGCTGCTTAAACTAGAAGTAGTGACTGCAGAATTTTTAGTTTGAAATGCATGACAGACAAACCTGTGTGTGCATATTCTTACTAAAACTAAATTTGTAACTCAACTTTTATGTTAATTATCAGTAACTCTCTTGAAATTTTCTTCATCCTTGCAGTGGAAGGTTTTGTTTTTATTTATAAAAGGAGGCAAATTATCTTGCCTAAGTGCTTCCTTCCTGATCTTTCAACTGCTGCACCCTGTGTGTTAGCTTGTTCTGCTTTGTGACCAATTCCTTTTAAAGGTGCAGTCTGCCCTTCAGAAGGAGATTCCTGATAGTAGTAAGAGCTTTCCTTTGGGCCCTCCTCAGGAAGAGGGGCCCCAGTTATATGAGGCACAACTAATTGAGATAAGTCATTCAGGATTTTTTTTTTCTTCCTTTCCTGTCTCCATGGTTTTCAGGAAGGTGCTTTTGCACTGGTTTTCAAGAGCATCCATTACCCAGGTGAAGCTGTTGCTACCAGGTTAGTAAAAGCCCGTTTTATGTGTAGTTCATGCCATTTTAGGTTAAGAATATTAAGACTGTGCTAATGTTTCTGCTTCATTAAAAAGGGGAGGGGTAAGGTACAAATTTATTTATTTAATTACAATTTATTTTGGATATAAAGACTGTTTTGTAATACAACTAAAAAGCCCATTGCTTCTGTGGTCTAAAAAGGGACTATATTAAGGTCATGAAAAAGCCAGCTGTGTCATCATTCAAACTGAAAAACATCTTCTGAACTAACTACTCTATATCAAGTTTGAGTTTGGGTTTTCAGGAGTGGGGGGATTAACAGGAGCTAAACTTGTGATCTGAGGTATTGAGAAAATGAATTACTTTTTTATTCCTGTGAGATTTTTAAAGTAAGCTCTTTAATAAGGCACGTGACCTATATAATTCAAAAATTATCTTAATATCCTACAGTTTTAGAGATTGACAGTGTAAAATGCTTAAGGGTGGAATAGTATGTTAATAGCAAAGAACTATTTGCTAGTTAGGTTTGGAGGCAAAGTGAGCTTTATTTAAAACTGGGACTCAAACTGGTGCCTTCATGTACATCTCCCTCTACCTGGATGTAGATCACTGGGAAGGAATCACCAAAGCATATGGCACTTAGTCGTATAATAAACTTTGGAGAGTCTTAAATAAGCCAAGTTTATACAGTTTCTGTCATATAACAATATTAGGATCAGAGTTGAGGAGGATCTTCCTATTTAGGTTAAATGGGATATTGTCTTTCATCTTCACTGTTGTCCTTTAGCTTCTCTGCATGCAGCTTTCTTTGTATAAACTTGGATGTTTTCCCTTTGTAGAAGAGGGAGTCCTTTGCTCATTGGAGTTAGAAGCAAGTACAAGCTTTCCACTGAACAGATTCCTGTTTTATATGGAACATGTAAGTTGATAAATCTAATTATGTTGTTTTTAAGAGCCAAAAGTTGTAGTTAATTTGTTTTATTGGAAACAAGGTTAATTAGTCTTTGTACTATAAAATTGCCAGCTGATCCTCCAAATATCTTCTTATCTGAAAGTGTTCTATTTTTACACTGCTCCCTTCCCCTGAAAAGTATTTGCATAATGTGCAACTATGATAACTTTAACCTGAATAGCCTGTAATCTCCAACTTGAACAGGTCTGGTTTTGCATTTTAAGTGCCTCATTTCTTCAACAGGCAACATTGAGAATATGAAGAACATGTGCAATTCACGAATGAAAAGATTGGACAGCTCTACCTGCCTGCATGCTGTTGGGGATAAAGCAGTAGAATTTTTCTTTGCTTCAGATGCAAGGTAAGAGCTGCTTTTGTTTAGAAGTGAGATGATTCTGGAAATCTTACGCTGTTTTGTTGCTGCACAGCTCTGTTCTGTTAGGATAGCTGCTTATCAGTTACTTCATTAAGCCCATGAGATAAGACATTTGAGTAATGTAGAGGCTTGACAACAGTATTTGAACTGTTTACTGGTGCAGCGTCTGCAAATTACTTACCTCCTTGCCTTCTATGTAAAATGCATCCAGTGCAGGAAGGTGAGTACAAGTTGCCACTATCAGGCAATTCTTTGGGCAGACTATAATTGGGTGTGAGTTTTGGCATTTTAATCCAGCTATCTGGGATATCAGAGGAGAAAAGAGTGGTGAAGTTCGAAACTAAAGAGGAACCTGGGTACTGGGTATGCACTTGTCTCAGAAGCAAGATCCTGACTGTGGAGATCTATCTGAGATGACAAGAGACAAAATCACATTGGCACAAATTTGCTGAAGTGAGTTGCTGTGCTGGAGCTTCCTGCTCCAGTTTTCGGTGAGAGTGCATGAGGAGCAGCAGATGGAGCCATTCCCTTTGAGATGGCTCTATTTGTAGTTAGGCCCAAAAGGAAGATAGAAATGGGCTAGACAAGCAATATAGCATATTTAATTGCTTTGAGGAGTGCTGCTGCCACCTCTTACTGAAATGTCGGGTTTGTCTTGCTTTTGTTTTTCTCTGTAGTGCTATCATTGAGCATACCAACAGAGTGATTTTCTTAGAAGATGATGACATTGCAGCAGTAACTGATGGGAAGCTTTCAATTCACCGTCTGGAGCGTTCAGCTAGTGACGATCCTTCCCGGGTCATCCAGACCTTGCAGATGGAATTGCAGCAAATCATGAAGGGTGAGTTGAAACGTGTAAATGAAAATTCTCTTTGTAACTGTAACAATCTCCAAATAACAAGCCATATGTATATATACAAGCATGACCTTGTAATGTTTTTCTTAACAGGTAACTTCAGTGCATTCATGCAAAAGGAAATTTTTGAACAACCAGAATCAGTTGTCAATACGATGAGAGGCAGGGTGAATTTTGAGAACAGCACAGGTAACTCAGACTAGGCATTCAAGCTGCACTGAGCACACGTGATTTTAAGCCTATTAGCTGGAAAATACCATACACGATTGATATATGCTTTTTCTTTTGTTTGATTGCAGTCCTGCTGGGGGGTCTGAAGGACCATTTGAAAGAAATCAGAAGATGCCGAAGGCTGATCATTATTGGCTGTGGGACCAGTTATCATGCTGCAGTAGCTGTATGTTAAACCTTAGCTGTACTGCACCTATACCTCTTAGTTGCTGGGTTTTTAATACAACAGATCTTCATCTGCTTTTCCTTCTGTACCACAAACTTTTCTTTTCACTGCGGCATTGCAGCATTTGTTTAATCTGCCTTTGTGCCATGTTCTTCATTAAAACTCCGGTGCTGTTACCTACTATGCTAGAAAAGTAACTTTTTTCATCTTGGTAAGCTCAAACTGTCTATTTTTGTAGTAGGAATCAATTCAGATTCTTTCTCGCTCTTTCAATGTCAGGTCTTTATGGGTGTTGATATTAACAGATATCGTGTGTTGCTTCATTACAGACTCGACAAGTACTGGAAGAATTAACTGAATTACCTGTGATGGTGGAACTTGCTAGTGACTTCTTGGACAGGAACACACCTGTGTTCAGAGATGATGTCTGCTTTTTTATAAGTCAGTCAGGTGAGCTGTTTCTGCTGTTTGTTTTACTGAGTGCAAACTAAAGAGAAATAAAAAACCTCCTTTGCTTTCTGAACGTTGCAAAGGAGGATGCTGGGCTGTGTTTGTCTTGAATGAAAGTTTATTTTGGTCTTGATTCAAATACAAAGACAAAGGGTGAGTGCTGAAATGTTTGTTCTGGGCGTGGATACAGTTATTCAGAACACAGAATAATTTCTTCTGTAGTATTTTTCAGGAGCTGTTGCTATCCTACGTGAACTTTAAATCAAGTTGTGAATGCTTTCCAGGTGAAACTGCAGATACCCTTATGGCTTTGAGGTATTGCAAAGAACGCCGTGCTCTAACAGTTGGCATCACAAACACCGTGGGAAGCTCAATATCCAGAGAGACTGACTGTGGTGTACATATCAATGCTGGACCTGAGATAGGTGTGGCAAGCACAAAGGTAGGAGCTGTTTGGTGTTCAATTTTTATACTTTACCACTGTGTAATCCAATTATAGTTTTAATCGTAGCACTTCAGATTGAGATCATAGTAACTCACTTATGCTTGGCTGCTAAATGCTCTGTTTTGTCTGCAGGCTTATACCAGCCAGTTTGTGTCTCTTGTAATGTTCGGCCTCATGATGTCAGAAGACCGAATTTCTCTGCAGAAAAGGAGAAGGGAAATCATTAGTGGACTAAAATCATTGCCAGGTATATTGATATTTATTTTGGGTTTGAGGAGATTTTGTTTAATGGATAATACATTTAAATGTAATTTGAAAAATATTTAAGTTGCTCTTTTCCTTTCTCCCTGAAAGGTAGATAACATAAGAAAAATAGGCTACTAGTTTCTACACCAATTGGCAGTTTTACAAATATACTTCCAGAAAACTTGGCAGAAAGATCAGAATTACAGTAGGATAGCTTTGAGAATTATTCCTTGATCTCCTATAGATAATCTAAAATTTGTAATGCCTTTCACTTTAAACCAGTATAGGGGAAACAAAACTAATCCAAACTGACTTTAAAACAGATGTTCAGAACTTCCTTTAGTATTTCAGATGGGATGCATTGACTCTGCTTAAACTAATAGTCATCTTAAATTTGTTACTGTACATAAGATTGGACAAAGCATGTTTAAAGCTCTATCAAAGTTGCAGATATAGGAAGTTAACACCTGAATTATGTTGAGTATATTTGTTATAAAAATATCATTAGAGAATCATACTACAAAAAGCTAGGAAATACTGGTTTTTTTTTCCAGTTGATGGAGAATTTATATGTGCTTTTTGTGTGATCCAATAGAGATGATTAAAGAAGTCTTATCCTTGGATGAGAAGATACATGACTTGGCTCTTGAGCTGTACAAACAAAGGTCGCTGCTGGTTATGGGTCGTGGATATAATTATGCCACTTGTCTGGAAGGAGCTCTGGTAGGAATCTCTCAAAGTCATTGGATATTACTTGAAATGAGCTTTTGTTTCTGCAGCACTTTTTCTCATATTTATTTACAGTTTAATTCTGCTGCTGTAAAACTGCTGCCATGTGTAATTAGAACGATTAATCCTGTTGGACTGAACACATACATAAGGTGAATTTGGTGTCATTCTTAAATACACTTAAGGAGTGTATTTAAAAAAAGAAAATGAAAAAACCCTACAACTTAATACCACTTAAAATGCTGGTTGTTTGAAAATATCCTCATAAAACACTGTTCAGTATGCTGGTGTTCAGGCAAGATGTTCATGCAGGGAACTGCTAAATTAATTACAGATACCCTCATGTAATGGAGCTATGTCCATCTCTCATAGAAGTTAGAAATGTGGTGCTAGATGTTAAGCTCTTAAAAATTCCTGTTGATTACTCCATTTCATTCTCTGCAAATGCATGTGCATGAGCAAGCTCCATTTCCACCAGCAGCCTGCTGGAAATCCCAGTGTACGGGAATGTCTGTTCTAGCCATTAACTGATTTTTGAAAATAGCACTTGCATTTAATTGATGGATGTTTTGCTTCTTGCAGCTTTTATTTCTAATCTAATTTACTTCTAACTTTCTGGTATTTGCATTTGTTTTGTTAGAAAATAAAAGAAATCACCTATATGCACTCTGAAGGTATCCTGGCTGGTGAGCTTAAACATGGTCCGCTAGCCCTAATAGATAAACAGATGCCTGTTATCATGGTCATCATGAAGGATCCTTGCTTCACCAAGTGCCAGAATGCTTTGCAACAGGTCACAGCTCGACAGGTAAGCTGTAAAGTAATGCAGTGTTGTAGGGAAAGAAATTGTGCATGCTGGATTGTGGCCAAATACATTTCAGAGGCAGGATTTGGTGAGGGTATTTTTTTTCTACTTAAAAAGTTATAAATCAGGTGCTATAGCTTCATTGCAGCTTGCAGTTTAACACCAGTAATGGTAAGTGATTTTATGTAGATGTTTCTTGATCTTGAATCAAAGAAAATAATGTTAAAACTCTAATGATTGTTGCATGAGACTTGAATGTTTTCAGTGAGTGACAGAACCCATTATGCAGGAATAACATTTTCTTGGTTAGCTATCTTTATTTTTTCAAACATAGTACAGATATGCTGTGAACTAATATTTCAAAGCAGCTCTTAACTGTAGAACTTTACTTTCAGGGTCGTCCAATCATCCTGTGTTCTAAGGAAGACACAGAAAGCTCAAAATTTGCCTACAAAACCATTGAGCTGCCTCACACAGTTGACTGCCTTCAAGGAATCTTGAGTGTTATTCCTCTCCAGTTGCTTTCATTCCACCTGGCTGTTCTCAGAGGATATGATGTAAGTGCTTTCTATGTATAGCATTCCAGTTAGAGCAGTTTTGCACTTCCTCCTACCAATGTTAAGGGAGAGGCAAGGTTACATAGCATTTCTAACAAAGAACTATGGTAATAGTTGCTGCAACTGGTACTTACTGTGGTAGTAGAGGTTGCATTTCACTGCCAGTTCTTCAGCCTTTTCTTGAATTGGCATGGATGATGGTTCTAAAAAAACGTAAAGATTGTTTGCTTAGTTTGATTAGTGAAGAATGCAGATAATAATTTGTCAGAAAACTAAGCATTGAAGAGTGATATTGCACTTTAACAGAGAAGAGTTTATTGCTTTGTACAGCTTAGTTTGTTGACTCTGTCTAGGTGTGTCAGTTTGGTAAAGATGACCCTGTTGGAAAGGCATCCTGTGCAAAACAATATATTAAGATTTGTTAGGAGGTTCTTGCAGGTAATGATGAATTCAGCAGTGAGTTATCTGCAGATCTGTAGTCTCTTGTGTGCATTAGTGTGTCCAGAATAAAGCAGAACTCAGTAGGAATTCTTTTCTAAAAAAGCAAAAAGCACCAAACGGAACAGCACACTAAATGAATTATCAAATGCAGAATGCCAGTTATGTTCTGTCACACACTGACAGCCTGTCTTTTCATTCTAGGTGGATTTCCCAAGGAATTTGGCCAAATCGGTTACTGTAGAATAACAGCCAAGAATAGTGGATATTTTTATCACCAGACCTCTGTGTTATGCTTATTGAAATGTGTTGTTCTGAATCAATAGGTACATGTTTTTCAAAGGGAATGAGAGTGATAACTGGTCAGTGTCAGAAGGATTTATCTTGCAGCTTTAAAAGCTCCCGATGTGCCTTGTTACCCAAGTGCTTTTGCTCTCAGCAAATATTTCTAAGTCCTGAAATTGCCAAAGGATAAGATAAAAATCAATGTTTACACATGGTATACTGAATGAACTTTTCTACAGTGCAATATATATATATATATATATATATATACAGCTCTCTTCAGAGTAACTGTGAACATTTTTTTTTTTTTTTTTTTTTTTTTTTACACTACTTAACTAGTTTTAAAGATAAAGTATTTATAAGTACAACTGTATAGCATTTCTTAAGTTATTTTTTTTTTTAGTACATTGCTTAACTACAGCATTGGTAATGAGTCGACATGCTCAGTACTCATGGGGAGTTTGTGTACAGTTTTTTGGATTTTTCTACTACAGCTTCAAACTGGAAACTGCTTGTCCTCTTCCTCCCAGTTTCCTGCCCCCCCTCCTCCTACAGTTTGCACCTGGTTTGTATTTCGCCACCTTTTGCAAAGAGTTCCTGTGGCCATAAATTCTCAGCTGTGTTTTCAGCTCTTCCTCCTACTTTCAAGCTGATGCTGTGAGAAGGCCCAGCAGTGTTTTGTATACTGCCCCAGTTCTTATTGCCTGGCTTGTATAGAGCAACAAAATAAGGGAACTTCCAAAATAGTGTATCTTCCAAAAGGTACTTCTGGTTGAAGTGTGTACAATGTAATTAATATGCAATTAAAGAAATTATTATACAGATGCTTCTTGTTTTGGGGCTTTTTTTCCCCTCTTAGTCACTTGTATGATCTGAAAGCTGCAACAACAGCGCAAAACACCACCAGGAGGGCTGTTGTGTTCCAACAGTCAAGAACAGAACATCACCATATAAAAATGCACATGCGTGGCACATGTATTTGGTAAAGAGTTACTGGTGTATTTGAATAAGTTCTCCTTGTTTTGCTGTGGTGGAGAGACGGTCCCACCCTGCAATCCCAATTGATGCCACCGCTGCCAGTGACGTCAGAAGTGCGGTGATAGTCTGACGTACGGTGATGACATCACGCCGGAGGGCGGGGATCGGGCCCCGATTGGCTCAATCTCCCCTCTCCCACTGCAGTGCTTCCCCGCTGGCCTGCCTTATATAGCGCCAGGTCTGTCCCGCCCCCGGACCACCGTTGGCTGAGCTTCGCGGTATGGGCTCGCGATTGGTCCGAGTGGCTGCTCGTCAGCGCGCTCAGGCCTGGCGCGGCCTGCGCGGAGCACCGGGAGGCCATTGTGGCTGGGGCGGCCCTGCGCGCAGGAGGAGGTGGAGGCGGCGGCGGAGGTGGCTGCGCGGCTCGCGAGCGCCGCGCCCCGTCCCGCTGGAGCCCGACCGAGTGAGGAGACGGTGAGGGAGGCCGCGAGGAGGGCTTTGCGTGCGGCGGGGCTGGAGCCGGAGTGAGCCGAGCCGAGCCCCCCGGCCCTGTGCCGAGAGGAGTCCCCGGCTCTTCCCGCGGGCCCCGCCCGCCGAGGCGCAGCCGGGGCCGGGGCAGGGCTTCCCCGCGCGTCGCTGCCCCGGGCCCGGCCCTCCGGAGAGGGGAAGGAGGCGGAGGGGCCGAGTCGGGGGCCCTTTCCTTCTTCTCGGCCCTGCCGTGCCCCTCGCCCTTCCCGTGCCGTACCGCCGCCCCTGCCCGGCCTCTGCGCCCCGTGCCGTCCTGGCCGCGCTCGGTGCCAGCGGGGAGCCGCGCTGTGCCGCCCCGCGACGCAAACCGCACGAGTGAAGGAATTCCGTGAGCGCGCTCGCTCGTCTCGACGGCTGCTCCGTCATTTCACGGCGGACTCATTGCACGGCAGATACACGATTGAACTTTTCCCCTCCGTCTCCCGGCCGAGGTGCGCCCAGTGTTTGCTTTCAGCGTTTGTTTGGCAGCTAAATGACGGCGGGGCTGGTGGCAGTCGGTGAGATCTGCTCGCTGATAGCTTCGGCTGGTTGAAGGCTGAGGTGCTTCTCAGAGAGCTGAGTGGATAAAGCAAGTATTGGTTAATTTACAGAGTACGTCTGTGAAGGTGAATGTTCCGTGTGGTTTCCTTGTCGTTTCGTGTGTGTGTGCACCCTGGGTTCTTTCTGTCTGCAGTGCAGTTTAGCCTGAAGTTAGTTTCTTGGTGTTCACTGTGATAACATTTCTGTATCCAAAACAGCACAGGGAACGTTCCCAGCTGTTCCAACCTGTTTGCTTGAGAAGCTTTTGACGTGGAAAATATCCAGAGAATGGATCTGGTTAATACTAAGTTGCCATTTTAATAGGTGCCTTTTGCAGAGGTGACTGGTGCAGTATGTACATACACTGTAATGCAGTTGCTTTCAACCCCTAAGTACTTCCCTACAGTGATTCTGTATCACAGCTAAAGCGTTTATTGGAGGTGGATTTGGTGTGTCTGTTTTCCTTTTTTTTTCAAATTATTTTACTTTGCATGAACTGAGGCTGAAAACCACTTCTGTAAGCACTTGTGATCTCTTTGCATAGAGTAAAATCAGCTTTATGCTTTTTAATTTTTCCAATTCTACAAGCACCTTATTAAAACAAACACAGAAACCTGCACCCAATTTATCTGCATCTCATGCATGCTCAAAAATAGAAAACTATCTTGAAACACTGATTGAGTGCCCTTATCAATATGCAGAAGTATGTTTGCTGACTGTCCCATGAATGAATGACTTCCACATTTGGCACTGCTCCTGTTTGCTGCAGCTAGGAAGCCATGAATGAAAATGTGTATTTCTGAAATGGAAGTAATGCCAACTTCCAAGAGATTCCAGTATGGGAGATGTGTGGGATATGTTGTGTACCTGCGAGGAGGAGTGATGAATCAAATTGCCTCAGGTAGCAGAGTAGCAGCTCAGGTTTAAGAAACTTACTTGTCAGATGCACTTTTCCCTCTTGAGTGATGGGCGACCTTCTTATTCAGCGGGCTTACCTCAAAATAGTCTCAGAGCCTTAAATTATGTCAATACTTACAGTCTCATGGCATTTAGCTTTACATTAGTGTGTACACCTGAAGTAACCTAACTCCTGCCTAGGGCTCAGGGTAGGCTGTTGCCCAGCACAGTGAGCTCCAGAGGATGTCTGAATGCATAGAGCTTGTGTGTTGTGATTCACAAATCCCTCTTTGGGTCTTGTGTAAAGAGCTTATCCTGGTCTTTAAACTGTTTTCAATAATGACTTTGTACAGAAAATATTTCTTAAAGTGAGGTTTCTTTGGTTCAGGATCACTTCCTTTTCCTCTGCTTCTTTATCACTTACTGAACAACAGTGATCCTCATTAACCTCTGAAGAAGTACCAGCATAGATCTCATGTAACTAACATATTTCATTTGATTTCCAGTGTAATCCACATCTACACTCACCCCCCCCCCTCCCCCCCTTAAGCCCCTTTTCAGAGAGAGAATCTTGATCTTTTCCTTAGTCTTGTATTTCCAGCTGTGTCTGTCTTCCAGCATTTGGAGATGTACAGAAAATACCAGGGCTGCTCAGGGGTTGTTAATCAAAAAATGTGGTGCATCAGTGTCTATAGCTCAGGAGTGATAAAACACAGGAAGGAAGAGGGGGTTCATTCCTTACTGTCTAAATAGCTGCTGGAGGTGACCAGATTGAGTATTTACTTTGTAAAATACTGCTTAGATTTTGAGATACTAGAAATTAAAGAGGACTCTAGATATTTCTTCAGAATGCCTTAAAGCTAACTGTTACCATTTTGACTTTAGTCTCCATTAGCATTTGCAACTTTACATCTTTTTTCCTTGCATGTTTCCTGTGTTTCTGTGCCCAGGCCATGGAGAAGACACTGATCCATCCTGCTGCTGGCTGGAAGGGAGAGGCCCATATTCTAATTCCTGAAGCTACTAGAAACTACTTATATAGCTCTGTGCCCTTCCAGGATGTGCTTCTGGGTTGCTGTCGAGGCTCTTCTGCTTTGCATGGGCTCGCCAATGTTCTGTAGACTGGTGAAGAAGGAGAGAATAAGTGCTCTTTCTTTAGCTACGAATGATGCAGTACAGCTGGGTGGTTGGGCCAGCTGCTTATAGGGAGGTGATCTGCTTTCATTTCCTGTTTTGGGGAACTCTTGGCTGTGCAATTTAGTCTGGGTTGTAATGGCACTATCATGATGCATGTGAAATTAAAAAGTGGAGAGTTTCTCAGAGATCTCTTTGGTTATTACTGAGGTAATTGTTATAAGGCATGGAGGGAAGATGGGTGCCTGGGAAAGCAAGGTCTGTGCTCTCGCTACTGTAGTGATTTGGAATTGAAGAGGTGTAGTACACTACATCAATCTCAGGTGTAATTACTTACATCTAATTCATTACAGACAGTTTTTAGTGTAGCACCAACATCCAGTGAGGGAGAGCCTGTAACTTCCTTAGGGAATCTTCTCTAGCACTACATCTCTTCTACCTTTGCAAAATGGGCTTTGTTTCCCCTCCTTCTCTTCGTATCTTCTAAAATGTCTAATCAGAATCTTCACAGCTCACTGCTAATCACCACATCCATTGTGTTCGTACATTATTTTATTCCTCCTTTCTTTGGGCTTTTGTGCTCTTCCTCCTCTCATCTGTTTCCTGTAAGTAACCCAGTTAATGAGATGACTTTTCCTCCTAGCCCCTTGCTGCCCTCTGGACTCCGTCTTTCAGAAAGTCCAGTCCCAGCTTCGAGTGAAAAGCAGATGAGAGAGGTGAACTGCAGTGTAACTACCTGGATGGAATTGCTTTTTGCCTGCAGTTTTCTTTTGCCTTCATTAAAGGGGATGTTAACATACAAACATAATGGTCCTCAATCACTGTAATGCATTTGGGATAAGAGTTACTGTTACAACATGGCCAGTTCTTTCAAACTTTACCAACTCTCTTAATTCTTGTAGGACTTGAAGAACACTAACTGTGGCATGGGGTGTCAATGTGTATTAAAGGCAGGAGGAGGGAGAGTGGGTGGTGATAGCAGGAACTCAAAGTTAGGGAAGTTCTGAGTCCTGGAGTCTCCTACAAGGGTTGCCTGAGGGTGGTGATGTTTGTTTTCACAGTTGTTTACTTAGCTACTTTTTGTTTTAGGGATTGGAATGGGAATGTTTGCTTACAGTTCAGTAAGGTATGATTATTTGTTGTCTCCTCTGCAGGAGTTTTTCATTAGCAGTAGTTGTAAGTGAAGCTGAACTAATGCTTATTTAATAGTATGCTATTGAAAAATTCATATGTGTTAAAATATGCATAATCTATTTTCCATCTTGTCTGCCTGGAATTACTCAGATTGAACATTTTTCTTTTTTTCTTTAAGATCTTGAAGCCTGTACCAGGTCCTTGAGAGAGAAAACTACATGACACTACACCATGAGTGACAGTAAATCCGATAGTCAGTTTTACAGTGTTCAAGTTGCAGATTCAACATTCACTGTACTAAAACGTTACCAGCAATTGAAGCCTATAGGATCAGGGGCACAGGGCATTGTTTGGTGAGTAATAAATATTTTATTTAAACATAAAAAGCTCTACGTGCATAACAAAACTTGAATGTGTTCTGATAGGGGTGCCAGGATATCAAATGTTATCAAAATCAATGAGTGCTTTGTCTCTTGCTACAGGTTTATGATGGACTAGTTACTAAAATACCTGCCTGCAGTAGTTCGTGTGGGAAACTAGCTTTTGTTTTGATTTTAGGGGAAAATAATATTTGGATAACAACATAAATGAAGAGGGTCAACAGATTTCCTTCTCATTAACCACTTCATTTTTGTTTTAGTTGTCACCTTCCCCATGTAGTTATGCTATTACAGTGTAAGGTATGGCAATGAGATGGTGAGAGATTCTGGGTTTTACTCGTTTCTTCATCATGGCCCCCTTTCTTTCCCCCCTTTTATTCCCAGTCACTCCTGTCCATTTCTAGGAGCCATCAATGCAGTGCCTTGCCATTAACTGGCAGGACGAGGCAAATCAGTGTCATTGTCACTCCATGGATTAACCAGGAAGGGATGCTGTGAGGGGTTGGGCTGGCCGTCTCTTCCTTGCTGTGTCACCTCAGCTGTGTGTCCAGCCTCCACTGGCCCAGGACGTGAGGTCGTTAGTCTGATCCTGAACCTTAGTCTCTTGTATGGCACCACACCTCTGGGCCAGCTAAAGGTAAACACTTTCAAATGTTTTTTAGACTGCAGCAGTCTATTCTGCACCGCTCACTGCCAGCCCTTGTTTTGTTGGGCAAAACTTACAGGGTCACAGCAGCAGATCTTATCGATGCGGTTTTACAATTCCATACATGAGGGAGCAAACAGATGTACTTAGGAACTCTGTCATATCACAGTCAGAAACACGTGATGGGTTGTTGGTGCTTTAAATCCAATCTGCAGTTTCTGTCTGCCAATAAATTCTGCAGAATAAGTGCGATGACTCATATTGCGAGCAACCCTTCTGCAGCCCGTGACTTTCTGGCTTTTTTAAGACCTTAAAAAATGTTTTATACTTAGGAAAGGAGTGCTAACAGGGGAAAAAATAAGTGAGAAGAGAACACTGTATTTCATTGGTCAGTGGGTTGAGTGGGGAATGGGTGGGCGTGCTAGATCTTGGTATTAGTGTTTGGGTAAGTGTTAGTGTAGTGCAAACGTGTTCTGGGTATAAATATTCTTAGTGATATGCTGGTTCTAGATTGCATGTAAGAATTTAGGTTGGTTGTAATTGCTTCTCCTTTCATTGGAAGTAGTTCCTAATGTCTAAATGAGATGAGTAAAACTAGGCATTGCTTCGAAACAGTTGGGGTCGTGCTAAGGTCAGCATCTTGGGTGGAGAAAGGGATGAAGTGATTTATTGACTTGTTTTGAGAAAACTTGATTTTTGGAACAACAGAATAAAACATTGCATAAATTTTCTTCATGTGAAACATCTGAAAACTATGTCCAAATTGAAGAAGGTGCAAAATCTAAATTTCTCTGTAAAAGTCCCTAAAATACACAGGGGAAACATGCAAAATGTAGGGGTACGTGGTGTGGAAATCTCACCATACGAAGAGTGCTGTCCTGTCATTTTTTGGCTAGGAAAATCTCAGTGTCATTTGCATGTTGCATAACTGAAATACAAATGAGAACTCCAGAAAATGAAAAAGGAACTTGGTTGTTTATGTAGAGTTTATTTGGGTATTTTATATACAAAGCGTGCTTCTATATGTGACTTTTCACACTTCTTAAGTTCTAGCATACTCAAAACCTTAGAATCTATTTACAAATGAGTATCTGCTTGCACAAAATGATTTTCTTGAACTAGTTTTTGTTTCAGTCTTGATATCAGTTTTTCCTTTCTTGCCCTGGATTTCTGATGTTTAATTAGTCAATCTGATTTTTCTGTCCCAACAAATTGATTCTGTCCTTCAAGATAGCAAAACTGTGATCTTACCAACTCGTGTGAGTTTGCTTTGTCCATAATTTTCCCTATGGTTGCACTTGAAGAAACAGTCAGGAGTTTGTTGCTGTTTGCAAAGCCGTGTTTGGGTGGTAGGGAAACAGTGAGCAAAGCAGAGCTGGTAAAGCAGAAATCCACAGCAGGAGCACATTGCAGTTTGAGGCAAAAGTCCTTTGCCTACAGAACTGAAGCATGATTTCTTGCTGTAATTTAGGTCAAGATGTTTTGTTTGTAAGTCCATTGTGCACGTGGTGTCTTTACTCCTAATATTAAAATACAAACTTTTAAAAGTGCTCTGAAAACCTTAATAGAACTGACTGTGATCAGGTTGATGTTGCTTTTGGGTGGAAGGACAGACGTGGAGGTTCTTCACAGATACCAAATACAGATTCATTATTGAGATGCAGCGTCAGTTACTCTCATGTGGATAAGCAAAAAAAAAAAAAAAAAAGGTGGAGGTGAAGTTGTTTGTATGTGCTGGGATGGAGCCTTGACACATACCTGGTTGCTCAGATTGCTAGGGGCATCTTCCCTAAAATATCTGTCCCACTGTTGCAGTGATCTTGCTGCTCATAGCTGGCTTGAGCAGTTGTTTATTGTGTACCCTGTTGGTTACTGGTTGTTTGCTAATACCAGGGTGCTGTTAAAGCCATTAATATAAATAAAATTGTACGTAAAATGTCTTTTAGATGAAATATTGGAAACACTGGAGCTTTCATATCTGGGAGAAAAACAGTTTCTCACTTGTTCCCTTCCTCCCATTTTGTGTTTTGTTTTGCATAGTTAAATTAAAAACCTTTAAATCTGAGAGTGATCATATCAGTGAATAACAGCTTGTGTGTGTCACAGAACTGAATCGAAATGAAAAGTAGCAAGCCTTTAATGAAAATGGTGCAGTGATTGAAATGTGGGCACTGAACTGTGCCTCCCAGTAAATAGCATCTTGTGGGTGAACCCTGCCACATGCTGGTGGTACCTTTTCCAATAGGGAAGGCAGCGATTTGATGTTGATAAACTTCATACAGTTTGAGTATTGCTGCTGGAGATGAGCTGCACTTCTTGTAAGAGTGCTGTAATAAGGTGGTTCTTCACATCTGTGTGTGCTCTGTGTCCTGATGAGGCAGGGAAGGAGCTCACAGAGTGGCAGCTTTGGAAAAGACATGAGTGAGAATTCTTTCCTACCATATGAAAGTAGCATTGAATGGAGATCATGTGGGAATCCTTATTTAAAGCTAGAGAGGTAATGGATTGGAACTCCTGTGTCATTCCTGGCATGCATTTGCAGGTATTTTGTCAAATCCCCTGTGTGTTATTAATGAAGAATATTCCAACCTTAGTCTTGTTCTGGATATACACGTAATTTAGCCCTTAGATTCTTAGAGTTTTTAAAGTGTTTGCACCTGTACCTTGAACTACAGAAGGAAAGAACAACTGAAAAAAGCTACAAAATTAATGCTCATTTTCATTTTTAAGCTGTTGCATGGCTTCTTGCAGCATGTAAATCTTCCATATTGATTTTTGTTTTTGCTGAAACCAGGCAATTCATTTTCTGCACTAAAATTGCTTGGAGTTGTAAGCTATCCACGCAGATGAGAGCACTGACACCTGCAGGACTGATCAGATGTTGTGACTGTTCTTTAGGAAAGATAAGCTAATACTGCAAATGTTAAATGACTGTCAGTCAGCAGTAGTGTCCAGAAAAATTCCCAAGTGTACAGACTAAGCTGGAAATACAGGCAACTGAAATATTACTTAAAAACATGCTTAACGGATTTTTAGATCTCTCAATTTTGAGCAAAAGTCTCAGGTCAGCAGATTCTGTCTTATTTGAGGGAAGGAAGGGCACAGGAGGCTTTTCATAAGAATGTTGGTGGCTTCTGTTCAGCCTACCTTTGTTTCTTTAAGGACTGTTTAGATTCTCTTTTAATGTGTTTTTTCTAAATGTAAAAGGAAGTTAGTGTAAGCAGCTTATTTGATATTTATTTCCTCAAATCTTGATGTCTTTCTGTGTTCCCATCTCCCCTCTTCCCTCGCCTCTCTCTCAAGCAGACTTCAACTTAAGCTGTTTGTCTTTGACAACTTGCAGTGCTGCGTTCGATACGGTCCTTGGAATAAACGTTGCTGTAAAGAAGTTGAGTCGTCCTTTTCAGAATCAAACCCACGCAAAAAGAGCTTACAGAGAGCTTGTTCTTTTAAAATGTGTCAATCACAAAAATGTAAGTCTGCCTTTGTGTTTCCCTCTCTCGTTCTCTCATATCTAAAAAGCTCAAGATTTGCTTTCTTGCAAATCTTTAACCAAACTAGTGAAAAAAAGATGGTGAGAGAAACTAGAAACATTTGCAATGGGTTTTACAGTTACTCCCAGTGTGAGGTTCAGCTCTTGGGTGAGCTGTTTGGAGGATGAAGAGCCAAGAGCAGGAGGCTCTTGTTGCAGTGTCACTATGGGTTTATCATCAGTATAGGCTTCAGAGATGGTTTTGCTGTGGTGCAGTTGCCTTTTTACATCCAGCTACAGCAAGGCCTGTTTGGCGCTGGGTTTGGTTGTGGGTTTGGCTCTTCTAGCTTCTCTCTAGTTATATTTCCTGAGTTTATGCAAGAGTTTTATTAAATATAATGTTTGACTGGTAGATTTGGAAGGTATAGTGGTGCAGCTTGAAAACTTGCCAATGTACACAACTGAAATGCAGACATGCCATACATGCATACAAAGTCATTGAGCCTTCTGAGATACTAAGCCATAATGTCAACACTTGAACGTACAAGAATATAGGATCACAGTGTGTTGCATTGTGCTGCCAACGCCAACTGCGAACAGTGCTGATGTGAAAGTTTTGAACTGGGGTGTCAAAGCTACTAGGGCTGCTGAAATAGCTTTTGGTGAAGTCCAGAAGTAGCAGAATAAAGGCAAGGTTGTAATTAAGGATAGCAACATAGTAATGGTAGGAGTTCTTTCAGAAATAGTGTGTAACAATGTAAATTGAATGGGGTGGCATGGGGCGCCTCTGCTCTTGTTGGGCGGCGTTAGTTAAAATTTCTTGCCCAGTAGGTGATTTAAAATAAGAGATTATTGTTTATGTGGGGAAAAAAAGAATACATTTCAGGTACTGAAGAAGGACAAAGGGGTGTCATATCACTTGGAGGGAAAAAAAAGTCTGTGCCCTGTTTTAGTCCCTGCAGCACGTGTGCTGCAGTTTTCGACTATATTTGGAACAACAGTTCTTCAGCGTGAGTGAGTTAAGTGAAACAAGTAATATTAAGTTGTGTTTAGTATCAGTATGTTTTTGGCTTTGAATAATAATTTCTGTAGTAATTGGATTTTTATTTGAATTAAAGCTGAAGCTTCTTTTTTCTTTATAGATCATTAGTTTATTAAATGTATTTACACCGCAGAAGTCACTAGAAGAATTTCAGGATGTGTAAGTACTAGACTTTTGTTACAGTTTTCCTGACAAATATTCATCTAAGCCATAGCAGCATAGCTCCGGTGTCTTACAGTCTTTATGCTGAAAGTTGAGGGTAACTGAAGTCTAAGTTTAAGTTTTAGTTAGTCTTTCTTGACGCTTCTGAAATAAATTGAGAGATAAAATTGTTTCGCTTCAAACATGAAATGGAAGTGGGAAATATTTATCTTTTATCCATGGTGATTTAATTTTGGGGTATTCATATGTTCCAGTGAGCGACCCTAATTTTGAAATTGTCTTAATGCATGATCTTTTCTTAAAATGATAAGCTTTCTTAATATTCTTACGGTTTATGAATGTTTTCTTATGCTTCAGATATTTGGTTATGGAGCTGATGGATGCCAACTTGTGCCAAGTTATTCATATGGAATTGGATCATGAAAGGATGTCTTATCTCCTTTACCAGATGCTATGTGGTATCAAACATCTCCACTCAGCTGGTATCATCCACAGAGTAGGTAGTATTAGATCATTACTGATATTCTTTATGAACACAGATGTTCTTATGAGCCTGAGGGGTAGGCAGGGAATTGCTCTTTTGTGTGTTTGTAGCTATTTTGTTCATACCATTATTAAACCTGGAGATTTTCAGATTTGAAGGTGAAGACCAACGTATTGTTAACAGATCTTAAAACAGATCGGTTCTGTGGATTTAAGTGTTGCTGAACTGATCCACTCATAAAACATGAGAAACTGTATACCTTCCAAATTACTAAAGAATGAGTCTTTCTAATTTAACATTTGACTTTTATAAGTTATGTTACCAAATGGTTGTTCAGAACTTTCAAGTCCTGAGCGTACTTCATGCAACTCTGATTCTGGTTTCCTGCAGCTGCTCTTTATATTTTCCATGACCAGCAGTCTACCTGACAGTCATGCTTGGTTTTTTTGTTCCTTTCCTGTTCTTCTTTTCTCCTATTTCCTGGACACATCTTTTAAATCTCTTTTCCCCGGTAGTTGAAAAATTCAGTCAGCTTCTAGTATAACGTGCTTTTTTTCTTCACGTTCAATCCATAAACAGAATTAAGAACCTGTGTAAATTGCAACAAACTTCTTTGCCTTGCTGAAAAAATCTACCGTTGTGTATAGTTAACATGTGTAAGACTGAAGGGAGGGGGGGAGGGCTGGAACTCCAGCTGAACTCCGCCTGACTTGTTGGCTGTGATTTGGAGCAACAGGGGAGACAAAATGTTTGCTGAGAAATTTGAACCCATTGGAGCTGACAGAGCAGGACAGAACTGATGCTGGTTGAACATGGAAAAGGGCCATTGGTGGAACCAAACTAACCAGACTGTGAATAGCTAAACAAAGGCAGGAAGTTTCTTTAAGTAGGGAAGCAAAAGTGGATTGTGTTGGGTTCGCCTGGGACCAAAGCAAAAAGACCTGTCAAGACCTTGAGTGGAAACTCTGGATTAGTTGAGAAGTCAAATTTTGGAAAGAAGCCAGGCTAGGAAAGGGACAGAACTTGGATAGCTCAAAGGAATATGTCTAGGGATGACTTAAAAGAGTCTGTGACTAAACGCAGCTTGAAATAATGTATGTGACACCAACCTCTGTTATTAATAGATGAATATTGAAATCTGATATGCTTCACATGGCCCAGCATTATAACAAGATGAGATAACAAATTTCACTGCCAACTACTGTAAATAATTATTCAGTTATTTCAAGAGAAAAGTCTGTGTGGAAGATTAGAAAATGCAAGCAAGCTGTGATTCAATACCATTCTGCAAAAATTTGTTGCTTTCCTATTTGGATGTCCCTGTCTCTCTTAAGAAAAGGAAGTTCTGCACCTGAAAGCATAATTTGTGGTTGAAACCACGTCAAATACTTGAACAGAGTCAAAATGTACGTCTGTAATTCAAACTCTTGTGAATGTAAATGAATGTAAAACTGCTGTTGTGAGATGAACTGGTGGCGTCACTGACTTTGGGGGAGGGGGGTGTTATTCAGTATGTAGAGCCTTCCTTAACTGCACTAATTTCTTGTTAGGATTTGAAACCCAGCAACATAGTAGTAAAATCAGATTGTACACTGAAAATCCTTGATTTTGGACTGGCAAGAACAGCGTGTACTAATTTTATGATGACTCCATATGTAGTAACACGATATTACAGAGCGCCAGAGGTTATCCTTGGAATGGGATATAAAGAGAATGGTAAGTTACTGGAGTAATGCTTTAAATTGTTTGTCTAAAGCATGTGTCTCCAAACATAATAGCTTTAAAAGGCTGGAACAGAGCTAATTTCCCTCTGCTATGTCTATTTTTAATGCTAATCATGTTACTGGAGATTATTAAAACATAAAAAGTACAATAAGTATTTTGTGGAGAATAGGAGTTTTCTACTGTATCCATATCTCCATTTAGCATGTACTGTTTCTGCTTCCCTGCTGTCTTACCTTTTCCTTTGTTGTCCTGTTGCCATTTTCTTTAACTTACCAATCTATGAGATACCTATGCTGCATGATGTTTTAGAAAACCAACTAACCAATGATCAGTGCATAAATAATAAACCTTTTTATCACTGTGATTTTTACTGTGAAGCATATTTTAAGTCTGTCCCCTCAGTGTCTGTGATGACTTCATTAAAAATCTATTTCAGATTCTCCAATAAACCATGTAGCTTATTCTCCTAAATCTATATAAATAGCACTTAAAGAGGCTGGGTGTTGTACTATGTATATATACAGGCTTTAATATATTGAACATTCAGCCAACAAAACTGCTGGCAAGGAAACTGTCCTTGACCCACATTACTGTTTTACTTGCTGATATTTTCTAGCTGTGAAGTAACATTCTGCCTCCTCTGGTCTTCTAACCTAGCATATCTTCTTGGTTTTTCACTGGGGCTTGGGGATACCTTGCTGTTTATAACTTTAGCTGTGTGATACAAGGGACTTGCAGGACCTTGCTGAGCCACTGAAAAATTTACATTGGTGCACGTGGCATTTGTTCTGCTGCAAGTGCTCACGTGGATGAGAACATCTATGGAGGCAGTTCTGGATGGGACAAAAATACTTATCTGCACGACTATAAATAAACAGTGTGAATTTACAAATAAATAATTGTGATATTTAAAAAACCTCTTTAATCTTTTGTCCTTGTTACACCTAACATATGATAGTGGATATCTGGTCTGTTGGGTGCATTATGGCAGAAATGGTCCTCCATAAAGTCCTGTTCCCAGGAAGAGATTGTATCCTTCTTCACGGTCGTTTCAGAAGTGTAATTGCTGATTATATTTTGCAAAGTGCTGAAAACAAAATTTAGCAAAAGTTTAATTAGTTGGCGTTGAAATGATTCAAAATTCATGTTAGCAGTTTGGTTTTCCACATCGTTGTGTTTTATTGTAGATGCTAGATGTCTTCATTTTGTTTGTTTGTTTTCCTCACTTTTGTTCATGATACTTCATAATTTGATCATTTCATTTTTACTTTCAGTTGATATCTGGTCAGTTGGTTGCATCATGGGAGAATTGGTGAAAGGTTGTGTGATATTCCAAGGCACTGATCGTATCCTTCCCTAGTCATCCTTGAACCTCATTCCACTCCCAACAGAAACATGCTTTGATCCGTATAAAAACATAAAGCACTGTTTTCAATCATGTTTTAGTAGATCTACTGTTAACTATGAAATTAGTGTCATTGACCAAATTGTTGAGCTTCCTATTTTATTTTCTTAGCAGACTGTATTTATTGTAATTTGTACTGATTGAATCTGTAGAATTTGTATTAAGAGCTTCAGCTTTTCTATCTTTAATAGAATGCTGGTAGGTTAAAGAAAAAAGAAAGCGTTATTGGTTTTTTCTTACTGTTGTTCTTAGTAGGTAAGTGTTAGAAGCAGAACTCTACAAAGTCAGCATTCACTGTGCATGGGGATTTTGCTTCCTGTTTTGTTCAACTTATTTTTTAATGTACGAGGTTTTTGAGTTTCAACCCAACTTTTTTTCTCACTCATTAGGATGCTGCTGTCCAGTGAGTGCTAATTGCAAGCACACTGCATGAAATCTCTTTTTCTTACTATTATGATTTAATAGAAAAATAAATTTTTTTAATTTTTTATAATCATTTTATGAAAACTTTATTTTGAACTTACTTTTTCTCTGCGATGATCATTCTTTCACTTTCTCCTCCAGTATTTTTGACCCAAGTTTGTCTTCACAGAATTGTACTTTGTTACATGATAGAAATTGTGGGAACCTTTCTGTATTAGAAATAGAAATTTTTATGCCCTCATGCCCTTAGACTTGGGAAATCTCAATAACGTATTACTGGATCAGAAAGAAGCATTTACACTTTGTGAGGTGAATAAAAATGAGCATTTAATCAAATGCATATTCTTCAAATAATTGTATGTGTTTAAAAATATTTCCTAGACAAAGAAATTAAAACAGTGGACTCATTATCAAGTTCCAGTTAGAGGAAAACTTGGATTTAAACCAATTTCATTCTTTATAAAAAATAGTCTTGCATAGGAGTAGTGTTCTAGGGCAAGATAGCCCAAATTGATCAGTAAGTGCATAGAATGCAGAAGATACAATTAAACCACAGTTGCCCCTGAGGGCTGTAAGGCACACGAAACCAAAGGACCTGTGGTCCAAGATATAGAAGTAATACGTTGTATAATATTTCTGCTTGTCAGCAAGGAAAAGCTGGCTCCACCACTTAGAATACCAAGTATGTGTTCCTGAAATCTTTTCATAGATATGTCGTGTAGAGGCTACTTTTAATTTAAATTTCATGACACTAATCTTCAGCAGTTGATCGTTTATCAGTTAGTTGCATAAATGATTGTTAAATAAGTCTGTTTTCTACCTTTCTTCCTTTCTATATTGTTTTACCTTTTAAAGCCTTCAGACCAACCTAACACAATTCTTCATATATGTTATGTGTCTTTCACCTGCATGTCAGCATGGGCTATTTTGGTTTGTTCATGAAAAAGGAAGGAAATTTTGCCTGTATTCATTGAATATGCAAGTTACCATTTGTAGTTCACTGGAGGTCACTGAAGCTCCACCAGTCCATATTTCAAAGAGTCTCCCCCTCTATCTTTTCAGAATGCATGGCTGTGCTTAGGGTTTTTCCTTCTGAGTCTTTCAGTTCCCTTTAATGTGAGGTACTGGCAGATAAGTCATGTTGACTTTTGCAGTTACCGGTCTGGAATAATTGCAATTGTCATTTTCTTCTAGCTGCAGCCTCAAGTCTGTTTTGACTACATGGGTTAAGGGGGATGGATGCTACTGTGCATGGCCTCGGGATTTTCCTTTTTTAAATTAAATTTTGATATGTCCTAGTGCTTTGGTACTTAGATCAGGGAACCAAGTTCGCTGTGTTGCCTAACGATGTACCTGTGGCTGTCTTATGAGAACTGCCCTTGGATCCAGTGCTTTGTACATTGCTGTGTGGTCAGCAGGGATTTCTTGGAGAGTTGCAGCAGAGCCCTGCTTGGGCTGAAGTGCTCCACACCATCAGGGTGGAGGGGCTCAAGCTGCTCCTGGCCACAGTCTGAGCTGAGAGGCTGGCAATTGCTGTTGCACTAGAGATGAGAAACGTAGAAAAAAACACCTAGCATAGATACTGGAGATGAAGTAATGGAAAACGTGGAAGCACCAGAGAATGTTTTCAGTGCTCTTCTATGCAAGAGGTGAAGGAAACTGCCTGCCTGACTGAGCATAGTCATGATTTCTTGGGAAAAGTCATGCTTTATTATTCATTGATCATAATACGGACTCTGTTTTCAACATTTTCTTGCAGAGTCTCACAAAGCAGACAGACACTCTGCTATGGACTCAAGGTCCTGGGTTACTTTTGACCTCAGGGTCATTAGTTGAACAGAAAGGGTAATTTTGTCTGCCGACTGCAAGGTTATTCAGAGGGACACTGCATGCTTTGCATCAGCAGTAAGATTTTCTTCTGATAGGGTTTCTGGTAATGGGCATCACTTATTTCATATCCAACCTATGTTGGGGGAAATATTGTTTCAATTTTTTTCCCTACGTTCTTATTCCTGAAGTGGAGTAGGTCCCCCACCCCCAAACCACCACAGAATGCCCTTGAATTTGGCTAGCTGGTGTTCTGCGCTGCTGCCACTCAGATCAGCAACCTTTTCTTGAATCTGGATTGGTGGAGTTCTTGCACAAATTACTTTTCCAACAAAATTTCCTGGTGTGTGTCAAAACTTGCTTTGTATGTGCTCTGTTTTAGCATGAGAGTTAATAATACTGACTTCTTAATTCTTATTTTAATATTGTCTTTCCATCGGAATGTGTTGAATAAGCAGATACCATTTTTAATCTTTGCATCAGAAGTCTAAAGCTTTAATGGGAATTATATTTCTGGATGTGTTTTTGGCATGCTAACAAAACTAAGTGCTTCTTAAATGATATTGTTTTTTAATTATAATTCAAAGTGCAGTAAATGTGTCTTGTTAAGAAATTGGTATGAGAATCAGTAGTTTGAAATAAAAGATTCTGAGTTCAGATACGTTTGCAAGGTTTGTGGTTAGATTGCTAGAGCTGCCCATCCCTTTCATCAGGAAAAATGCAAAGTGTTGATTTGAGTAAACTTACTGTATTAGGATTGTTGATACTGTAGAAGTATGTGGAAGAAATACCACGTTTTATGTATTCTTTCATGTACTTTTCCCTGCCATCAGAAATCTTCCACGTGGTACTGTTAGGTGTAGAGCAGATGATACACCAGCAGCCTTTCTTTTTCTTTCTTTTCTGTCCCTGTAGTTGTTATGTTATGGGCATAATTACAGAATGGAGCTTTGTTTTGACTCTTCATAAGTCATGTTTTTAAACCTGGCCAGTAGGTACAAATTCACTGAAGACATTGAAGCCTAATGAGTTGTGCAGCATTTCTTGTCTGTCCCTATCTCACAAAACTGACATTTTAGATTTTTGCCAGAGTAGCCTTTTGCATGGCAGTTCTGCAATGTTGTTGATGTCAGATTGAAGTTCTTGTTTTATTATTAGTTCAGGTTTTCAGCTTTTCAGATTTCTGTAAGCGATGTTTTTGTGTAGCACAGACTTCAAATTCTGCAGCTGATTTTCCTAAAGATATGGTGCAGATATTGATCAATGGAATAAAGTAATTGAACAACTAGGAACGCCTTCAGCAGAATTCATGAAGAAACTACAGCCTACAGTGAGGAATTATGTAGAAAACAGGCCAAAATATCCAGGTATTAAATTTGAAGAGCTCTTTCCAGACTGGATATTTCCATCAGAATCAGACCGTGACAAGTTAAAAAGTAAGACAGATTTTTTTCTTCTTCTGAAGGTGTTAATTTAAAATGTTTGTAATAAGTTTAATTAAAAAAAAAAAATATCTGTATTGCAATAGGTGTTGACTTAAGTTCCATACCTGTTGTTTTTTCCATGTATGACAGATTCCGATTTTTCAGTATTAATTGAGAAATACAAAGATATTTCACTGTTCTGTTTAGTTCGCTTCATTCGAACGTGTTGAAGAATGTTTGTGGCTGAAACATTTCAGAAAGTAGTACTCATTAAAGTTACTTGTATTTTTCTGGTTCATATGGGAATGTAATTCTTATCAGCTATACCTGCACTTTAGATAAATGACCAAAAAAGTTGAAAAAATCTATCCTATGAACAGATATGAGGTTTTGTTACAACGTTGGCTACACCAAGTTATTTTATTATGCTACGTTTGTAGTTGAGACAAAAAAACTGTCAGTCAGATGGCACTGCGACGAGTAGACATTTACTGTGCACTTAAAAATGTGGTTTATGAGCAATAGTTGATGACAAACTGTGACCTACGCAGCAGCACAACTGTTGAAAATGGAGATTGGTTTATGTCAGCTGCAGGGTTTGTGTTTTGGATTACAGTAAAATAACATTGACATTAGAGGATTGTGACCTCCTTTTGAAGGAAATCTGCAGCGGCGTAGGAAAGCTGCCATCTCTGTGCCTGTCCTGGCAGTGCAGCCTAATGCTGCTGGGTACTGAGCAAGATGTGGAGCTCCAGTCCTACACTGGTGATGTAAAAACGGTGCTCAGTGAGACCTATTTAACTCCATGGGATTAGAAGTTAAATATTCGCATGTCACTAACAAATGGAACTTGTTGGGAGGCATAGAAGCTTAGCAGATCTGTTTGTGTATGCTTTGTCAGATGTTTAAAATCTACAGCTCCTTACACGTATGTTCTTTTTCATTTTTACTTTCTAGCCAGTCAAGCTAGAGATTTATTATCAAAAATGCTTGTAGTAGATCCAGACAAGAGAATTTCCGTAGATGAGGCCTTACGTCATCCCTATATTACTGTCTGGTATGATCCAGCTGAAGCAGAAGCTGTAAGTTTGCATTTAAAATAAATATTAAGATACCAGTTTGATAATTTAAAAGGACAACTTTAGTTTGGATCCAAGTGCATGCCTTGAGTTCATTTTTTGGTTAGTGAGAGATGCACGTAAGCATTCAGGTTAATGTTCAAAGTGGTACCACCTGAAGAGCTGTTGGTGAAATGGAATTGATACAGTTTTGAAAGTAGTTGTAGAAAGGAAGGTAGCTCCCTTTGTGGAAAGTGTTGCCTGCAGGGTGATAATCTGCTGTATTTTGGGTAGTGGGCTTCATCTGAGGCCCTGCCAAACCTTGGAAAAGTTCATTTTTAGCTGATGTTTTTAAACAGCATATCAGTGGGTGGTAGAACCTAAGTTCTGTAGATGTAAAATGAATGTAAATTAGAGATGTAGGGAGTAGACTGCCAGAGGAAGGTAACAATTGGCTAAGAAAATCATTTTGAGTTTTGCCTGCAGTGTAATAAGTAACATGTAGACTTACTTTTCTTTGTAGCCTCCACCTCAAATTTATGATGCACAGCTGGAAGAGAGAGAACATGCAATTGAAGAATGGAAAGGTAAGAAGGGAGCATGAGCAATGGCATTCATTGTAATAACTTGTACTGTGAGCTGTGCGTTCCTGTTGTGCTTGTGCTGGATTGTGTAACTGACTGGAGCATGTTCAAAATGTGCAGTACTGCTTATGGTAATATGAAAATAAATTGATAATGGAAAAATATTCTGTTTGGAATAAATATGTGTGTGTGTACGTATGCTCTGCAGTAGTAAATCCTTTCCTCTAGAAGAGTTGAGGGTGAGCCATCTTGCATGTACCATATCACAGAGAACCAAAGCAAAATAATGGATCTTTGTTACATTTAGAAGTCTGTGATATTTTAATTCAGGTGCTGTTCTGAAGTCTAGTTCTCAGCCATATAGTGGTACAGGACTGACCTGTAGCTATTTAATTGTACCTTTATGCATTTGTATATAGTACTTAAATCCCTTGTGATCTTAACAATGTTTTTTCTGTCTTTTCTACTATTCCTCCTACCTTATAAGAATTAATATACAAAGAGGTAATGGATTGGGAAGAAAGAAGCAAGAATGGTGTGGTAAAAGATCAGCCCTCAGGTTAGTCATCGTTTCAGTAGTTCTTCTATAATGTTGTGCTGCATAGAGTGATCTGTTGGACTAAAGGAATGAAAAAAATCCTACTTAATACAGGTAGGCAAAAGTTCTGTTGTTACAGACAGAGATTCTGAACTGTGGGCAGTAATTTTTCATTGTTGTGAAATGAGTTGTATGAAAGCAAGTTTTAAGTCCTGGAAATCCAGCGCACTGAAGGCTCCCTCCTAAGCTGAAATAATTGATGCCACCTTACATCAGCTGTTGTGCACGTGTATGTTATGCTGAATGCTTTCTCTTGACTTTGAATGAATGTGTACCTTTCAAGCACATTCAGACATCTTTAGAGCTTTTTATTTTAAGAGAGCTAATAGTATGAAGTATTTTTGCCTGCTGTTGAATCTTGATGTTTGCTGCTGTTCTCTTGGCTCAGTAATTGGAATGTTGTGCTGCAGGTTTTAAGTGGTAGGAAACTTAGTGCTTGCATTTCTACTGTTTAATGGTTTGTCTGTTTTCGAAGAATTTCTCTGAGGAAAACGATGTGCTCAAACCTAGAAGTGTGGTTATTTGTGCTTGCGGTATTGTCTTGCCTCAGATTTTATTATGTTTGGTTTACTTAGCACAGATGCAGCAGTGAATAGCAACACCAGTCCTTCCCAGTCATCATCTATCAATGACATTTCATCCATGTCAACAGAGCAAACATTGGCTTCAGATACAGACAGCAGCCTCGATGCCTTGACAGGACCCCTCGAAGGATGCCGATGATCAGCCAGGATTGCAGACTTATCTTTGGAAAAGAACTCTTGCTTCCATTGGGCCTGAATTGCTTGTAAGTTAATGGAACAAAGTAGAAAAACTCCATGTTCTGCATGTTCTGCTAAAGTAATGCCTGTTTTTATGTTTACTCAGTTGTTATGAAACTGCCTGCTTAATGTTGTAGAATGAAAGCAAATCAATGTCTAAGGAGGAAAAAAAAAAAAAAAAAAAAAAAAGTTTAGACACTATTACAGGCTTTTCTTTGTTTCAGCCTATTTCAGGTGAGCAGTTATAATAGACTTCTAGCCAATAACTTCTCTTGAGTGAGTTCATGCATCTTCAGTCCTAACTGGCAGGCTTTGTGACATCAATGGTTGTTTACATTTTAGTACAGTATTGCTCACTTGTAGGTTTTTTGAATGTACAGTGTCTATGAAGTTTGTTTTAATGTGTGACTATGGCAGCGTGCATTATTTAATGACTGGAGTGTTGTGTGTAAGTGTTAACTCGCATGTTGAACACTCTCAGTACTGTGTTTAAGGGCAGTTAATTTTCCATATAGCACTTTTTTGAGCCCTTTCTATCTTCGCTTCCCAACGGTTCTATCTTCTTGTAGAAGAGAAAAACACAGTGTTCAAAGAGTATAGCCATACCTTCATATTTCATCAACAAATATCTGACTCTTTGCTAGTTATTTAAACGTGGATGGAAGATACAGTGGCTTAGTTCAATTTTAAGGAAGGATGGGTGACATTTGTGAGACTGTGCCTGTTTAAAGGAGGGCAGAGTGCTAAATTGTTTTGTATTTTTTTAGCTCGTGATACTGATCCTTTAACTGAAACAGAAAAGGAAATTACATATGTGATGCTCTTCATTCAGTAACAGGTGAATTGGAGAGACTTGCAGTCTAAGTGGCCTGAAAAAGAGCTGCATAAATGTTTTCCATTTTTTTAAATGGGTCCATTCTATCTAGTGAGTAATTAAAAAAATAAAGATATAGTAGCTTTGAGTCATTTGTCAATTAATTATTTACTGAACAGAACTTAGCTGTAGTTCCAAATTGAGAAATCCTCTCTATTTTTACTGGGAGAGGAAATCATAATGTATTGAATATGTACATTTTCTAAATACAGTGTCAGAGGAGAGGAGATTATTTCTGTTTCAACACACACTTCTCAATGCAGTTTTCAGGACTGTGTAACACAGGCACCATTCTTAGAAAATGTTTGTGATAGAGTAGGGCTTAAATTACCAGGTACTGCACACCTGAATGTGTGCATATCCCTTCAGAGCAGTTGTGTGAAGTTCTGCTAAAGGATTTTGTGTGTGTGAGTGTTTGAGATAAACTGTATGACTGTGACAGTAACAGAGATGTGCAAGACAAGGTAAAACACCACTTTCTTAAAGGCACTGTATTCAGCTGATGATCCAGCTACTGCTGACCTGAATATATACAGAGAACTTACAAATGTGCTGGCATAGCTAGCTGCTGCATTATGGAGATGTTTAGTACACTCTTGTAGAAGAGAACTGACTCTTGTTTCTGACCTTAGGATTTGAAAGCAGCAGTTTTTTCTAATGCAAACATTGCTTTCATGTTACAAATTGTACCTGTATGGTTATAAACAGCTTAATTTGGTGTAGCAAAAATACTGAGTTTGGCTGTCCCAGAAACTAAAATGCAATGCAGTGCTATTATGTTAACTTCAGAATGTTCATCTGGAATTATGATTTTTTTCTAAAGAAATCTGAGTTGTAGGACATTGAGGGCTTGGGTTTTTAGCTGTTTGGTTTAAAACCAGTTTATTTGGATATTGATGATATATATGGAGTATTTTTAGTGCATTTTTGTCACTGACAAAAAATATATATATAAAATAGCTACTACTGTACAGCAATACAGTACAGGTTGCTGTTCTTTTGTATTTTTTTAATCACTGTTATATGTGTAAATTAAAATTATTAAAGACACCTATTCAAAATTACTATTAGTGATTTCAGACTAGCTGTGGTTTTGTTCCCTTCCTCTTCAGCCCATCAAAAGCTGCAACCACTATGGAATAAGACTAAAAACAAGCAAAAAAACCCCAAAATAACAGAGAAGCTAATAGCTGAATCTCAGAAGTTAGCTATGCTTTACTGATTGTTCCTAGCAATGTTTTCAGAAGTGACCAGTGGCATAATGGTGTTAAGCCAGTAGTTCTTTATAAAGGGATGGCTTTCCTGACAATACAAGCTTAGCATTCTCTTCAAAAACAGCATCCTGTGAACAATCTCATACTGGTCATCTGTAGTCTCTGCCTTCCTTTTTTAGAAGGCTGTCTGAAGTCTTTGAGGAGTGGTAGAATACAGCATTTTATACATTTCATGTTACACTTGATGAAAAAGCTTTTATGTTTATATGAACATGAGGGACAAAGATCTCCAGCAGTTTATTAATCTCCTGCTCTAACAACTGCAGAGCAAATCTGTCCCATTTACCTGCCTAGTAACTGACCATGTCTCTTCCTGTTTTACACCAGAGCCCTCTGTAAAGTCACCACCGTGCATTTTGATATTCTTGATTCACTATGGCAGTAATCTTCTGGGGTTTATTATTCAAGATTTATTTTTATCATTTTCAACTGAAGTTGCACTGTAATACATTCATCATTTTAACCTTTACTGTTTCAGAAGGTTTAATGCTGCAAAGATTTTTCGTGTCATTTAGATACCAGATGGCCTCCAGGTCTCTTCCAACCCAAATTACTCTGTGATTCAAGTGGTTTTCTTATGTTGTTTTTTGGTTTTGAACACAGAACAGCCCTATCTGCATGATGTGAACTGATATCTGACCTTCTCCTGGTATGTACTGTTATCTCACATGTTTTGAGCAAAAAAAGCCCTGAGATTGAGCTTCTTTGTGAATCTTCCTGTAAGAAAAGCTATTCCATACCTCATGTTCTTAATGGCTTCTCGCTGTTGCACACTTTGAAGTTTCTAAATTCTACCCAAACATCATTGCCTATGGAGTATGTATGAGATGAAAAGTATGATTGTGGATTTCCAGAATAACTGAAAACAAACTGCTAAGAACCCAAATAAACATCCAATTGTCAGAGAAAGCAGATAAGCAGATTATATTCAGCAAAGCACATGCAGAATAGATGCATGCTGAAGTTCCCATGCTGTTCCAGTGTGCACATAGAGACTGCACATGCACTGCATGCAGGCTTTACGTTGGTTGTATTCCTGGCTGCAGGTTAAGTTTGGTGCAACATCTGTGTAATGGTTATGGATGCTGTGAGATCCCATCACTGTGGAAAGCAAAATGCACATGTAACTTCACAGGGGTTTGAAAGTATAGAGAGTTTGGTGTGCAATATAATCACTTTTATTCCTAATACTAAAATCATGTATGTAAAGTGATGCAATTGACCATTTTTTTTTTGCACTTTGGCATTTATAAATATTTATATGTATTTAAAGATTAAGAATGTGTGTATACATATGCATATATATAATAGAAACCTGCTCAGTTTTGTAAACACAAATGTTATCTTTCTCTATGAGTATGGGAGGCTTTGTTTAGTGTTAACACTACTGCAGTGAACATAAGCAATTTATGAAGTACAACTAAAAATAAGTGATGGTCAACATAGATGCAATCTGTAATCTTAACTGCTCACCTGAAGAGGAAAAAGAAAAAAAAAAAAAAAAAAAAAAAGGAAAATCTATGAATCTATGGCTATTAATCAGATTCTTTACCAGAAACCTTGAAAGATGTATGAACACTGAGTAGCTGACTGGCATTGCAGAAATGGAGTATGTTTTAAAGGTTTATCTGCGCTCATATCATTTTTCCTCAAAAAGAAAAAACCCCAAAAACCCTTAGAAGGAGAACCCTGGCGTTTTGAAAGCTGTAAGTACGCTTTGAGGAAATGGTATGGTATGACAAATTGTGTTTATTTTAATTGAAAATGCCAAAAACACAAGAAGCAAATGTTAAAATGAGGGCTTTGTCTGCACAGAGCATACACAACAAGCAAGTCCGACGAGAACCAGTGTTTGCAAACAGCTTTTGGGGCTTTGTGTTCTTTCCTGCAAGGGTTTATGTCGTCAAAATAATGAAAACAAAACTCAACCTAAACTCATAATTAACTAATTTGTTGGTAAGTTTCAAAACCTGTTCAGGACCAGAGGGCTTTTATCTCTTTAAGTCCTAACAGAGTATATACATGTTTATTCAAAATTAAGTGGGAGGGGAAAAAAAAAAACGTAATACCACATTTTTTATTTTTCTGACCTAAAGCAAGTACCTCAATTGCTAAATTGCAGTGCTGGATTGGTTTCTGTTTGGCTTAAAATTACCATTTGACAAATGAAGTAAGATTTGGACGTTCAGAGTAAAAGTGAGCCGCTGAGCCTTCCAGCAGGGAGTGCTGCTTTGGGCAGCAGTGCAGTCCCCTCAGTCAGTGTGTGCTGGAATTGAGCTGTTGATGTGCAGACAAATCTTTCCTGAGCACAGTGCTGGTTCTGAACACGGGCTTGGTTTTGTGTGAAGCGTTTCATTTGAAATGTGACTCTTGAAATGGCAGTACTGGAGTGCAGGGGTAACTGCTGACCAGCCTTTGTCTGTGTGTTCTACGTATGTCACCTGGATTCTATCAGGGCTTGATGCTAAACTTAGTGATGCTGTATGCTGGGAGCCAAATTCTTTCCTGGGATGTGTGCTGTGTAATTCCTGCTCAAAACTGGTTTTGCTCCGGGGATATGTGCACCCAGATGCAGAATTTGGACTGAAGTTCCTATAGGTGAATCCAATAACTTTGCTTTGCCACTGCGTCTTCAATTTTTTTTTTTTAACATGTTCAAAGTATGACAGAAAAAAAATGCATTCTGGCTCATTCTCTTACGTGTATCTTAGATTGTCTATTACATGAGTAATAGTGGTGTCTTAAAGCTTACTACACAGCTTACCAAATCACTTTTAATTTTGCCCACCGCATGCTGAAAATGTCTGGAGCTGAACTGATGTTTTACGTAAGCCGTCCTTTCTCATATCAGTGTTGGAGGAAAGTGAAGAGATCAACGTTTCTGTTTGTTTTATAAAATGACTATTTTTGTAGCTCGCTTTTCAGTTGTTGGTTTTTAATCCCACAGCTTTGCTTTGTGGATGGAAATTTACCTGGGTCCTATATTTCAAAGAATATACGTAGAACAAGTCCAGTATACTATTAAGAAAATAAAAGTCTTCTGCAGTTTGTTACTGAAAATATGGCAAATTATTTTGGTCCAAGTATTCAAAAGAAAATAGAGAATATACACGTAACTATTTAAGTTTATACTCCTTGATGCTGCTGCTTATTTTTTGAAAAGGTGCTTGCAGTTTTGCACAACAGAAATCAGCTTTGTTAATTGTTGGGTTTGAAGCACTTTAGGGTTCTTCTAAACAAAACCAGTATACGGCGCAAGAAGGAATGACATGAAAATCTTTGATGTATTTACATTTGGTTGTTATTCTGATAATTTGATCAGCGTTTTCCTTTAAATTCGAAGCTGTTCTCAGAGATGTAATATTTGAGATTTTTTCTATGGGCTAAAATTTAACATGTAGTAAGAGATCACTTGAGAACCATCTCCCTACATAAATAAATATGTGTAGGGTGACTTCAACAGCAGCTTGGCATCTGTTGTGTAAAGTATGGCAAAGTCTTTATTTCTAGCTTTATAGAAAGCACAGCTAGCTGTGGGCACTAGGATTTTTTCTTAAAGCAAAAATCTCCTATTACCATTTGACTCTTAATCCTAATCCAGATGTGTATGCAGTGTGAGGCAGCAACATCTGCTTCCATTGGGACTCTACTGTAATAGATGCTCTATGGATCCCATAGGAGGAGAGTCCCCGGAGCAGCACTCCAGCAGCCTGCTGCTCTGTGACGTGCTTGCTCACGTGTGCATTCCCCAGGCTGTGTCTTTACTTCGTAGTTTCTAGGATAACAAAAGCAGAGGAGAAGGCAAGCAGGTAAGAGCCACATTTTGTGCCCACTACCTGAATGGGTAGTTCTGTTTGTTGGTGGTAATGAAGCCGGGTTAATGCCTGTAACACAAGCTATGACTGTGTCTGCTAATGGGGAATAACTTTTTGAAGAGCCGTATGTGTCACTAGCTTTTCTATGAATTCAGAGGCTTAAATTGGTGCTAATTTTTTAAAAGAAAATGTAACAGATGGTTAGCAACGTATTTGTCTGTTTTTGATACTTATATTTTTCTTAAATGTTGGCAAACTGAACTTTATAAAATGACTGATGTGCATTTTCAGCTTCATCGGGTTTCCAAATTTTCCTGAAGTGTTTAAAATTCCATGGCAGTTACTGCTTCTTTGGAGCAATTGTTTCAAGTGTTTTATACGCTAATTAAATCAACATGATTAGAAAAGATAGCAACACATAACTACAGTCCTGTTATTTAAGTTCTGGGGCATACTGTGTCCCACAGGTGGTTCCAGGAGAGTTGTTCATCCAGAAACCTCCATCAGGGCAAATCAGAGATCCTTGTGTGCAGGTACCCAGTGCAGCGAAACCTTCTTGGGTCCTTAAGATAACTTTAGGGAGATCATGATTTTTTTTCATCTATTTTTGAGAGAAATGGAACAAATGGAAATAATGAACTGTTGTTGTATAAATTCCAGAGAACGTATTCTGTGCTTTGCTCCAGAACACATGCTATGAAAGGGAATGGTAGGCTCCTCGAGTGATTTGTTAGGAAATCTGACATTACCAATGATTCAACCGCCCCCAGGCTCTCTGTTCTGTGAGAACTCTGTTGGAAATGCCTTCAGGCTGTACCTGCCCTCAAATGCTCTGTCCGTCCCCTTTGGGCCCTGTTTGCAGCCCCTTTCCCAAACGTCACGGAGCAGCATCAAGCCCTGTCACCTGTCACAGTGTTCTGATATTTTGGCCTTAATATTCGTTACGATACGGTGTATAATTTCAGAAGAAAGATGTGCTTTGGAGTCTGATTCCATAAACACGTGGCCTCTTCTGCCTATGACAGGCTTCGATTGTCGTATCTCGTTCTTGATGCTCGTGCAATAGGAACATGTTCCCTTCGGTGCAGTGACTCTTCTGTCTGATGCTGGACTTTGTTTTCAGGATGATGGAAGGTATTTTTGTTGGACGGACAGCAGTCATGCTTCCTTGGTTGTTTTGTATTGTTTCGTTTTTTGGATTCTTTTTCTAAGGAAACTAGAATTCTGTGAGGAAAGCTGCCAATAACTAGTTCTGAAGTGCTAGTTAAAGCCTTGTTCTGAAGCTTTTTTTCTCCAAAAATCTTACCGTAAAACAGTACTAAAGCCACTGTAAAATGACAAATAAATATGTATACTTAAGCAATTTGAGCCGTCTGTTTATTTACTGTGGCTGTTTTCTTTCTCTTGTTTTTTTTTGTGTTAAAGTGGAATGTTTTATCTAACCAAGAGAAAGTGTTCTTAGTTATCTTAAAACAGAAATGTTTTGTTTACCACTTGAGTTTTCATTTCACCAAGAAACTCTGAGTATGAAAAATAAATGAATAACAGCTTTCTGAGGCTGCTGGGAGCTGCTTTCTGCTGATGAACTGAAACGTTTGGGCACACAAACAGCTCTTGGTTTTACTGCCAAGTAAGAAGTGTGTTTTCAAATTTGTTTTTCTAAATTGCAGAACCCTTCTGGGTAATATTGACAGGTCTGTATTCACATCCAGACCGTGCCATAATTGGATTTTCAGACTTCATTGCCGGTTGCAGGTGGACTACTGGTGGCCATAGGGGCATGTGTGATTTATCTGCATGTATATAAAAGGACACTGGTAGAAATCTCTTTTCACCTTGTGCTCTAACAGTGTTGTGTTTCCCTTTGTTCTCACCGAACAAGGCAGATGTACAGCTAAATGGAAAAAAAGGAAAAAAAAAAATGTTCAGTTGTAGCATTTGGAAGAGTTAAGCTTGTAAAGATGCTGATACGGTTTTTTGTTTGCTCTGTAAACCATCCGAGAGAGCTGTAGTGAAACTTATCTGCTATTTTGATCTAATTGCTTTTCATTTTTCTTTCTAATGCTAAGGGGCTGGGTCTCAGCCAGGCTTTGGCTTTGAAAAAGCTTCACCTGTGATGTGATGGCGTGAATTAATTCCTACAGGAATATTGCTCTTTTATGGAGAACTTGTAGTTTTATCTCTTCTCCGCAGGGCTTTGCAACGGACTATCTGGATAAAGGGATGCACAGCAGATCCCACAGCTCCTGCTTATGTGATGATAGAATGCTTTTCAGGTTGCTTAAGCTACAGAGGTAGACCTAATGCTTTCAGTAGAAGAGTACAAAAGCAAAAAAGCAGCACCCTGACACGCCTGCAAGGAAGTGCTGCCTCACCCCTCTCACCTCGTGCAATAAGATGGATTCATATTTGATCTTCAAACAAACTGTTCTGTGGGGAAGGAGAAAAATCTGCTGTTTCTGTGTACACGTCATAAGATCTTCCCGTGAGACATGTGGCTATCAGCTGCATGGTCACTGCTGGGATTCCTTCTGAAGAACAAAGGCTGAGCCATGTGTTGGTACAATTTTACATTCAGTACAGGTTTAAATATACAGATGCCACTGTTCATGTTACAGCTCTGCAGCAGGTAGAAGAGTTATTCACTTATGTGACTTCCAGGGTGGGAAAAATGTAAGCAGAACACAGTAATGAGTTTAATAAGAATGGTAAGCCAAAGCCTAGGAGAAGTTTGCTTTCTAAGAAGAGATGAGTGAAAAAAATAGAAGGGAATAAAGAAATGTAAAAAGATTTAATGGATTTCTTTCTTTACAGTGTTCAAGGCAAAGGATGGTAAATGCTAAATTAAGCCACTTGCTTCTGTCTGTGGAAAAGATGCATGTTGAGGTGTATTGTGTTTTAATCAAACGGTCAGCTTGCATGACATACCTGCAAGTTACAGCCAATGATGTCGGTTCATCGGGGTTATTTATGTGATGCATTCATTCCTCTTATTTATGTGATGGAAAAGCACCATTTGGAAATGATGTCCCTTGTGTTCAGCATCTAGAGGCCCACAGCAATGCTGCCTTGGGTTAAAGCCATGCAATTAGGGCCTCGCGCTCTGCCTCTGCCCGGCCAGCAGTACTGCCAGGGGCCAGGGCCTGTGGGACAGTGGCTGTCACTGCTGTCCCCTGGGTCCTGTGTTCTGTGCCCCCAGGGCAGCTGTCTGTGCTTCTTGGGCATCTCTGTGCCAGCTGAGCCCTGTCAGGTTTCTCAGAGGAGGATTTCCCTTGAACGTTGCTCAGGGCAGGTGCCTGCCAGAGCTCAGTGCCTTTCTGTTACAGCAGGATGTGTTTTGGTGCCCATCTTCCTTTGCCTTGTCACAGCTTGTGAGAGCTTTCTCCCTCCCCACATCTGTTTGGAGCTTTTCAGATATTTGGAAGCAGTTGACTTTGCTGGAGCCTGGGTTCCTTGCAGGCGCTTGTTTTTGCATACTGGGAATGGAGTGCTGCATCCACTTGCTTGCAGGTCTGGCTCTTGTCCCCACGATCTGCTCCTTCCCCCTCTCCTTTTGACGTTATTTGACCAACAGCCCATTGCAGAGCTGCCCTCAGCCATTTCATTTCTGGGCTGGGAGATTTGGGACATGACCAAAAAGTGACAAGAAAGTGTTTCACTCTGCAGGTGCAGGGCTCCTCGTGCTCCCTTTGCATGGGTCAGGAAAGGCACGAGTCAGATGATGGAGCAGCACTGCTAACCTGAACTTCTCCTCCAGCGGCAAAACCACTCCTGCATTGACAGTGCTGGCGCTCTGCGTGAGCTCTGTGCCTATTAATAACGTGACAGATGGCTGCAGTTTTGGATGGATCAGATTCAGTTTCGTGGATGGATGTTTTCTTCCACTGAGAAGGGAGGCAGCAGCTGCTGTTCCCTGCTGTGACGGCACGGTTGGTGATGTGGAAGCGTGACATGGAGACAGCAGTGCAGAGGAGCTCTGGGCAGTGGATGAGGCACATCCCTCTGCTTGAGGCCGCTGGGACCCTGTGGTGGCTGCAGGTTTTGGTCAGTGTGCAGAGCTGATGGGTGCTCAGTGCCAGGATGGCCCCTCTGCTTCACCTGTGGGCCTCAGTGCTGCCACAGACACTTCCATTCACTCTAATGCTTGCAGGAGAACTCTCTATTTCTGCATTTTGCTGATTGCTCACCCTGAAGCCATCCCAGAGCTGATGTATAACAAGAAGATACTGATGGGTGCGCTGAGCCCTACTGCCCACAGTGCCATGAAGCAGCACAGCCCATGGCCACTACAGGGAGCAGCAGGGACGTGGCTTCCCACTGCTCCTGGAGCTCCGTGCTGGCAGCGGGGCATGTGGGAAGGGAAGAAATGGCTTCTTCAGGCTGGATACCATCTTTGCCCATGTCTGCAGGCAACCTCACAGTGGGGGTTACTGAGCTCCAGGTGGGGAATGTGCAGCCCTCAGAGCATCAGTGGGGCACAACAGCCCCATGCTGTGTGCTGCTCACCCAGACTGCTGGCACTGCTCCACCTCTGTACTGACCTTTATTTGTGCACCATATTCTTTCACCTTGATTTGTATGACTTTCCTCATCAATGAAAGATCAGCAAGGCAAAGCGTTGTGGTTTTGTCTTGAGACAACAGAAGAACTCCACTCCAGACTCTGCATGGAGTTGAGATATCTTGCAAAATTATGTCTTATTTTGGACTGACTCGGAATGGAGCTTGTACTTCATCCTGAGCACAGAGTGTGGTCAAAACCTTGATGTGTTGGAAACGGTTCCTCCAGGGAGAGCCTGGTGCAACAGGATGGCTCCTGGGGCCTCAGCTCTGTGCCTTGAGATAGCACAGTGCCATTGCTTTGGGGCTGCGTGACACCTGCATGCATTATTCAGACAGAGCTTCCAGACCTGTGTGCTGTAATGAAAGAAGCAGTTTTCGAGGATTGAGCCTTTTACACGTGGGTTTGTCACGAGCTGTGTTTAGAAATCAGAACTTGATGAAAACGCGTGAATTGATTTTTGTAGGAAATTAAACCACCCGCAGTCAGGGTGCTCTGCATCTGAAATTGACTCTAGTGCTGTCTTGGTTTTTCTGTTAAAGAATTGCTTTTTTTGCTCTCATGTTGGTTTTCAGCCCAGGTTCCAATGATTTTAGAACAGTGAATCCCATGGTCTCATCTATAATTTTATTTTTAATTGATTGACTGCAAGAGGAAAATAAGTTCCTTGTGTTGTTGTGTCTTTTTTTTTCTCTACATCCCACTCGATCTTTTTAACAGTAAATGATCAATTTGCTGTGCTGGAAATGTTGAACAAATGGGAACAAGAGCAAAGCTCTGCTTTGCACCTGCAGCAAAGCTGCTGTGCCCTGCTTGGCCCGGCTCCTGTTCCTGGCTGCCCCACTCAGGTGTCTCTCGCTGTTTCCCATCTCTTGGCAGCAGTCCCGTCCTGTTGGATGGCAAGTTTTTGGCAAAGAAAAACAAACAGAAAAGCAAACATTCATAACTCGATGGTGCAATGCAGCCATCCCTAGCAGCTGGGCTGTGCCTGGGGATGAGGCCGGGCAGCCCTTCCCTGCAGCTGATGGCCCGGTGTATGGGCTCCTGCTGCTGGAGTCCGAAGCGGGATGGGAAAGCAAAGAGGAAGTTTTATTTTTTACTCCGAGAAAGGTATTCACCTTTTACCCACTAGGTGTCACGGTTGGGTTTGGGTTGATGTGGGAACTCACAGCGCTGCCAAGCTCAGCAGACTTTTGGGAGCAACGCCTTATGAAAGCAAGCCAGGAATTAATTTTCATGACTTAAAGGCGAAAAGCTGAGTGAGGGGGACAGGGTGGAAAGTGGAGGCTGCTGGGAGGAGAGCGCTCCATGTGCTGGGCTACATCAAGGGCAGTGTGCGTGGGGTGAGCTTCTGTAATAGGGAGAGCGCAGCCGCCCCAAGGGAACCCTGAGGGCTGTAAGTAGGGCTGGGGGGCTGCACCCGGCGTTCTCTCAGGGTCTTCCCAAGGCACGTTTCCATCTGAGACTTTTGTCCTTGCATAAGGACAAGGCTTTGGCTTTAAAGTAGCAAAAAAGCAGAGTGCTCCCGCAATCCCTCTGGAAGCTATCAGTGTAACAAATGTCTGCTGCTCCAAGCGAGCTGTCGTGTTTAACTGCATTTTGGATGATGTCTATAAAAACAGCAGCTGTCTGCATGCAAACGGGACTTTCCAGCAGTGCATAATATGAGAAAGAATCTTATTGCTAGTTTAAAAACAGAGAAAGCAAGAAAGGCTCAATGAGCTCAGATAACACCAGCTCCACATCAGCTCCAACAACGCTCCAGACATCTGTGAGAGTCATCAGATTAACGTGGTGTACGTTCCACATCCGCAGCTCTGTGCTTCTTAAGATCTAGGAGCAGGCAGTGTGGCTCTGCCGGCAGCTACGGCCCTGCGGGGCTCCCTGTCTCCTCCATCCCTCCCCTCCTCCATCCCATTCCTGTTTCTTTTCCTCCTCTGCTGTTCACACTTGGTGACCTCCTTCATGAACAACAACTTCACTCTATGATGACACTCATTTACTGACGTTAACCTCGTTAGTAGCAGCTATAAGCAAGAACCTAGCTCTTAGCCTGGCACATTTGGCGTTGGCCAGAATAGGGCAAGGAAAACCTATGCTCAGAAATCTTCAGCTTCCTACAGAGCATTCACAGAGGGGAATTCTCCTGGGGCAGGAGTATGGATGCTTCGTTCTGGCAGAGCAGCCAGCTGCATTGCAGGGCGATGGCATTGTAAAACATTGCAGGAGTTGGCAATGAGCCCAATCCCTTGCTATTTGGCAAGTGCTGGTACTTGTTTCGTTTGCACATCCAGGAGCTGAGGTGCGTTTTGCTCCATCTCTTGTTGTTTTGGGTTGCTCTGCATTCCTGCCCTGAGATGGCTCTCAGACAAAGAACACCACAGTCCCAAGGGAAGGGCTGCTCCTGTGCTGTTCTTTGGCCCCTGCAAAAAGGGGAAAATGTCAGGAATTTCCCAATATCATCTTCAGCTGTTGGTTCTTCATCTGAACTGTCCAGAGCTGGATGGGATGGACCAGAACCAGAACTTGTGGGTTTGCTGCTCCACCACAAGCTCCGAGGTCATCTTTGACAGGGATTAGGGAAACAAACAAACAAACAAACAAACAAAAAAAACAGCAAAACCACATTCAGACGGAACTTATTTTATGCTTTTGTGTTTTTTCTTGTGATTCCCACTGACAATTGCATTGGGCAGTGTATGAGGTTGATGTGCAAGGAACCGTTTACATGGAGTGGGATGGGACATGCCATAAGTATGAGGATTGCTCAGTGCAGCACTGCTCTGCTCTGGAGGAATGCTGCAAAGTCTTCCCACCCCAGGAAAGATGCTGAAGAAGAGGGAAGAAAAGAAGTCATTTTCCTGTTCCCCTCATCCCTCTGCAATTATTCTCCAGGCACTATTTGCATTTTGCCACCAACACTGCACTTGGAATCTGCTGCCAATTGGAACTGATGGGTTTTCTGCAACTGCCTCTGAGTTTCTCTCCCATTAATGTGGTGCTGTGCATCTGTCCCACGTGCTGCTGACTCTTCATTGATTTCTTAAGAAAACCCCTTCCTGAAGGGACATTCCCTCCTGTGCCCATCGCCAGATGCATTATTTCATCTGAGCAGGGTTTGGTACCAGCAAAACCCAGGGAGGGAATCAATGCATGCCCTGCACTTGGGCACTGTTTTGGGGTGAAAAAAGTGAAATTGTACTGAGGCAGAAGGGGAGAGCTCAGCATGGGCACCGAGCGAGTGCAGCACTGCTTCTTGAAGAGCAGTGGTAATGGAGAGTCATTACCATCCATTTGCATGTACAACAACAAGAAGGGAAAAGATAAAAAATCAATAGAGGAATCAATAAAGAGCATCTTGCTTGAGGACTTGTGCCTGGAGCACATCATCATTAGGCACAGGAAGAGCGGGCACTGCTAATTGAGGGAAGCATGGGGAGTGCAGGGAGCAGCAGCTGGAAAACCCTCCGAGTTTCAAACCACTGCAGGTGCTGCTCTGTGCACAGAACAGCATTGATGCTGTCATCTGCAGGTCTCTCACCATCCCCACCATTTTGGGGACATTCTAATGAATGCATGAGAGCTGTGCTCCATCCCTGGGCTGCTGGGGCTGGCTGCTGGCAGCACGCTCACTTGGATCTCTGCAGTTGTGTACTGAATGAATAAACGTTTGCTGGATCCACATTCAAGATGCTCTCGTCTGCACCATGATTGAGTGGACCCCATGCAGCCACCATTGGGTGACTTTGTATTTTAGTTCAGTTTTTTCCTTTTACTCCTGATTACTGCCACCGTACCATTTACAGACCCTGGGGAGGAAGGGGGGAAAAATTCACTTTTAAAAACAGCAATTATTCTTAGTAAAATATTGTAAATAATTCATTGCTTGCTGGCCGTGGTGAGCTGTTAAATGCCTTTCAGCTGCTCATGTACAGCCGCTCAGCACCACTGCCACACTGAGCTCAGGGCTGTGCACCCTGTGCTCTGCTGGCTGTGTGTTCCCATGTAAATAATGCAAGCTTTCCAGAAATTCACATTTTCTATACAACCCTCTTTCAGTTATTGTTCATCATCCTCCAGGCTCCATGATAACTGCAGGCTGTGCGGGCTCCACAGTCAGGCCAGGAACCAGCAGGCACGGCATGGGGACACTTCCCCCAAAGGCCACCAATACATCCCCACTGTATTTCCCTAACAGTGACCTTCACCGTGTCTCTTTAGAGGTGGGTAAATAGCACCTGACTCATTTTACAGTGTTCAGTGTTGTCCCCAGAGTGGCACCCCCAGCACGGCACCTGCTGCTGTGGCATTTACACAGATCTGAGCTTCGTGCACAGCAAATGCCCGGACATAAAGTGAAAAGGGGAACAAATTTCTCATCTGCCTGTTCTGAAAGGAGTTTTTCAATTTACAATTGCACTCAGCAGAAATGGGGCTCTAGGAAATGGCAAATGAGCCACCTCTGAAGGAATGGGAGAGCTGGGGATGCATTATTTTTTATTAAAAGGTGCCGTGAGACCCCTCAGGTGCCAGAAGTGCCCCAGCAGCAAGCAGTGCACGCACTGGAGTTTCTGCTGACATCACTGAGCGCTGTTTTCATTGGGACTAGAAGACTGAAACACCCCCATTTGTTGCAGCATTTCTGCTGAGGCTCCAGCATGGCCTCAGTGCTTACACAGCTGTGCAGAAGTGCCTTCCCTGCAGCTGGCCATTTGTTGCCACCACCCAATAATGCGAGCACGGTTATTTAAATCAATAGTAATGAATTTTTTCCTCATTTCTCCTATGATAGGCAATGCAGCAGGATTACAGCAACACGGCAGGTGAGGTTTTTCCTTTATTTAATGACTGGATGCAGCAGCTCCCTCCGGCCTGTGGGCTGCATCATATCAGCTGTCACAGGAGGAGCAGCTGATGGAGCTGCTTGTTAGCATGGTTCCTCCTCAGGAAAATGAGGATGGTTTTTAACAAAGCAGTGCTAAGGATGAGGTAAGGTGCTCTCAGCTGTGTGATCAGCTCCGGGCCCGCATCCCTCATAGCCCAATTTGCCACGAGGTACCCAAGGATGGATGAGTCCCTTACAGCTGGGAGAGAGAGGTGGAGCCTCTGCAAAAGGTGGGGTGGGTGATAAAAATGATGGGCAGCCCCAGACTGAGAGTGAGTTATTTTTACCAAAGATTCCTGACCTGATGGGCATAAGGACCTGCAGAGAATCCTCTGACTGACTGAAGAAAAAACCAGGTGAGATGTGTTTCTTAAAAATTAAACTCATTTATGTAGTAATTTGCAGGAGATCTTGGTGTGTCCTCCTCCAGCTGTTTGTCATACTCCTCAGTTTTGTTCCCTTCCCTCTGGTTCATGAGGCAGGGGATGGCCCATATTGCTGTGGGAGCTGTCATCATGTGCATGTGTTGTGCCCCAGGTGCAGCTCACTTGGGACTTACCAACCTGGTGAAAAACAGGAGGCATCCCTGCTAATGAAAGCAACTTTCAGAAAGTTCAGGCATTCTTCTTTCTGTATATGATATGTAGGGCAGTTGCAAGTGAGAGCAGTGGTTGCCAATGCCTGTGAAACCCAAAAGTGAGACTTCCCATCAGCCTGCAAAGGAAACTTCTTGATATGTGTTCTAAACTTTAGTGTGTTATAAAGGGCTTTATAAAGCAGGATTCATAACACAGCCTCCACTTCACAGCTAGAAACATTAACTAGAGAGAAAAAAGATTCTTCCAAGCTTGCTTGGCAGTGGAGGCAGGGAGAGCATCGCATCTAAGAAGTCAAGGCTGAGCACACCTGGTGCTCTCAAGGCAGTACAACCTGAGGAGTAAAAGGAGCGTGGAGCTTTAGTGCTTGTTTGCCATGCTGAGGAAGAACCCCACCCTGCTTCGCTCATTACTGCAACGTAAGTACTTAGTAAAGCATTAATCCTGCTTGTTGGTAATAGCATGCAAATTAAACACCTGCTCTAGAAATCTGTAGTGCTTTGTTCCATTAGATGGTGTTGACGTGTCAGATATTTGGGCTCTAATGCAGAAAAATGGTGCCATTTTCATTTATCTTGCCTAATAAAGAACGAAGGTGTGCACTGATACAGGGCTGCCCATAGCAAGCGACTGTGTGAAAAACAGTGCTTAATCTAGCCACTAAATTACATGTGACATCTCATTTAAAGATAAACAGCCTGAAGGCATATGTCCAAGTGGCACTGATGAAATTTTTAAGCATTTCTTTGAATTCTCATTTAACCTCAATTTGGTAGCAAAGGTGCTTTGTTGGCTGTGAAGAATTGCTTCTCCTGCTCAGGAAGCAGCAGGAGAAAGCTTTAATGGGAGACATGGAGATGAATTGACTCCCTCCAGTCCCATAGGACCCAGCAGATATTGGTCGTGAGATGGGTGGAAGAGGCTCTTGTGCTCTGGGATGTTAAAGCACACAGTTCCCTATTTGCAGAGCTGGACTTTTACAAGAGATTATGTGAGTGTCTGTGTACCTAAGGTTATCACTCATCTCTTTGTTCCAGTTCCTGTTCATTCAGCTTTTTTTTCCCACTGTTCCTTGGGCTGTTCTTGTTTTCCTCTGGGTCTGCTGAGGTGTGATGCACATCTAGACCAAATAATTCAGCTCAGGTACTTCCAGTGCAAAACAGAGGGGGTTCACTCTTGTAGGGCTGGGTTCCTGCTTGTGCAATGACAGCACCACTTTTCAGCAGGGCTTCCTGCTGGAATCTCTTTCCTGTGGGCCATCAAGAAGAAATGAATTCCTTGTTTGTGTGTGCAGCTGGGGGGCTTCTGCACCTTGTACAGCCTGTTCCTAGAGGCACACAGAGGGGCAAAACGCCTTGTGATAGAAATAGGACTTCCAGAGGGCAGGCACAAAGTGCTGCATTCTCTTGCTTGTGCTTGGTTATCTTTTGTAGTGGCTGCTTGAACTGGTGTCACTAGGAGGCATTTCCATTGCTGTCTCTGGCTGATAGCCTTTGACTTGCTTTTAACTTTCTTCTTTTGAAGAATGCTCCAGAAATAAGCTCTGATTTATTTTTGTCCAGCTCTCCAAAATTGTGTACCGGTGATATTGTTTGCTTACTTGTTTTTCCCCCATCGTATGGCTGGCAGTAGCAGGAGCTCAGGAGAGGCTGTTTTTGTGGCTGGACACTGAACACTCAAATGCTCAGGATGCAGAGCTTCAAGTCTTGAAAATCCCAATCCCAGCCATGCCAAGAAGGCAGGCAGCAGGCACTGTTAGACCATCCATCCTTCTAAATCTTTGCTTAGCCTTGTTTAACAGGATTTCTTTGCATGTTCTCGAGCTGTCCAGTTATCCTAGTATTTGATCAGGCCTGTGGTCACCCATTGCCAGCTCCAGCACTGCCATACATCAACTCCATTTCTCTTTGCTTCCCCTTGAGCAACATCGACCTCCATCTACAATGTGGTGCTCAGGATTTCCTGGTGTGTGGTCACTTAGCATTCAGCACTTGAGAAGATCACATACCTCTACTTGTTCAGTCTTGATTTTGATCAGAAGAAGAGCTGATGTCATTTCAGCATTCCTAAAGCTCCGCTCCCTCCTGGCTTTTTTTAGAACAGTTTGATAAACAGCCTGTGCTTTGTTGATTCTTATTTCTGCATCTCGAAAAATGTGGCAATATCCATAATAAACACAGCCTGGGATTGCTTGTGGAGAATATTTGCTCTCTTAGAACAGGAAAGGGATCTATTCTGATGATGGCATTTAGGACTTGCCTTATTAAAAATGAGAAAATGGATTCATTTCCCTTCATGTAAAACATAAAGTGCAGAGTTTTTTTTTTCTTTCAGTTTAATGAACAGTTTGCCCTCTCATGGCTCTTTCCAGCTCTTCACAACCCTTTCTGGTGCCTGGCCATGCAGCTTACCTCTAGCAAAATGCTCTCGGCCTGCATGGCACCTCTGGATGTTGTGCCACAGTCAGCCCTCTATTTGTGGTTGGCACAGACTTCCTGCCTGTCTCTGCAGCCATAGGGAAGTCACATTTCCAATCCCAATGCCTCTCTGGTGCTGTGGGTATCTGGTGGTGGAGATGTCAGCCTGCAAGAAGCTGGACCTGCTCCACCAGCTGAGCATGAGCTGGGGATGCACAGAATCATAGACCCATAGGGGTTGGGGGAAACTCTGGAGACCCTCCAGCCCCTGCAGTAGTCTGCAGATGATTCTTCAGACCAGCTCTGCTCATTTACATCCCTGATATCCCTGGACATAATTTGCCCATGATTAGCACAACTAGCCAGAAAATGTATTCCAGAGTGGTTTGTGCAGCAAATGCTTGGAGAAGCTGTTGAGATGCCAAAGGAGTCCTAGAATTGTTAGGGTTGGAAAAGTCCACTTCAGAGCATTTAGGCCAACCATGTGTAGTTGGGGCCGTGCTGGGTATCCTCCATTACCATGCTTCTGCAATTGTGCATGAGGTGTTGCAGTGAGTCACAGCAATGACTGTTAATATTTGGGTGGCCTCACCCGATTTCACTCGGCATGGTGTAGGTGATTTGGAAACTCACAGGAGCAGTAGGCTCTGAGCAGCCCAGGGAGCATGCAGGGGCAGCTCCTGCCAGCCCCAGCCTGCAGGCAGACCTCTCTGTGGCACCTCTGCTCCCCTCAAGTGCACTCAGATAGCATGTTAAGGTGCCCCAAAATCATCACTGTATGGTTATGGGGCTCCCTATGCTTTTGTTCTGCTTTGTGTAACACCCTTGAATGGCAAATCCAGGGCTCTTCTGGCCCACATCTTTTTGGCATCCTTTAGCAGGGCCCTTATGGGCAATAGCTGCAGGGTGGGTTGTGATCTCAGCTCACGGTGTGAAGGGCATGGGGTGTCTGAGAACTGCTGGTGTAACAAGATGTGAGTGAACATGGCAGCAGGGAATAGCTCCTTAATTTAAATAACGAGCGTCCCTTGCTGCCTGACAGATGGTCACTTTCTGAGAAATGCAAAGTCTTTTTGGAGGGTCAGGCTGCGTGTATTTACATGGAATAATGAGGGAGAGACACTGATCCCAACACATGCTGTGTTTTTCACATTTTTCTGGGGGTATTCCCAGCTGTCTCTGAAAAGAGCAGATTTGATCCTTTGCGAACCTTGTGTGAATCAGACCACGCGTTGGCACACGAAGAAACCAAGTGGCCGCAGGAACGCCTCTGGTATTCAGGCAGCCATTACAGTGCCCTTTGAGCATCTTTAGCTGTTAGAAATGAAGCTCGATGCTTTTGCCAGAAAACATGCTGGGCTTGAATGTGCCCTTACTTGTGCTGGGCTGGCGGCAGTCCAGCATGCAGCTATCTGCACTCTGGTGGTGTCTCTGGGAGTTAACGTGGGGGAAGATGGATGGATGGCAAAGAATTTGCTCAGGGGTAGGGCATCTTCCTACGCCTTCCCTTCTTGCTGCATCCACTTTTAATGTAAGAACTGGAGATCGGGTGCCTGAAGTCATGCTTTAACCAGCATTTATCCCACCAGTGCTGATGGAGTATGAGCAGCGGAGGTATAACTTGAATGAATGGCTGAAGGAGTTCTTCAACCACCCTGAACCCCTGTGGAGGAACTCTTGGTAATGGGTACCCTAGACACAGTTTCTCTTACTGTTTATAAACCACGATTTAGGCTAATGGTTTACCACAGGTGAAGTCAACAGAGTCCCATTAAGGTTTTCTTGAAATGGAAAAGAACAGAAACCCTAGCCTTGATCCAAAGAGACCCACTGCCACACAGCCTTGACCCAAAGAGACACTGACTTGTGTCATCTTTCTCTCTTCTTGTATCTGGGTCTCTCATTCTGCACCACTTCACTCAATGCCAAGGAAGCATGAAGTGTAAAAGCCTGCTGATTCTAAAAAAAAAAATAGACAAAAAGTTTGAAAACACCTCAAGGCAGCTGAGAAAGGCTCCCCAAAATTCAGCAGTTTCCTCCATCAGTGCCACGTGGCTTCTGATCTGTGGGTAGCGCTGTGTTTGGAAGAAGCCAAGTCAATCAACACCCACTTTTCACAGTGAGTCACTACTGGTGTCAAATTCTGGTCCATGCCCAGTGCCAGAAAGTATTCTCCTCTAAATGGGGAGTGTGCCATGCCAAGCTGCAAAATCACTTGTTTCCCAGACATGACCCTCAATTATCCACTCCCTGCCAAGTCTAGGAGATGGAAAGCTGTGTTGTATTGTGATAAGGTTTTTTTTCTCCCCATTTAGTTAATACCTCTCTGAAGGTACCTGCTGCTTTTCTGCATTCCTATGCTCAGGCCAGCAGAGCAACAGGAGATTTGGGTCACACAGGGTCCTTTTGTTTATCCACTTCCTTTGGCCAACACTACTTGTTGCAACCCTGTGCACCAGGGAGGGAGCTCCCAGGAGCCTCAAATTGGAATGAGAAGTAAACGGGGGTTGGAGATTCATGATCCTTGAGATTCCTTCCAACCCTGGCCATTCCGTGATTCTGTAAAGGCCTTAATTGTACCAGCAGAGATTCAGGTTGGATATTAGGAAAAATTTCTTCTCTGATAGAGTGTGATGCAGTGGCAGAGCTGCCCAGGGAGGTGGGGGAGGGAAGGGGTCACCATCCCTGGGAGTGTTTGGGAACTGTGGAGATGTTGCACTTGGGGACATGGTCAGTAGGGGTGCATTGGGGTTGGAGTTGGTGATCTTAGTGCTCTTTTCCAGCCTTAAAGATTGCATGATTCTAATTATCAGGCAGTGAACCTGATCTCTGCATCATTCCCTGAAGACATACAGAGGTGTTGGCTTTGCTCCAGCATACATAAGATATTACAGCTTATAAAAATAATTTTTCTCCTCATAAATTGGTGTTGCTTTTTTTTTTTTTTTTTTTTCTCCTAGATGAACCAAACCAGGTGATGATTACCACTGTCATTCATGTGAATGGAAGGTCTTTGCAGGGCTGGGAAGAGGAGAGATTGGAGTGACAAAGCAGTTAGTAGCTTGTAGCACTGATGGGGAGAAAACCTATTGAGTGGTGGCATTCAGAATGACAGGGGAGGTGGGGACAAGCAGGAGTGACTGGCTGGAGCATTATGGGATGCTGCCAAAGAACATGTCTGGGTTCACTGTGCTGTGCATGCTGCAGTTACGGAATGCCAGGTACTTCCTCCATGCTTCCAAATACAGAGGAAGCATTCATTTATCTACGTTCAGAAAATGAGCATCAAAAAGGATCTCCTGCTGGAAAGCATTTGATGCTTTAAAGGATAGAGAGCATCTGAAAGGGCCTTAAAGGGGAGAAACCTGACAGGTGCTCAGCTGCTCCTGGCAGTCTCGCCTTGGAGCCTCCAGTTTAGGAGCTGTAAGAGTATAATAATGCACAGGGGCATTCAGAACAATTCATAAATTGGTGTTTTGTCTTTTTTTTGAAGGGTTGCACTAAGGATCTACCCTGCAGCTGCTGGATTAATTAAATGCTGACAGCCTGCTAGAATGGGAGAGGGGATTTCTCCTGCCCTTTGTGTTGCAGACTGGAGTACACAGTAACCCTTGGAAATGTGCTTGTTCCATTAGGCAAAATCAATAAGGCACAAATCTCTGAAATTCTTCTATTATATTACAAATAGGCTAAGCCCCTGTCCCTAGCAAGAGCAATCACTACTTTTGTGTTCTAGAAAGATGCTCGTGGTTGTGCTCTGGAACAACAGACACGTTTCAGCTCCTTGACAGTAATCTTTCAATAACAGAATCCTCATTTTTGTATACAAATCTTGGACTGTTTCTCAGCTGGGCCAAAAATCAATGGATCCAGCTTATGTCACAGGGAACCATGCTTGTGAAGGCAGAAATTGGGGCACAGACAGCTTTTGGTGGCTCTTGAGGGCCAGCTCTGCCTCTTGCCCTTTCTTACACACCCTGTCTCCATCAAATGCATTGCACTAATGAGCTGTATATGCAGCGTGTGTCACAAAGGTTTATTTTCTTAAGAGAAATAACATGGAGAAAAACTAGCAAAGAAAGCTTCAGCCTTATTAGTGTCATTTTCTCAGAAGATGAGTCTCTTGCTGTCTATCAGCCTGAAAGACCCACTCCTGCCAAAGTTTATTTGGCATAAACATCTGAATATGTTATACAGGAAAAAAAAATTATATATACGTATGTATATAATGGATGGGGCAGGGAAGAGCAGTGTTAAGCTGCAGTGAGCAGGGCATGTGGGGCATAGGAAGGGAAGCTGGGGATGGGGTTGACTTGAGGAGGTGGATGGGGTGGTTGGATGGCAGGTGGACTGGATGATCTTAGTGGTCTTTTCCAACCTTAATGATTTTATGACAGTTTCTGCCTCGAGAAATTGAAGAACAGCCTGGATGCGGAAAATGCTTCTGACAAACCCTTACTGCCAGGGTGAGGAAAGGGTTGGGTCACTCTGGGTCCTTCCCAGAGCTGTTTGTCACCAGCCCTGAAGCTGTTTCTCAGGCCTGCTAGATACCAAAGAACTCCTTTCTCAGAAGTTTCCAGAACCAACATTCCCCTTGCAAAAATGGCTTTTTAAGGAACATGTTTTGAGGGGTGGAGTTTAATGGCCCTCTCCAGCATCCCTAGCAACCTGCCTTAAAAACCTCTGCTTGGAAATCTTTTAATCTTCTTTGGATGCTTTTTGAATGTTTTCCAGGAATGTTATGCTCTTTCCCACTCACAGCTTCTAAATATATGCTCTGTTTGGGCTGCAGACCCTGGTCTATTTTTACATTTATTTCCAGCACGTTTAAACTTCTCTATCCTTGATAGAACAGTTCGATCTGTACTTCAGCTGCTGTCCGACCTCAGCATCACTCAGAAGGAGCTCATTATTCTAGAGGACTTCTGCCTGGATGAGAGCTGTGACAGCTCCTGTCTGGCTGCAGGCAGGCTTACAGCTGGAGGAAAGTGGGCAGGAAGGAAAGGGAGCAGCTGCTTCTGTATAAAGGAGCAATTAAGCATCTTTGGAGCCTTTGTCCTGTTCGTAAATGGTTAACTGAGTTTGGGATGGAAAATACTGTAATAGAGCAGTGATTTTTCTCATTCCACTGAATTGGAGTGGACAACAATTTCCATCTGTAAGGCAGCAAACAAGTGGCTGCTTGCTTCCTCATCCTCCCGCGTGCTGATGTTTAGCAGGGCTTTATTTATTTGGTTAGGTGCACGGGATATGTGCTCACTGTTTGCATAAGTAGCATGGGAATGGTGAAAAGCAGATTTTTATCATTGTTACTCTTGTCTTTGTTTGCTGTTCCTGTCCCTGGGGTGTTTTTCTGGATCTGATGAAGATTTAAAGGAGGGAAAGAGGGGAGGCTGAGGGAATGCTCTGTGCCATGTGGGCAGCAGGGGACCTATTCCGCTTGTGAGCAATGACTTGATTAAGCGTACATATCTCCACTTGACCTTTGTATGAAAATGTGCCCTTTAAATAATGGTTCTAAGTCTCCAGGGTCAAATTCAAGCTTTTGTGGTGCAAACCACTACAAATGAGAGCACCATCTCCTGGGCCGGCATCCTGCTGAGCCCAGAGCAGCACCAGGATGTCCCAGCAAGGCAGCTGGCCTGGCTCTGCCTATTTAGTGTTCTTCCCTCTGTGGGCTGTGCCCCCTGGTAGCCCTGGAGGTTAAAGCCACCTCTCCTGACAATTTGGAAATGAGGTGAATGAGAAACCCAAGCCCTGGCTCTGTAACAACAGAAACAAGACCCCTAATGCAGCAGACTGCTGGCACGGAAATGCTGCCTGACACCTCCAGCATGAAAGAAAGGGTTAAAGACAGAGTGGGTGCTTGTTCCTCTATGGCATTATCTGTGTGATTGCTTTTCATATCTTGTTTACTGTGGTTAGCAGAGCAGCTATAATATAGAATGCTGGATGCAATAAATCTTGTTGCAAACAGCACACTTTTCATCAGAGCTCAGGGAACTGCAAGGTAAGCATGAGAGAGAAATCTATAGATTTAATTATATAGAAAGTCTAACCCATGTAGATCTTCCTGGAAATTATAACCACAATGATTACATCGTGTGCAGGTTTCTTTGTATTATGTATATTGTCCCATTTTTTTGTTATTTTGAAGACACTGACAACAGCAGTGCGGTGTCTGCTGTGGCTTTGTACCGGCGTGGATGGGCTGAGGGTGCCATTAATTTAAGGGATGAGTTTTGAGGGGAGGTGGGATGGGTAGTTTTAGGGCTTTTTTTCTTCCCTTAAGCTTTGTGCCAACCACTCGCTCTCATAATCCCAGGTGGTGGCTTGCTGCACTCCTCCCTTGTTGGATGGTGAGCATCACCACGCTACAGGGCTTTCCTTTGCCAGCACAGAACTCATGAAGGCAGCAGAGGTGGAAGGTAGGCTCATGGAGGCTTGTGCTGATGTTGGATTCAGGCAAACACCACAACACGATCTGTGGTTGGGAGAACCTGCCCTGGCCTTCCCAGCTCAGGAGAAGGGCTGGTTGTGGTTCAGTCTTATGGATGTCACCAGAGTTGCACTTGGCCACTGTCAGCAGGCTGCCCAACGGGGCCATGGGGTTTGTGGTGCTCACAATAGGTTTGGATGGTTTTCAATGTAGCCCTGGGTTTTCCCCATGGCAGTGTTCAGAGTCTCCTGGATCTGCAGATAGCTGAAACTTGCAGTGCTTTATTTCTCCACCCTTCATTGCATGCAGGGATTTTCTACTTCACGCAGATGCTGGGAAGATAGAGGTAATTGGTGACTGTAAGATGCTCTGCTTGAATGACAAGAGCTGTGCAAATACTAGCTCAATACTAAAAAACATATTTTTCTTCTATTTTGTAGTACAGAGAGTGGAATGTAACCTAAAATCTAAGCTTCCACAAGAAAATGAAATCCATGTATTCAATTAACACAAACCCTCTCATTTCCATCCATCAGCTGCAGATGCTGGGACTCCACTCCTGCCTTGGTAGCAGTACTTGCTGTCTTTGAACCACCAGAACTACATAACATAGTGAGCACCAGGCATAGCAGTATCTCTGATTCTGCATAACCAAGATGCTGAACAGGGCAGATTAAAAGTAAAAGAAATTTCTGACAATTGTGCCAATGATTGAGCTGAATAATCATCTCAAGCTCTGCTTGCTGGTAGCTGTGCCAAGCGACGGGTCCTCTTGTCACAGGGTATGATGCTGACCCCAGCACTGGGAGCTATGGTGACATCCTGCCTGGGTCACAGTATGCATGGGGAATTTTGGCAACCCAGCTGCCTGCTTCCCTCGCTCTGCTTTAAATTCAGGCCATTAATATGCATTGGAGTAGCAGCGTGATCCCAGACGCGAGCTCTGCTCCTGCACGCAGCACACCAAGATGTGCAATTTCTTTGTGTTGACTGGGGAAATCCTGACCCTTGTTTTTCATGAGAGATTGTTTAAATCTGTTTTTGTGCTGATAGCAAACCTGTGATAAGAGCTGGTGCCAGCAGCTGTGTACACACAACTTGTGTGCTTCTTAATTCAGCGCATGCTGGTGATCTCATGGAAGAGCCCTTCTTTCTGAGACTGCCTGTATCCCTAGAGGTGTTCAAGAAAATGGTAGATGTGGCACTGAGGGACGTGGTGTGGGCATGGTGGGGATGGGTTGGTGGTTGGCTTGGATGAACTTAGTGGTCTCTTCCAACTTAAAGATTCCACGATCCCATCTGTGCCCACCTCGTACCTCTGCCCCTCATGCTTCAGAGGGAAAAGTAGAGAGTCTGTAGTGACACTTCTCCTCTGCAGCTTTAGTACAGATCTTGGTAGCTCCTGCATGGGATTGATAACACAGCCAAGTCAGGTAACAAGCTACATGTGATGCTCACACATAACCAAAGTCTTCATGAGTCTTTGGAGAAAACCACACTCCTGATTTACCCAGGCCACATTTGGGGTGATGCTAAGCTCCCCTATTATTTCTTTCCAGGAGCTGAGGGTCCCATCCTGGTTCAGGGTCTGGCACTCACCCTATGTGCTCTGAGGAATGGGTTGGTGACAAATGGGTGCAATTGAGGCATGTGTCTGGGTTGCTGCATGCAGAGCTGGTTTGTAAATGAAGCATTTTGCTAATGTCAAAGGATATAGATGGATATTAATTGTTTCTCAGTGGTTTGTCATTTTTCATGTGGCTTATTGATGGAATAATGGTAACAGCAGCAGGGAAACAGGTTGAGAATGACCTGAAATCAGAGGAAAACCCCCGTAACAGCTGGAGGCAGAGACAAGTTCTGCTTTAAGCAGAAGGGTTTTGAGTGGATGTGCTAATATTTTAATATTTCAGGCATTCTTCTTGGCTTCACTAAGCTGCTGGTATAAAAAAAATCTCTTCAGATTGAAACTTTAACACTTTCAGAAAGAGCCATCTTGCTTTTCCTTTAAATCTTTCACTTCCATTTTGGGAAGGGGGGAAAAAATTACCAAACAGACCTAATGCAACTCCAAAATGAAAACAGGAGAAGAACTTTTACTCTAAAGGTATGAGTTATTTGATGCCTGGAAGATCTGAATCTTTTCTATCTGTTTCTTTCAGTGTGGTGTCATCTTGCAAATGAATTCTGATGATAATCACAATTATTTTTCCTGCTGGGGACAAACTTCTGCAGTGGCAGTAGTTCATCTATTGATGTCGGACCTGATGAACCCTTGAGCATGGACAGAGCTTGGATGGAGAATACTGTAATTGGTCTGTGCTGAGTCCAACCCAACATCCTCATGGCCATCTTGAGCCAGCTCTCAGGAGGGGAATCTTTTACAGATAAATGTATATGGCCACACAATGTTAATTCCAGCTTCCTTCCAGATGCAGATATACAGCAGCTTTGGTCTGCAGAATAACCCCACACTCTTGCCATCTGCAAACACAAGCAATAGTTTTTATCAGAAAAAAACTCCAATCCAACTAGCACTTCATTTCCCATGCTAGAAATGCCTGAGAGCAAAAACTTTCCCTAAATAACCCCAACACTGAACAATCACTGAAATGCATCTCTTTTATTTCACTGCTTCTCCTCACCTGGTAAACAGTGACTTGGCCAACACCTGGTGCCTGTCTGCTCCATCACTGGGGTGGTTGGTGCTGCTCATGTCCTCTGGATCGTTTAACCTGATTTTCCACCTGCAGCTGCATGGCTACCAATGAAAAACCCTCCCCAAAACTCAGCCTGCATGGAACAAGCATGCTTCATGGGGCTGGCTTTGGAGAGCCCACTTGAGGTATGGGCTCCAGAAGGCAAAAAGTACCTCGAAGAGGATGCACTGATCTTTGTCTTCTTGCTGTTCCTTCTGTAGCAACTGCCTCCCCTGCAGTACTGCACAGCTATAAAGAAGCTGTGATGGCTCTGAGGAAGGAGTCTGGGTTCTGTGGTTGATGTTACCCTGCTTGCCCCCCTGCATCCTGCTCCATCTCCAGCATATGGAGGGGCTAATTGCTGCTGTAGGAGCTGCTGCTGTGCACAGTGGTCTGTGGATGAGCTAAGCACAAAAAAAATGATTTATTACAGCTTTATGATGCAACTATTTTTTCGTAGATAGTAAGGAAAGTATGGGATAACCAAGGGGGAAAGATCAGTTTGGTTTGGGGGAGCTATTTTTTCAAGCTGTTCCTGGGCAGTCACGCAGTGTGTGCTGTTGGCTTGGTTTGTGGCACAGACTTCTCATGCAGGGGCAGAGCTCACCCAATGACAACTCCTCCAAGGGTGCCCTGAGCCACCTGGGATGCTTTCCCTACTACAGAGCAGCTGGGGTTGAGCACTTGCCCTGGTATTCCTAGGAACTTTCCAGAAAAGCACCCCCAAAGTAGCAGAAGCCCACGTCCCATGGATGTCACCTTAGCAGTGATGGCACGGGAAGGGGATGTCTGTGTTGGCACCTCTGTGACTTCAAAGGCAGGAGCTGAGAGGCTTCTCTGAGCCTCCGCTTTGTTATTCATCTTCCCCAGCGCTCATAAATTATCAACAAACAATCTCAGCCATCATGCCGGTGAGCAGGACTGGATAATTATGTTTGTGGTTCAAAATGAGGGTTGTCAATTTTAATTAGGGAAAGCTGAGGGCGCGGGGAATTTTTAATGTTACCACCTGAACTCTCGAGTGCTGCTCAGGAAATAATTGTAAATGAAAAATTAAACAGGGCTCAGTACACACTGCAAAGGGCATTCCTTTTCTTCCAGTTTGCCTTTCTTTGAGGCGAATTGGGATCTGGCTATACGACAGCCAACAGGTTTGCTGTCAGTACGAGGAAGGAAAGCTGGGGGTGAGCACCACCTGCACCGTGCAGTGGTGGTGGGGCACCAGCGCTCATCTTTCCTTGCAGAACTGGTGCCATCAAACCTTCTTGTGCTAAAACCAAGGCAGAGTCATCCCTGAATGTCAACAGCAGCCGGAGGGGCTGTCTGTGCAACTGCTGCATCTGAGCCAGCAAATGTCAGCTCATCGCAGGGAGTGGGGGTTAAGATTTAATCAGCAGGCCAGCGTCCTCTCCTAATTTATTTTCCTTCATTTAGAAAGGATTTGTTGGGCTGCCTGTGATCTTGTGAATATTTATAGTGAGAATTCTTTTTCTGCTGCTCTCATGGTTAACAAGTTTGATGCTTCCCAAAGATGTGCACAATAGAGTCAGACCTGGAATGGCCCCATCCTGTCCTGGCACTGCCCTTTGGGCACCAGCAGAGCACTGCAGGCATGGCCTTGGCTCATCTGCACTCTGCTATGAAGGGGTGCTCTTCCAAGTGTGCTTAGCACCAGCAGAGCCTCATCCAAAATATTCTCAAGACAGCAGAAAGTCATTTTAATGGGCTTAGATGAGGCCCAAAGTGAGTCAGCTGGAGCAAATGAACTCCCATTCGCTAATGCAGTCTTCTAATAGCCAGGCTGCAGAAAAGCATTTGGCAATTGTAGTTGTTAGGTCATAAAAAATAATGAAAAAAATGCAATTATTTTTAATGCTATGCACATCTATTATGGTAAGAATATGCTGAATCTCTGGTTGGAAATACTTTGGGTGTCTCGGGTGATGGTGGTGAAGGAGAAGAGATCTCTCACAGCTCTCTGTAGGGTCTGGTGATGACTGAAATAAACAAAGGTTCAGCTACTGAGTGAAGGTCTGTGCTGCCTGTCTGCGCTGTGGCACATGGGGTAGTTCTCAATGGGTGACTCAAAGGGCTGATTCCCACCTCATAAAGCCAAAGGGCTTGTCCCTGTGCATACCTGCAGAACCTCGCTGTGTGGGGATCCAGATGACTGCCAGCATGGATGGGAAGAAATGCAGGGAGCTGTGAGCCTGCCAGTATAGGCACAGATCTCTCTTGGCTCTTCTCTCTGAGATCTTAAAAAGCAGGAAAGCATTTGTGGTCTGTGGGCACAACTTGGGCAGGGCAACCCAAACCTCAGCAATGCATCATCTGAAGTCAGACCCCAGAGAAAGCCACGTCCTTTCTTCTAGAAAACTAAGCATTTCTCATTGCAGTTCCTGATTTGCAGCCATGGTTGAGGAACAGGGATATTCCTGCTGAGGAAATATGCAGCCAACCTGAATTGCTGCTGTGAGCTTGCTCCCATACCACTGTTCCTGTGCCAACTGTTTGACACTGCACAGTCTGGAAAAAGCCTTGCACGTGTGAAGCACACTGTTGGGAGCACCACATCTGCAGCTACTGCTGCAAATTGCAGCAGAATGTTCTTTGAGCTATGCTGGGATTTGGGGATAGGAGGTGCAAGTCTGGCAACAAAGCCACTTGGCCCCAAGGTTTGGAGATGGGAGAACCACATTGCAGATCCATGTTGGGGACACAATGAACACTTGGTGCCTTGGCTCCTCTTTCTTCTCTTAGCTCAATACAACCAAGCCAGCTCCTTGTACTGGATGATCTGTCCTTCAGGTTGTTTGGTGTCCCCAAGGATTTTGGTCCAGGAGCCTCCTTGGTTCAGTGCTTGGCATCACCTGTGGGACAGAAAGTGCCATCACTCAGCAGAGAGTATATAAGTGCCATCTGGTGCAAGTGGGCTCGGGGGGTAATTAAAGTGTGCTCTCAGAGGAGGAAGAGGCTGCAGACGTATTCATCAGCTCCTGTGTCTCCAGCAGGCTGGAGGAACGCTGGAGCGCATTTAAAGCAACAGCTTAATTAAATGGTGCTGCAGTTCTCACCTTGCCTTAGAAAACTGTTGGCTTATTGCCTTTAGCCCCGTGTTCTGACAGGAAATAACAAGTATGCACATAGCCAAAAGTGTAGATTGCTGGCCAAAAGCATCCCAGAGCATCTGGCTTGACCTCAGGAATCACCCTGCTTCTGCTGCTGACCACTATCCAGTGTCTCTGATCTCTGCAACTCCTTGGCATTGTCTGTGGGAGGAGAACACACAGCAGAGGTTGTGTGAAAAGAGGCAGCTGCTATCTCCTCCTGCTCTGTCTGTTGCACTGGTGCATCTGCTCTCCAGCCTGGAGCAGCTGCAGTGTGAGGATGCCGTGCTTCTTGCAGGGGATGCCCAGTTGTGAGCATCATTGGGGACCAGTGAACAACGCTGGGCAGCTACGCTTTAGCACCATTCCTTTGAGGACTTTTGGTGCTTGCTACAGAGCTATTCCAAAAGATGAGCATAGAGAAACACAAGCACCTTTCCCCGTCTGTTTGCATTTGTGGGATCTGACCTACTTTTTGTAATTGCAGCACAACAGCCTCCCTTGTTTTCTGACTTGCAGGAGCAGCGGTGCTTTGTGCTGCAATAAGCTGCACCTTAGCAAATCTGCCCCAAGGAAGGAAAGCAGTTTCAGGGGAGGCCGATGGCAGAGCTCATGTGGTGGCCTCCCACTTCTCCACGGATCCCACAGCCACGTGTATCTGTGCACCAATGGCCATAGCTGTCCCTGAGGGTGCATCTGTATTTTGGGATGCAGGGATGAAGACACTTCTACACCATGGTTTGCAAGGAGGCGCAGCTGGAAGCAACCCCACGGTTGCAAAAAGGAGACCTTTTGCTTTCCTGCTGTCTGTGCACTGTCTCAGGAGCAGCTGCTGAGAGCCAGGGAGAGGAACTCAGGATGTGCTGTGGGCTTTGGGAGGACTAAGTTCCAACAGCAAGGAAAAAGCAACGTACACTCTTTCCCCTTGTTAATATTTCTTCAAAAGAAGCTGCAGCTGTCTGGAATGCTCCTACACAACAGCAAGTCATGAGTGATGGCTTTCTTTGAGTAATATAGACTGGGAGCCCAGTTAAATGTATCAAATTAACTGTCAAAATAATCTTCCAGACTGTGATGAGCCCAAAGATTAAGCAGCATGTTGTTCTTTCTTTGTGCTTTTTTTTTTTTTTTATCTTAGCAGAGGGGATTTACTGTAGATTCCAAAATCCATATTTGAAATGAATTGCAAATAGTTTCTTGTAGTCTTGGCCTATATGAAAAGGATTATTACCCAAAACAACACTTCTGTCATGGGGAATGTAGGTTAAGAGAAATGGGAATGTAAATAAATGTGCAGGCTTTGCAGTGCATTCTGCAGGGGGCATGTTTATTTTCTCTCTTGATTCCCCAAACCTGGCTTCCTATGCAATTAAAGGGTTCAGCTCTTCCTTGCAAAACATACTCTCATTTTTTTGTGTGTCATCAGTAAATATTTGGGCTGAAACTGTTTAAACATAAGCTTTCAATAATCTTTGTTTTGCTTTTTCTGGTTCTCTGGCTGAGACCTGGTTTGAATTTTCATAGACTAAAAATACATCATTTTGTTTGAAGAGCTTAGATGATCCTGTTCATTTTGCTGTTTATCTATTACCAGGAGAGCCTAATCCTTCCCTGATTGATGTTCAGCGTCACGTAGTTAAGCAGCGATACAGGCTGTGGAGCAGGGAGTTATTATTCTTTGCTGGGCTCTTCAGGTACCTGAGCCCACTGCTGACATTATGCATCCACCACACATTAAATTGTATTGCCCTAATCAAGCGTGCTGCCGTAGGTCAGCAGCAAAAAATGTGAAGAAATAGATGCATGAAGGTGATAAAAGACAGAAATGGCAGAGGATATTAGGAAGCACAGGGCAGAGGGAGATTGGTAGCAGTCAATCCTGATTTTGAAGATAAGGCCGTGACTCTCCGGCGCCATGCCCTGCATTATTCATGTGTGAATGCTGGCGGGGAAGGGCTGTGTGCACCCAACGCTTGGCTTCAGCCTTCACTCTGATATTTATCCATGTATTTATTTGGGGCTCTGAATTGCAACCTCCCTTCTAGGATGTTCTGTACTAAACAGCTGGCGATTTCTTTATTTAAAGACCTGCAGGGTAAAGAAACGGACAAGGAGAGAAAGCCGAAGTTTTCAAAGGATATCTCAATCTGCTGGGTTTCTGGATGCTAGTGTCAAAGTTAGAAAGCAATGTTAATTACAGGCATCTAGAAAGAGCCAAAATTATCTGTCATTCACGGTGACAAGATGACATCGCCCGTTTGGAAGGTTCAGCATTACCATTCACAATCTGAAGAGCTTAGGCTGCAATGATAACTACTACTGACAACCTCAGGAGAAGAGTTTGACACTTCTGATCTACGGATGTACAGGAGCGGTTGTTCGGCACACGGGTACCTTGCAGGGCCTTCGTGGGCAAGGAGCAAACAGGTATTTTATCATAGAGTTCTAGGACTGTTTGAGTGGTAAGGAACATTTAAAGGTCATTCAGTCCAACTCCCCAGCTTTTCATGCTGAGCAACTTTGGTGTTGGAAAAAGAAGGAAATAATAATGAAACAAAGGAGGCACTAAAGGTGGGGAGCCCCGTGTGCCCCCTGCATAGCTTGTATTGCAGATTTGCCACCGTGTCCTGGGTCACATTCAGCTCAATACTGTACATCTAATGATATTGATCTCTTCCCAGTAGCCAACATGATGTGTGATAAAACTGCAGTCGCTCCTTCTTGTCCCATCCTCCTTTCACTCAAGAGCAGCAGGAGCACAAACCTGCCATCCCATGGAGCAGTGCTGTGCTGCTGCTGGGTTGAGAACCAGCCAGAAATACGAGAGCTTCATCCTCTGCTTCTCAAAATCTTTTGGTGACTTTTCTTGCTTGCAGGAGAAACCCCAGCTAGAAATCCTGGTCCGATTTTTGCATGGTCTTGTATGGAGCTAGGAGTCGGACTCGGTGATCCTTGGTGGGTCCTTTCCAACACAGGATACTGTATGATCCTTGCTTGGAAAACTGGTAAAAAAGACCAGCCAGGGAGTCACTCTGTATATTCTCCATACCAACAATTGCAACTGCCATAAAAATCTTTCTAGAAGTGTCTCAGCTGAGTTGATTGGACTGGAGGGGGCACTAATGCCAGACCCAAATAACAGGTGCAGCATGAGGAGCTCAGGAGTCATGAGCACCCATGTGCACACTGTGCAAAGCTGAGCATTGGAATGTCAGATCTTTTTTAGCCAGGTGTTTGTTATTTCCCTTGTCAGATATCAATCTCTCAGACAGTTGGCATCTCTCATCTCCTTCTTGGCTCTGTCTTCCCTGTGTATCTGCTTAACAGAGATGCAGATGCTCCTGCTCGGCTCAGGGCTGTGTGGGAATCAAGAGACCCAGCGTGTGCCACTGCTTGCCCTGCAGAGCATTCCTGCATGCTGTGTTCACCCATGCGCCCTATTTCTCCCTGCTCCCCATGGCTGATCACTGAGTTACGCTGCAGGTAGGTGGACAGTTTGGGGTTGGCCTCATGGCTCAAGAGATGAAGAATGTAGAATCCTTCAGCACTCACAGTTAATGTGTCATGAGAGGTGAGAGCCATTTGTCTGTGGAATTCATTAGCAGCGTCTAATATCAGTAATAACAGAAACAAATAAAGAAGAAAACTAAAAAGAATCCCCATCCAGCCCCAAGATCCAAGACAAATAATGTAAGGAGCGTCTCCTGGGATCATTTCTCTCTGGATTAGATCAATAGCAACATTCAAATGAAGCCAGGAGAGTGGCTCTGAGCCCAGAGCTCTGCAGTGCTGGCAGTATTCACAGCTCTTCTCATGGTTTATTACACAGACATTTTCCCTGCACGTCACAAAGTTCCCTGGCTGACTGATATGCAGCCATTGTCAAAATAAATATTTTGTTAATTTTTTCTTTTAGAGGAGAGATCGAGCAGTAACTCCCCACTGCTGCTGGGAAAGAATATGCAAAAAGCTGATTCTGTAACAGGTTAGGATTAAATTAGAAACCGTGAATGCAGATAGAAAGGGAAATCTGCATTCATTCTGCCCTTTGAGTGGGTGTGAGACATAGCAAAGTTTGGTGTGTAAAAGTGATTTTGTTTGTAAGGAATCATGTTTGTGGGCTGGGCACATGGGTGAAGTTGATAAGAATCCCTGCTGGACCTTGACATGGGATTTCTAACTAATGTGATGGATTTCTTTGTTTGCTGTGTTTATTTTTTGTCCTCAACTTAACCAGTCTTGTAGTGTTTATTGTGTAATTCATTATTTATACCTCAGCATTCAGCTGCCCTCATTGGATCAGCTCCCTCTGTGCAAATACACAGCAGGAAAGTCCATTCTCTAAAGAGCTTCAGCCCTTGGTGCTAATGAGAAGACAAAGGTGCCTGCTGCTCTCCTGCACCATGTTCTGCTCACAGTAACAAGCAGCTTGTTTCCCTCCATGCCCCAGGATTGGATGGGATTTTGCCTTCTATGTTTTTTTTTTGGCTGGAGGGTGCAGGTTTGGAGCTGAAGATGAAGGATTCACCCATTCTGGGAACAGATCAAAATTCGTGGCATTCTCCCTTTCCTGTAAGTCTTAACACATCACTGGTTTTTTTTTCAAACCAAAATGAATATTTCATCTAGCTGTCAGCTGGGTGCCTGTATGTCGACCTTGCCATTCCCCGCAGGAATGCTGCAGGAGGTGAGGCCAAGGAACCATCCTCCCAACACGTAGCCTCCACTTGGAGGACGAGAAAGGACTTCAGCTACAACTCAGACTTCTTTCTCTGTCTTACAACTTCCCAGCTTTTCTTCAGGAAGAAGTGTAGGAATGGTTTGCCACGTTCTGTTTATGGCACAAAGGGAGCAAAATATACAAATGATGGTTAAAATAATTTATAATCTAGAGTGCTCCAAAGGATAAACAACACAGAGAGTGAGAGAACCACTGGAATTCAATCTTTTGACAGCACATGAAATCCCAATAACAGTGTTGGAAATGCGCTGATTGAGGGAGTAGCATGAAAGGCATCCAGCTGGGTGCTCTGGTCTGCTTCAGGTGGCAGCACCAGGAGCTTTGAGGAAGGTCAGTAGATCGCTCCAACTCTCAGTCCTTCCTGCTGGAAGCAGCATAAGAAGCTCCTCGTGGAGGACCAGATGCTCTACCTGTGCATTTTGTTCCAGAGTGAACAAAATAAGAAAACTCTTTTCATCTTTTTGAGCAGCTGCTGAGCTCTGGTGAATTTTTCACTTCATCATTTCCAGAGACAAACTGGCCGTGTAACTGTACATATTTGTAATGATAGCATGTAATTTAAATACCTGTTTCTATTGCTATTGAAACATTTTGAGCCACCTCTAAAAGTGCAATCAAAAGGGTTACAAGGGCAGTGGCACAGAAGAGGCCCGTAGTGCCAGCCAGGCACCTTTCTCCTGACTGCATTGCATTTGAGAGAGGGCAGAAAAGCAACATTGTGAAATAAGACCTGGAGGATCTGGAGTGGTTTCTGTTTTAAAGTATGGCTGCTATGTCACCCTCATCTCCATCTCAACTATTTCTGCTACGGTGTTCATTCAAACACAGGCAGATAGATATGGCCAGAAATGCAGACTTGGCATCGTATAGGATGCAAAGAATATTATATATCTCCAAGGAAGATCAAGTCATGTCATGTGAGAAGCAGAAAGCTGTCACCTTGCGCTGTAGCCCTGCACAGCCTCATCTGTTTGTGTGCATTTGCCTCCAACACTGAAGGCTACAGCAATCTCTGCTGCTGGCATTTTGAGGACAATTTACAACATTACTGAAAAGTGTGTGAGCCTGAACCACATCAGCCCCGTGTGTAAGTGGGGGAGCACACTCAGGTTTGGGGTTATCCCCAGCTCCCCCCCAGGCAATGCCCTCAAGCCCCAAGTGCTTCACAACTGGAGGAGGACGGAGGCAGATTTTAGGCAGTTTGCAGGAACACAAGGCTGACTGCAAACTGTACAGCTCCCTAATTAATGACTTGCTGGCTTCATTCTCGAGCTATGGCTCCTCCAGTTAGGCTATTCCAGTCACATACACTCCTTCAGCTTTTCGAGACGCAGTCCAAGAGATGAATAAATAACAATAAGCTCCTGCTGGAATGCATTCAGGAAACATTTGATAGGAAATAATTTATTTTACTTTATTATATAGCAAGCTAATATATAAACTTACCTAACATAACAGCAGATTAGCTGTGGCACTCGCTTTCTATTAGCATTTGGTTACATTACTGAAAGCCTCAAGTATATTTTGGGAGGGAGTTATGTAAGAAACTTTTTTAACAAAAAGTGAAAGATATTTTAAGGGCTTCCTGACATAAAAGCATACTGAAATAGTCTTGTGTCCTCAAGCCTTTAAAATATTGGTTCTTTAGTGAGCTTCACCTCAAAAACTTACATTTTTGGTTGGTTTTAAGATCACTGGAAGCTGGAATAAAGCTAATGTGAACCTGAAGCACTTTGGCTGCCTGCACACAAGCAGTCTTTGCTAGGCAACAGAAGGCAGCCAGGCAGCTTGGGGTAGTAGGGAACCAGAGAGGGCAGAAGAACGCTGCCAAATATTTTGGCCAGGCTTTAAATAGTCACTGCTGCAGTGAGCCCTTTGGCTAGAAATTGTGCATTTGAGTTACTAAAAAAGAGTTAGAATGATCAGGGAGAAACCTAGAAGGAGTGTGATGTGCTCACCAGCTTTGGGAAATGGTCCGGATCCCCAGGGTATCAAGGACAGGAAAGCAAATCTTCAGTGATAACCATGTCTTTCATTTTTAGAGGAGGTTTTTGGGTTTTTTTTTGGTAGTTGTTCTGATTTGTCAGATAAATATCTCCAAATACTTGGGTCCTGAACTTGCAATTGAGAGCCAGTTGGAGGTCTCTCTGCATTTGAATGAAACAAATGCATCCCTCTTCGCAAGGGGACAAATATGGTCATTTCCTCAGAAAATCTTCCACCTCTGTTTTGTAGAAACTGCCAACCGAGCACGGGTAATTCCCTGAAATGTGTATGGGCTGCCCAGATACTAAAAAATGTAAATGGAGATCCACCTAACACATATCAGGAGAAAATGAAAGTTGAGTGCGTTGTATGCTTGAGCTGTTTTATTTGTGCAGCCATTTGTTCAGCAGTCATCCTGGCAGTCTTTCTGCCCCTTCAATTTTGTGAGACTGTAGAAAATGACACAGTTTCTTTGTGTGGTTTTATGGAAATTAAACTTTCTATAACTCAAAAAGGCCAAAGCATTCATGGAATATGTTGGTATGTTTACAAGCTGGAATGATAGTGCATTTAATTGTAGCACATAAAAGATAAATTAAGAAATAGTTTAGTTCATAGTTCAGTTTAAAAAGGATGCGTCTGCAGTATCAGTAACCTGATACTGAAGGTTTGGCCAATGAAAGCAGATACACAATTAGTAGGAGAGAAAATAAATGAAGAAGAAACACAAAGCTTGGTGGGAAAAGAAAAAAAAAAGAACGTATTTATACAACTTCTTTTGATGTATCTAAGGAAGCATTTAAATGGATAAAATTGGCCAGTGTGTGAAGGAGAGTGTTGAGATGTGGCAGGTCACTGAGACAGAGAAGGTCAAGTGACACTGAGCACTAACAATGCCCCGAGGGCTCGGCGGGATAAAGTGAAGAAAGAAGCATCATCATTAAAAAAATAATAATTAAAAAATAAATAGAGAATGGAGAGCACCAGGCAGAACTGCAGCAGTTAACGTCTGGGCTGATTGTTAATGCAGAGAACCACTACATACCCAGTGCTGTTTTGGGAACAATGGTGGAGGAGAGTGCATGGCACAGAATGCCAAGCTGTGCTGTTAGGCTGCCGAGTAACCATGGGTACATCCACGTGTCCCATGTCTTTCCCCATGTATCCCATGTCTTCCTCTCCTTGCTATGTATAACCAGAGATAACAGTGTGCTGACACACCCCGCTCAGACTCTAAACCCAGCTTCCCCTTTCCGTGATCCCTGCATTTAATCCATCTATTGTCATCTATTGTCATCTATTTGTCAGTGAGCAAAAAAAAAAAACAAACAAACAAAAAAACAACTTTGCTGCCATTTGTGAATGCCTTCTGTGCATGTTAGCCCTGCTCCTTAACCAAAGCACCCCAAGCATCCCGCAGCCCTTCCTCACAGCACAGCCAGCCCAGGCTGTACCAAGGTACTTCTCTCCCACCTGCAGCCCAGTGCTCACCCTTGTTGTGCTGCCTGCCATGGGTTTGGCTGCACTCTCAGGAATTGGTTAAATCCCATTCTACCTACAGCCCAGGGGCTCCTGGGGGAGGGGATGTTGTGTGGAGAACAGGCAGTGTGAGACAAATATAGCAGCTGTCAAAGGAGGCTTATTTGAAGCATGTCCCCCCAAACCCACCAGTCTGTTATGCTGGCTCTGGATTTGTCCTTCAATGTTTGTTTTTTCCCTGTCGGAGAGTTTGAAAGGCCCATTTCTACCACTGCGAAGCCTCAGCTGTCATATCAGCTTTCCTCTTATTGCAAGCTACGCACTGAAGCACTGTGCCCTTTCATATCAAATACATCATTAGCACAGATCCTTTTCCCCCATCAGAACCAAACGCTGGGTGCAGGGACTCGAGTGCTCCACAGCCATCCTGAGATATCCCTGCCATGCTGACTGCTGGCCCTGCCTGCACCTGCATGAGGCTGCCCTACAGCTGTGACCCACAGGCACCAAACCCAGCACTCAGGGGCACTCAGATAATTCAACTTCCATGTCTTTCTATGATGAAGTAGCAGTCTGTTATATTTCTGTACTCGTGGAGACATAGATTATGTACTTAGTACAGAAAAACTCATGTAGGGATGCAAAATGCAAACCTCTAACATACAAATCAGGAGGAGCCATAAAAGCTGCACTGCAGCCTCTTGTCCTCCTCCCCGACACAGGTCTCCCAAAGGACTACAGCTCCCAGCCTGCTCCAAAACCAACACATTTCTGTACCAGGTGCTTGTTTACATCCAGAGGCAATCACCCAACCTGGGCCAAACAGGAAAAAATGTGGCACAGCTGCTCCATAATCTGTAAAACTTGGTGCAGCTGCCTGCTTGCAAGTGTAGCCAATGAAAAGACCTAGCGATCTATCTGTGTATAGGACAGGCTGCTCTGGAGTGAGACTATGCCAACAGCCCTAGGCTGGGTGTTAACACCCCAAAGGGAGATGAACTCACAGCATGCCCTGAATGCCTGCATGGGAAATACCTTTAAATCACTCCTTTTCCTCGAGTGAAATGGCGGTGTGAGAGACAAGGGAGCTGGGGCAGTAAATCCTTTTTACTTCTGCATCTAATTTTACAAAATCTTAAAAATAGAAGAACTTGTGTTCTCACAGAGGTAAGGATTTGGGTGTGTATTTGTACAAGATGTACGTGCACGACTGTAAAAATCTTCACCTCCTTTTCTTCTCCCCCACACACCGGAACAAACTGTAGCACTTGAAATTCTTCAGACAGGGGAGAGAAAAAAAAAAAAGCACACCAAAAACACCCTGGAGGATGATCAAAGGTGAATGAGAAGTTTGGCCACAGAGCAGACCCCAGAGGAGATAGCAGTTCTTTAAGGCTTTCAAGCAGCTGACAAGAAACCATCAGTGAGTATTTGTGGTCAGGGATAAAGAGAAACATCCTTTTGAACATATCCAAGCGTGAAACCTCCGCGGTAGTTACCTTATAATGTTATCCTTCCATGTCAAACCGTGTCATTTTTTATGAAAAAGACTGATTTATATACGACAGCAGCAACTTTTTACAGCCCTCGGGGACTGTAACTTCAATAGCTAAAATCCAAGAGTAGAACTGTAGTCTGTGACCCCGTCATAAATGGCAGTGCGAGGGAGACAAGTGGTATGTTCTTGCTCCTCTTCCCAGACCTTAGTAAGTACTGCCTGCAAGTGCAAGCAATTTGCTTTCAGACCTCAATAAAAATTGCCATTGCAGAGCAGCAGGGTTGTTTTTACTTTTTTTTTTTTTTTTTTTTTTCTGGCTTTCTCATCCTTTAAAATAGAACTCTCCTGAAAGTAAGATTTGTTCTGATGCCTGGGAAACTCTTAAGGATATTTATTTGTGGTTAGAGAACATTCATGTTACAGAATGACTCTGCCTGTGTTTGTGTTCCTAGAGCTCTGAGAGCTCAACTACTGTGAAAATCAACAGTCCTTCAAAAAAGAGGACCCATCTTGCTGGAATGGTTTATCTGGACTGGAGCCTACTCCTACCCAAGATCTGAAAGACCTCAGGGAAGATGTCAGTGGAGGCAGCCAGCAGGTTGGGGTGCCTCAGGGGTCTCAGAAGCAAACCCCAAGAAAACATTGTCACCTGGCGTGGACCACGGTTGGGCAGTAATACCAATGGCCAGAGGATGGGGGTTCACCATGGGGAGGACTGGTGCTGGAGGAAGAGGTTGAGTCACATTCTCTGAGGTCAATTATATGGTGGATGCTGATGAACTAGGCAGAGAGCTTAAAATCTATAAGGAATTTGTAATGGGAATTTATCTTCATACCTACACTGCTATTGATCAAAATGGTAGTCAGCAGATGTTGAGACCCTATTGATCAGCTTGGATATATTAACGGTGATTGTATTCTAAATAGAGTTCAGTGCACTAGGAGAATTTTTTCCTTGTCTTTATTTCTATTTTCCTGTCACCATGGCAATGTATATGTAAACATTTCTTCTTTAAAAATATCAAATATGAGAGCAGATTTAAAGTATTTTGGAATTTAAGTGCTGGGATCAGAATAACATGTGTGATGTTCTGACATGAGCTGAAAATATATCCAAAGACTCCTTTCCAGCATGCTGACATATATATAATATTATATATAATATATAAACAAGCCTGGCAAGGGTCTGGCTCTCAGCAGGGCTCAGTGCAGAGTCCTGATCCAGAGGAGCAGCCACTGCCCCAGATACTCAGTGAATCATCATTCTTCTAGCAGAGATTTTTACCTGTAGACTTTGCAATGAGGACCGCAGGGAAGCCAGCAGCTCGCTGCCTCTGAAGTCAGTGATAAATTAGCACTGCCCTGTGCCTGGCTGCTGCAGTGGCAGCTGAGGAATCCCCATGGTGGCCTCAGTGCTGTTGGTGCAAAGGGAGGCAGCAGTCATCCTCCAGGGAAACAGCAGGGAAGGGCAGCGCTTTCTAGGAGCTGGCACTGAGCTCCACATCTCATATATCCTTGTGCCAGCACTCTCCTCTAAAGGAATCGTTCAATGTCCTGGACACAACAGATCTGGGAGAAAACCGAGTGCAAGGTAAAGCAGTTTTAATATTAGAGCTGTGATGGTTGGTGCAAATGAGAAGGTATGGATATGAAATGTCCTTGAGAAGTTCTGAAAACAAAAAAGCGAGATGATTTAGGGATGTCTCTTTGTGGCTGATAGATAATGTTCACTTTTAAGTGAAAAGATATAGAATTTAAATAATCTTCTAAAGAAAGGTGTTTTCTTCAGGGACACAACAATAGCTTAAAAAAAAAAAACAAACACCACAAACATGTCACTTTTATTGAGGTTATATTTATTTGGGGGCTGAAGTCTCATTCCTAATTTTAGGCATGAGTTTTTAGCAGCACTGAGAACACTGGCCCTGATAACACCAAAGGCACACAAGCACCACAAGAAGGAAATGAAGAGTGTGATTTCTTTTAAAGCATAACAGATCCTGTGATTTACATTTCTAATTCCTACAGATGCTCTGGAAAATCCCACTTTAAATATTTGTCAGCATGCTAGGGCTGCTGGTGGCAAGCGCTGTGCAAATTCAAAGCATTAATATTATTGCTTAGCTGTTGTAGCTGAAATACAAATGGGCCTCCTTGTCTCGAAATGTCATTTGAAAAAACAAATCTTCCCTTAGAGAGATCAGCTTTCTTTTTCCAGGAACTCTCTGCTCCCAGGCAGACCTCCAGTACTAAGGGGAGATTCATTCACGTTCCTGTCTCATCTCTTCTTACAGAGTCTGAAGAGAAATATCCCAAAGGAACGTATGTGACTGCTGCACTGTTGGGTTTTATTCCTACTCCTCGTTTGTGCTGTCCTGCAGCTCAGGCTAGCATGCTGCTGTTAACAAAATGCCAAAGATCTAGACGGTTTTGGAAATCAGGTCAGCTACTGTGTCTCATTCTTAACTGTTCTAATTACCCCATAGCACAGCAAGAGACACACAGCGACCCCAGAAGGCTTCCCTTTGGAGTGAGATACACTTCTTTGTGTTGTTAGAACAGAACAGGGGGGTACATTTTCCTTCTTTGAGCTATTAGTTTTGTAAATCATTCCAAACAGCCTCTCCCCTGTGTCACTCCACCTTCCCCAGCAGCAGCTGGTGGTGGGGCACCCTTTTAGCTGATGAGAAGCCCTCAATCACTGCCAGCTGCACACTGCCCCTGAACTCCATCCTGCAACTCCCACCTTCCCAGCAGATGTTACACAGCCATACTTTATTGAGCTATCAATTAAGAGAATGTAGCTACCCTAAGGTATATCTGAGGAAGATCCTACCTCTAGGCCCCTTCCTTAGTTCTGTACCATACGTTTTTATGAAGCTTGTAGCCTGAATGTTTCTCAAGTTGCAGGTAAGCAGTAGTCCGTGGGCTAATTTGGTGCTGAATGTTTTCACTTGTGGTGTTTCTCTCCTATGGATTTTGAAGATGGGGTGAGGTCACCTAGGTTGTTTTCTCAGTTTGCTCCTTGGCTCTTCCACGTGCCCTAGGACAGTCTGCTGGGGAAGAACATCTGTGACCCAGCAAAGTGGATTGAGGTTTTTCTATTGTTTGTGGGTTGCTACAGATACGAGCCCTGCTTTTTTTAATTTATTTTTGTTGTGATTGCTTATCATCCTCTGTAACCACAGTTATTGTTTGTGGGTTGCTTGGGCGTACAAGGAAATTCAGTGATATATGGTCAAGTTAATTCGCTTACTAGTAGAAACTTTTTCTTGTACTTCTGCTGGTGTTCTGCCCACAGCCATTATGCTTGAACTTTGATACGCTGTTTATGAAATGTATGTCTGTCTACTTCCAGAGCAATCAATAAAGCAGCTCCTGGTAGACAGGCACCAACTGCTTTTCAGAGAAGTTCAACACCTATTGCACTGAGAGCTCTGAAAATAAAAAGCGTTGAACAGAGGATGAAAGATGTTTGATCCTGGAGAATAGAAAGCACTTGACCTGCTGTGTCTGCTGCATCCTCCTGGCATGGCTGTCTCACTGCAGCAGGCCATATGACGCACTTACGAAGGACCAGATTTATGCTTGAAATGAGAAAGACGAATCTTGTGGCTTCTTTCTCTATAGTCTACATTTCTGAGCTATGTCCTTTTACTTAGGACACTTTTCTCTTGGTGGAGTTCACAGGAGTTTGTGGTGGTTTATACCAGTGCCAGAACATGATAACTTACAGGGCTTTGGAGAGGAGGGAAAAGAAAAACTGTGGAGAAGTTAACCTTCACCTAGATTTGTTGTAAATGCATAAGAATTTGTTAGTTTCTTTGGGGAGGAGGGAGAGAAGGTGGGTGAGGGATGATGATGGCTGGTGTTGAAGTGTTGTTTGGTCAGTTGTAGCAAGTGTTCTTCAGGTGACCCAAGTATTTGCTGCAATTATCCCTCACTAACTGCAGACCTCTGGTGATTGTAGAGCATCTACATGACACGAAACAAAATTCTGTTTGTTACTGCACAGAAATGTCTCCCTTCCCTCATTGTCTTATCTGCACTCTCCAGATGTACAGCAGACAGGCAGATGCCCCAGGCTCTGTGCCTTACTGAGGTGCTTGCTGGGTATTCTTGCAAGACTGTCGCTTCATTCACTTTAATGAAATGGCGTCAGAAAGGGACAACAGTGATCTTTGCTTCTGTAACTACAGAAAAGGTCCTGATATGAGAAGTTTAGTCAGCTCCTCTGCTTAGGACAACAGACTTTAAACACATTGCTTTGTTCTTCAACAACAACAATACTGGCTGAATGACACAAATAACTAGAGTTACTTTGGGGACATTTTCAACTTCAGTTAGAAGTGAGAATGTTAGACTCCAGCTGTCCAGCAAGGACTGGTAGGATCCAATGTTCTGTTGAAGCACTTGCTTCAAATCAGCCTGAGCCCTTTAGACAGTAAAAATCTAGGATTTTCTTTGATCTCGCCATTGCAGTGCTTTACTCTGGTGAAACTGAAAAGACGATCCAACCTTTGTTTCTGATGACTACTTTCAATAAATGGCCTTCAATCAATCTTCAGCAAGACCAATTACCTTCTTCCATAATACATTTCCAGTCATTTCACAATTGCCTTTTGTACCATATATGAACCATTTAAGCTTGTAGTAAGTGCCAATCCTGGTAAAGTAATTCTTGCTTCAGTGTATTATGGTTGGTTTGCAGTGCTTCTTGCTGTTACTATGCCTTTTTGTCATAGAAAATGAGGTGTGTGCTGTATCATTAACTATTGAGTTTTAGCATTATAATTTCTGCTGACAGCAAATGTTACAGTTTAGGATGCAAATGGCCTCCATTATAAAAATCTGACTCAAGGTTCTCATCGTTAGCCTTGGGGTGAAAATTGTCTCCAAGCAGAATGAAAGCGAGACAAAAATAATTTGGCCCACGCTAATGTTTTTATTGTAGAATCTGCTTCAAGTCCTCTGTGAAGTTACAGAAACCTTAGCATTTAATAAACAAATTGGCAACTGAAAAAACATGCTCTGCAAGCAGCAGAACTAGCATAGAATGACTTCTCAGTAGAGAGCAGAAGTTGTTGAGCTGCTTTCAGAGCCAGGATGATGCTGTGAAGCCAACAGTACAGTCTGGTTCCGGTAACGTTTAACCTGTGTTCACGGAGCCCAGGCAGATCTGTGCTGGCTCTGTGTCTGGGCCGTGGCTGTTCTACAGTCTCATAACATACCTCAGGGTCGTGGTGTCTTATGGCATGCATGTATGGTAGCATCTATCACACTCAGTGTGTGGAAGAACAACACAATATTTTTAAAAAGTCTACACGTGCAATGTGGATAGGAACAACAGATGAACTTTCTTGGGCGGTGCTTGAGTTTCCCGTAAAATTGGAGCTCACAATGAATGGAGAAACATGGAGGAGATGATTAGCTAGCAGGGGGTAGAAAGCAATGAGGGGGAGAATCTGTAGTGCCCTGTGGTGACGGGGACCTGGGACTGGGTCTTGGCTTCTCACTGACCTATGCTATGGCTCAGAAAGCCACTATGCTTGTTTCAAACCTCTGTCTGCAAGTGAAAGAGTAATATGCCTTTTCCTCCACCAGCATTGCAAATATATAATCATTAGCTATGGGATTTCCTTGAATTCTGTGATGCGTCTTATCCTCTTTCCCAGCTGCATGGGACATTGGTGTGTTTAAAGGAGAAAGGAGGTCATCCTTTCTCCCCCCTTTCCCCTCAGTGTCCTTACTAAAGAGAGAAAAACATTTTCATGAAGGCAAGGAATAGCTTTGCTGCTCTGAACGTGCCTGATCCACAGCAGGCTCAGTTAGCTGACTCAGCTTCAGCAGCACTGAAATGAAATTAGCAGGTGTTAAGCCTGTTTTGAAATGCAGCATCACTGTTACCCGATTAATAAAGGCCTAACTCTTTTAAGCTGCCTCTTTGGCCTCATATAATTTAAATCTTGCCAATACATCATGTCATTCCCTTGGTTTTTCTTATGCCAAAATGAAATTCTCTTTATTGCATTAGCCTCAGTAGCTGGAGGATGCTTGTTATCATAAGCATTCAGATAGCTATTGTCCTGTTCCTGCAGAGAGCACAGCGTGTTCAGTCCCTTATGGAGCTCCACAGGTGCCAGCAAGGGCTGGCTCAAACCCAAGGGTGTGCAGAGCTGTGCCTTGTCCATGGCAGTAACTGGAGTGGTAGAAGCGAGCTTCTCTGGGTGTGTTTGTCTGGGATTTCTGATCTGAATTCCACACTATTCTCTTCTCCCATGTAAACCAAAACCCTGTGTGGAAACTGCATGCTTTTCTTGCCTCCTGTGCCTCCTGGCTGGCAAAATGCTGCGGAAGTACAGAGAAGCCCATATACTCTGCTGCCGAGTATCATGGCAAACAGCACTGCATTTTTGTGACCACTTAAGTAGGGTGACAAACCTTTCTTGTAGTTTCATCACAAAGTCAGTATGATGCAGACTTCCGTCCATTTCTTTGCTGCTAGTAAAACTGCTTCTAAGAAAATAACAGGATATAATGCATTTGGAAACCAGTCCCTGCCTCAAAAGGGTGGATGCTATTACTCTCTGCAATCTTGACATTTCTGGGCTCCCGTTTCTCTCCCTCTATTTGTTTGTTTACCCTATACATTCCTAGAGCTGCACATGGACCTCTTCTTCTGTTCTATATTTGGCTTAGGAGAGCTTTGATTCTTTGGTCATACAGTAATAAACCTCTTGGTGAATTCCCCCATGCTCAAGTATTATGAGTGTATTATATCCCATTCTCAAGCATTCAGAAACACAGCAGTCAAATATCTCTGTATATCTATGTTTTCAATATCTAACGTAATGATTTCTTCTGATAAGCTTTGATGCTGAAGGGGGGCCTGTTCTCTGAAGGTGCTGTTCCTTCTTGACTTTTGAGACTGACTCTAACATCTGACAACAAGAGAGATGATGTTTATCCCTCTGCAGGAGGCCTATGCATCAATAAAATCAAGGTTTTATGTAGGGACTGGACATTCTCCTATCCATTACTGCCTTCTAACCGTGCTACTTCTGAACCTGACAGTCTCTGAAAGCAATTACGGACCTTCTGGATGGTGCAGCTGTTGAAGGGGCATATTTCCCCTTCCCTTTCAAATACAACCAGCCATGACCAGAAGGTGTTCTGTTAGAACAAAACTGGTGTATTCCCATCAAAATCTCCAAGCTGTGCAAGTTATCTCTGTACAGACCTTCAGTCTGAGTTTCGGAGTCAATTTCTGAACATGAGAGGGAAATCAACACGTGAATGCAGAGTCCCTGTTACTGGTAGGAAGTTTAAAATTAAAGCTGAAGCTAAAATTGCTTTTAATGGTATTACAGAAAATATTTGAGTTGTCTTAGTGAGGAGGTTTCTTTTGGTTGTTTTTCTTTTTACATTACTGGGGTATCTTTGGTTCATGCTATTTTCATTCTGATGTGTTTGTTGTATAACTGGATTTTGCACATACTGTATTTTGATACAAATTGTCTAGCATTACAACTATCGTAAATGGTCATCAACAGTAAACAAAGCCCAGTCACTGTGTGTTGGGTGAAAAGAGCAGATTAGCAATAAGACAGCTGACAGAGGAAGAGACAGTGTGAGACTGCAGCCCTGAAGCATGTCACTGACTTCAGGCAATGCAGATCAGCAGGAGACAGGACTGCAGCAGATGGTCTGAGTTTGATTAATCAAATGTCCTGAATTAAAGCCTGATTGTATTTATTAAAAAAATAAAAAAATAAAAGGCTGAAAAGTCAAAACAAACTGAAAATGGAAATGAGTGCACTGGCAGTCCCTAACATTAACTTCAAATAACTGAGGGCTGAAGGAATAATTATTTTCCTGACAGATTCCAAAACAGTGAACATCAGAATGCTTAAATTTATTTTACACATCATGGAGATCAAACAGCTGCATAAGTACAGCAAATTCTGCAGCCTCTGGAAGGACAGAATAGGTTGGGGACCCAAGCAATAAGAATTGTACTAAAATACCAAGAGCCCCACTGGTTTTGGGAGCTGCTCTGGTTGATAAAACAGGCAGTAAGTTGTCTGTTTCAGCCCCCAACATCCAACCCTGTGCTGAATTTCACGTAGTTGAGCATTCATGCATTCCAGTGTGACTTTACTCCCAGAAAAGTAAACCAGATCTCATTTCTCCATGGCTGGGACTGCACGTTTCCTTTTTTCTTTTTAATCATGTGCATATTTTATTGTAATTAATCATTGTAACATAAGAAATAGGGGAAAATGACAGAAGTGGTGAAAATCGTATTCAGCTCTCCTTTTTTTTTTTTTTTTTTTTTTTTTTTTGTTTCTAAAATAGCACAAGCCATGCAACACTTTGGGAGTGCAGAACGGAATTAAAACTATAGATTGATTTTGTGATAAGTCCTCTTGGCGTAAAGCCAAGAGTGGAGCTATTAATTTGACACAAATTAATCTATGCAAATTTGCACACTGATTTAATGAAGAGACAGACATGCAATCATTTCATTACTTCTCAGGTTTTCAATTAGATTGAATTCAGTAGCTGGCCACCATCGTAGTCACTGAGTTTTGCTAAAAGGTTATTTGATGAATATTTATTAATTTGATACTCTGCTACAGCTAGGCTTAATAGCAAGTATCATACTTTCTGAGTACATGCAAATGATTCTTCAAATATCCTAATGTAGTGATTGATTTACCTTTTTTTTGTCTTGACTGCTCTATCTTTAATCCCAGTTATTACTCTGGCACTCTGGTCTGAGATAAATTACTTGCTCAGGGGTAAGTGACTGTTCTATATTATTGAGAACACTTTCCTGCTTTGTGCCTATTTAAGTGTGAGAAGTGATGTTCTAAACAGCTGGAAATGTGACAAACCTAACTGAGAGATTGAACAGATAGAAAATCAAGAGAACCCATACTATTGCCATGGGCAAAAAAAATTCCACATCTATAGATGTCTGAGATAAGGGACAAATTTCCTTCCTATTGATTTCTATAAAGTTATTCACCTTGCAGTTGCAGTTGGAGATGTATTCAGTAGGAAGTTTACTTCAGCTGTACCAGCTCCAGTGAAGCAAAGTATGTGGTTAAGAAGAGCTCCAGCTTGTGCTAGAGCACTACTTAAATAGGTTTTTTTCTTTCTGTGTTTCAACATGTTTGTTCCGAGTGTACTGGCATCAAGATGGACAAAGCCTCTTCTGGATATAACTGTTAGTTGAAACGCAGCATACTGTTTGCAGAACACTGGCTGCCCTCAGGTGGCCTTTAAATCCCAATCCATACACAGTGTCAGAAACACTGCAGGAAACAATCTGGTGCCAAATTAAACAAGGGACATCAGCAAAAAGTGACTGCATTATTAGGAGCACTTTGGAATCTCCCGATTTGTATCTCCATTTGTGTAGGCTGTTGTAAAACCTCCAATAATGGTGTCAAAGTCTCTTCCTGTAATCACTGAGCAAATTGCTTAGTGTCTGCTGGAGACATTCATTGTGTCTCTGCCTTTGGATTTGCTTTGGATGCTCGTGAAGGAAATAAGCTGCTAGGATAGGGAGGTTTCCAATGCTCTTTAGTTCATGAAGAAAGCAATTTCATTGTATGAGGTTGGCTCCTCGCTGTTTATCACAGACAAGCTTCAATCTTTGTCTTAGACCTTAACCTTTTACCAGTGCAATGCAGGTATGAAGGCGCAGGTAAATGTGAAAGTGGCTGTAATTTGCGATCTTTTCAAAATGGGATTTTGAACTGCACAAGGCGACATGGAAATGAGCCCTGCATTTTACCCATTAAGAACTGAACTGGAAGGAACTGGCTAGCTAGAGTCAAAGCTTAGTTCTCTCTTACTAAACTGTGATGGGGATGACGATTGAAAATTCAGAACCAATCCAAAACTGGTATCACTTGCACCTTTTGCCAGGCCCCTCGGTGTGCTAGTTAAACCAGTTCTGTTGCTCTTTGATTGACACCCACTTATATTGTAATTACTCGCACACAACCACGGATATGGCTCACTCTACCTGAGGTATTCTCTGTATAAAGAGCCAGAAGAGCAGGATATATTTAGAAAGACAAGCAGCAATATGGAAGTGTTGACTGAAACAGACTGCAAATCCTCTTAGGTTTCATTCTCCATAGGAGCCAAGAAATTAATTTATTCATTCCTACGGTAATGTATACCATTTTATACCTTCCCATTGACCTCTGCCTGGTATCCAGACTATGAGTTAAATCTTGTTTGTGATGAAAGAATTTAGCTGGAAAAATGGGAAGCGGTAAACTTGAGAAGGTTAGGAGGCTGATTGGGCAAGAAAGGCGTGTTCTCAGGCTGCTGAGAGAAACAATACCGTTCTTTTTAACGGGTAGCAATGCTGGTCACTAGTAAACTAATGACTCCTGAAATAAGGAATAGTTACAAAGCTTTGCAATCTCTTTACTCGGCAAGGTCAGGAGGGTTCTGGTTGCATTGTAGCCTGTTTCTGACACTAAATAAACACCCGCAGGTTACATCAGGTAGGACTTAGCTGCTCTGTAAGGAAATGCTTCAGGATTTCAACACCGTGGCCTGGCTTGCCTGGGGAGAAAAGCTAATTCAACATAAGCTTTAGGAAAGTTTCTAACAAATGTCATCTGTACGGTTTGTCTATATGCTGATGTAGATCAGAGTGTGTGTGGAGGAGGCTTATCAAACTAACGAAGTAATAATATTACCAGGAAGTGGCCTCAGGCTGAACTATTGCAGGACGCTGGGCTGTGCAAGGATGGCAGAAGCTGACTCGCTCTATTAAGGGGTTTCTGATTTCCACACCAATTTATTTGCATGATGTCAGTGAGACCAAGCATCTAACGATCTCTTGCTTGTTAATATTTTTCCCTGCTCTGGGCTGTATCCTCCCTGAGCTCTTTCTTTATCCTCACAAAAGGAGCTTTCATCACTCCCTCAAGATGTAACTGTACAGGTCCTCTGAGAGGTATTGCTGCTTACAGTGCTATTGTATGACATTGTGTGATGTTTTCACACTCACTGGAAAGCCTGTCAAATGCCTCATTGCCTTCCTGAGAACCACCTTTCTTCTGAGCAGCAGTGACAAACAACTATCACTGGGTCCATGGAGCAGGAGGGGAAATTGCAAAACTTGGTAGAAATTAATTTCCTGAAGTAACAGGCAAAAACCTGTGCTGGCAAGGTTTTAACACTTCCAGCACTTTCCTGCCACCACAATTTGGACAGTGAGCAGAGTTGACCAGGCTGTGTTTGCCCTCTTTGCTGCTCCCTGAAAGAGGGCACACCATGGACCTGGGCTCGGAACGAGGAGCAGGTGGTGGGCCTGCAGGGACCAGGTGGATGGAGACTTACGATGCAAACATAAGAACGAAGAAAAAAAAATATTTAAATATCTACAATAACAAGATTGTTATTTCTAGGCACCAAACCTACATGCATTCTCCTGTGCCCAGGCCCTCAGCAGGCACAAGGGGTGAGCCCAGCTCCCTACAGCAGCCCCATGCAGGATGCTGGGGGAGAAGTGGCCATCAAATGCTCTTGGAGAGCAACTGGAGCTCAAAGAGGTGGAAGATCACCTGTGCTCACTCTGTGGTGTGTGGAAGAGCTTCAGACACAGCAGGTGAGCTTGGGGTTGCTATGTAGGAGTACTCTTTTTTGCAGGTTCTGATCCTCTGCTATTCTCAGTACTGGCTGTATTCTGGGAGTGCTTCTCTCATTGCTGGGCCCTAGCCATAGGGTGGCATGGTGCCTGCTTGTTCTCCCCATGTTACTGTGTAGTTCTGTCCAAACTGCCCCCGAGCTGTGAGATAGCTCAATTTGTTGTCTCTTAATATTAGGTCTTTCAGTCATACTGCAAATAAACCTTGCAGGAAAATCAATATTTCTCACCCTTAGCACATTGATTTATACCACCTTTCCAATGATGACTTCTGTAACAAATGCAGAGTGCTTCTAAATACTTGTCTGAATGCAAATGCCTCCCATTTGCAAATACAGCAATGTAGTGTGATGAGGAGGAATGCATGGTGCTGAGCAAACTTGCAAAGGTACAGAGCAGACTCCTGTAGGGCTGTCTTTTGTGCTGCTGCATGCATGTGCACATGGTTTAGAGATGCTGTCCATAGTCACTGAACAAGCAGCAAAACGTGGGATGCTGCCTCAGCATGCAGGTTAAAATTGAACTAGGATGTATCATAAATAAACGGTGAAAGTTTTTTCAAAAAGCTAACGACAAGGTTTCAATCTTGAAGCATTCTGCTTAAGGAGAAGAAGGAAGCTGAATACAGTGATGTAGCACGCACCATGCAGTGCTTTTGAGTTGCTTGTATATCAGTGCCAGGCAGCTGGATGCCTGGACTCTGTGTGTGTACAGCTTCTGTGAGCTGGTTACAGTGCCAAAATATTGGCCTTTTAGCTAAAAAGGCTGCAGTGAAAGTCCAAGCTCCTTGCTCTGGGATCAGACCCAAGCAAGGGAAGAAGGCACAGAAGTAGCTTGAGTCAAACATTGTCTTGGTGGTAGAGCAATGTGCATGGAACTTATCCACACCCCAAAACACTTCAGCGACTGAAAGCTCCCCAGGACTCTAGAAAGTATAAATTGTAAATTTTATGAGTTGCATTAAATCGAGTAACTGCTGAATTGCAGTAAATGTTGGTGTAAATGGCTGCTGCTTTGTTTCAGAAAAAATAAGGAGGTAGTTGGTCTCCCTGCTTGCTTTCACCGAAAGCACAGTCTGAAGTCACCAATCATAGGAGTTGTAGAGGCTTTATAAGTTGCTTTTCTGTGAAGGTTTGCATGAATGCAGAATGGCATCAGAGCATCTGAGAAAGATAGCAGCCACGGAAAGCACAGAGAGAAAGCACCGGCAGCACAGTTTTGAGAAGATGCTGACTGCAGCTTTTTGCTGGCTAAAAAGAGACTTGGAGATCTCTCCTGCTGTTTCATTCCTGGTGTGTGAAGAGAAACAAGGCTTTGTACATAATTTAAAAGCAAATAGGATTGTGTCAAAGGCATCAGACTCCGCTAGTAATTATTTCTCCAGACAGGAATGTCTCATGGGCTTCAGAATTTTAGCCAGCTCCTCTGGGCAGACAGATAATATCGTGACATGTTCTTATCTGATGGAAGTAGTTATCGCTCCCTGGATGTTACATTGCTACACACCAGTGGAGAATCTGACAAAAATAAAATAGCAGCTTCCGTTGGACTTGAAGTTGAGTAGTACATGAACTTAAATAGTTGCTTTAAAGTTAGCTACTTGGTGTATTAAGTACATCATTTTCCAGCTCCATTACTTCCACTGTGAAATAATCATTAATGAAGACTGTAAACTAGAGATTCAAAAAGCATTTTTTCAAACATATGCAAGTTGACTTGGTGTGAAAGGGTAGATCAGATAGTTCACAGACCTGCAGGGATTTCTGATGCACATTACAGAGCTGCTTAAAGGTTCTCAGTATTTCAGAGCTGTTGAATTACACTAATTCAGTTAATTAATTGTTGTTCCCTTTGAATTCCTTACTGGACCACAGGATGCAGGCCTGGTGTCCCCTCAGGTCTGAGTCGTTGTTGTGTGATGTGGCCTTCTTGGATCTCCAGATGTCATTTGGAGCTTCTTCTTGGATTAGGCAGCACAGATTTGGGGTAACTCAGGACCTCTTTTGCAGTCAGATGCATCAGTATATTTTTAATGCTTTTGGTTCAGTATGCAGGCTCTTTAAAATAAAATAAAGTACTAAGAGAATTTGTAATTACTGCTTGTAATATGGATAAAACTGGCATCTTTTACTTGAATAACCTCCTATGCAAAGATTCTTTCACACACTGAACAGCACAGCTTCCCATCAGTTCCCAGAAAAAGACACTGCTCAGACAAGGCATAGGAGAACAAAGATGTAGCAGTAATTTCCACCATCAGTTTTCTGGATTTATTATGTACTTCTGATATTTCAGTCGTAGTCTCATTTTCATATTTTAAAAGATGTGGATTTCCCAGCAAGAAGGTTCTGACTTACCAAAGATTTGCTCTGCAGCTGCCTCTGCTCTCCAGCTCAGCTCTCAGTCCCAGTGAGTGCCCCCGAAAAAGTAATACTTAAAATAGAACTGTTGTATGTGCATCAATCCATAGTGATTATATTTATAAGCTGCCACTGCTCTAGGCATGTACAAGGACAGACACGGCACTGAAAAGCAAAAGGAAACTCTGCAAAGGCTTTTGTGCTTGCTGAATCTCAGATCAGGGAGTACTGGCACCCAATTGCATGATTTGTCTCTTCTGTATTCATGAAGAGCTCTCTCATTATGGCTACTTCTCACATTTGTTTTATTTCTAATTACATTGATTTATGATTGGATTTTAATTAACTTGTCTTGTCTGAAGCCTACCTATACGCTTAATAGGTCCTTACAGTCTAGGCCTAACTTATTCAAACTGGTGGAAATTGGGCATGCAAATACATTTGTAACCACAATCTTCAATTAGTGAAGGATTTGATCCTCTAACAGAGCAATTAGTGAGGAAAGTCTCCCCTGTGTGATACAGAGCAGCTGAATGGCTTGTTCAAGGTCTCTACTGAGTCCACTTATACCAAATCAGTGCTGTGATCCACAGGCTCTCATCCTCCCATGTCTGCAGATATGTGTTGCTGCCCACGCAGGGTGGCTCGTGGCTGCTATTCTCCACCTTTATGACACTCAGCACCTCTAGTGAGCCCTCACATCTGTCTTGACTTTGCAAGATGCTGAGATACCAGAGCTGACAGAGAATGGAGATTTATTGACAGTGCTGGACTGTTGGTTAAGAGGTGATTCCCTGAGAGGCTGCCATGCGTTTCAGCCTGGGCTTGCTGATACTGATACTTTGGCTTGCACTGCAGTCCTATCTGCAGAGATACGTATCAGTGCTACAGTTGATTTTGATGTGACATCAAACTTCTAGTTTTCTATGATAGGTCCTCAATTTTCTAATAAATCTAGGTCAGTGCTGGTCTTTTGTGGGATAATTAAGGTTGAGCCATTCTGCAGGGCAAGCAGGAAGAAAATTCATTACTGCGTGAGGAGGTCAAAAGGGCCAAGGTGGAGAAATAACTGTGTCCCGAGCACTGCTGTTTAGTGCCACATCCTAATTGATCAGTGAACTATGTAAATGCTGAACAGGTCAGGCTTTGCATTTTAAAGTGTCAAAACTGATGAAGCTTGCTTTGAAATGTTACCTTGCTGTGCTGCTTGCTGTTGAGAATAGGAAAATGGGGGTTTTAAGTATTGTTCATTTTTAATTCATGGCAAATTCTTTTTATGATCTTTCTGCAGCACTCAGTCTGCTGAGCATAGCGATTGCCTCTGTAAACAAAACACTTGATACACAAATAAGACAACAAACAGTCACCAGCCCTTCCTATCACCCCTTGCCCCCCACAGTGCTAGGTGCTGTACAAAGCAATCACAGAGCAGAAGTGAGGCTTTCTTTGCCCGTGAACAACATAGCAGCTTTGTAATGGGATTTATTAGCTTGAGCTTAGGGTCAGGCAAGTTCAGCTTCTTGTTCTGGAGCTGAAATCATAGGCTGTGGAGGTTACTCTTTCACATTCTCCTTGATGTGGACTTTCCCTCTGTGGGCTCTAAGGAGGGGAAACTGATCCACAACGTAGTTGTCTTCCTTTCACCAAGACTCCAGGATTCTGGGAGAAAACATGAATGTCACTGCCCTGTACAGGAATAAAAATAGGGGCATCTTACACTGAGCTGAGTCCTGATATTGCACTTGCCAAGCTAAAATCCCAGCAATGCTGGGAGATGTTTTGCAATAAATGCAGGTCTTTGTTTGCAGAGTTTGGATTTGCAGGATCATGACAGGGTCCCAGAGCTGGAGCACTGCTCTAGAACAAACTGCTCAGTGATATTTCTGTGTTTTTCATTTAACTATGTTTGGGGAAACGCCAAGATTTTTTTCATTCACTCATAGCAAAAAAAACTTACTGACCTTGGGGCTTTACAAAGCACAATGAGTTAGGATCATCCAAGAACGAGGCTTTCCTATGAAGCAAGCTGCATATTCATTTGCACAAGTGATGTGGGGACAAAAATCCTATTTGTGGCATTAATCATCTGAGTGATATGCCCCTCAACACTACTCCCCTTTGATGCTAGAACTGAGAAATGCTGTTTTGTACAATGGCAGGCAAGAATTGGATCTCTAATTATGACTACTTTTAAGGAGCAGAAGAAAAGCACATAGGGATTTTTAAGTACTAAACAATGGAAAACATCAGTCAGTCTCAGCCAACACGCTCCCATTCCTGATTTTAAAACTGTTAATGTAAACAAACCATGCCTTTTCCTTCTGAAAAGACTGAGCAAATGAAACAAACAAAAAGATCCATTTCAAGAATGCTTAAAATTTTTGCTTTTTTTTAACCAGAGATAATTCTTCTGGTGAGGCTTTGGGCTGCCTCTCAGACTCTGGTAATGAGCATCTGAAAGAGAGGAGCAGCAAGCTGCTATCCAAGGCAGGGAGAGGTGCAAAATGGCTGACAATCTTGCCATGAAGAACAAGAAATCTGATCCTAATTGATGCTCCTGGTTCCAGAAGAAGCAGTTTGGTGTGTATAACTTTGTGAAATGGAAACTATGGAGGGAATGGGATTGCTGGCTGTAAAGACAAAGGGGGATAGGCAGGAAGGAGACCTCTTTTGTTAGCCTGTGTTGACTTCTGCATCAGTAAGCTCTCCCAGTGCTTTCCCTTTCTATAAGCTGACCTAATGAAAGATGTTACCTCTCTGTGCAGAATTTGCTCTTCTTACAGTCTTGGACGAAAACAGCTAGGGCAGTTTTAAGCTCAGCACTAAAACAGTCCGGATGAGTAAAAATTTGGGCATGAAGAGTTTTCTAAGTATGAAAACTACAGGAGTTTGGAACGATGTTGCAGTAGGTATGAAGTAGACGAGGCACCTTGAAGTTACTGTAAACTGGCATTTGATTCATATTTGAAGGATTGCATGACTTGGAGCATGATAACAGAATTGTGATGTCTCGAGAGATGTTTTGCAATTCTAAAGGAGTGTAAGCTGAAATAAACAGATGATGTGTAACATCAGTGAAGCGGGCAAAATTTGCATGAGGAGCACCAGCAATGGTACTATTATCCAGTGGTTTCTATTTAATTTTTCATAGCAATCCAAGTACTGCTTACTGTATCTTGTACTGTTTTACAGTGTTTTCCTCTGTGTATTGAAGGTCTGATTTACTAAGAAGCTGTATGCCTTCGAGTTGTGTAAGAAGAATGAATGTATTCATAGGCTTTCTTATGAAGCAGCTGTAAGATCTCATTGAGGAGGGCTTCTGCAAAGAGTTCAGCTGGGAGATGAAGGGGGATGTAATAGAATTATACATAAAACTGGCACATCCATCTAATATACTACATAGGCCGTGTTGTGAGGTCAGTTGTTTTGTTCTCTTGCTTTGTGTGCTTGGAACTTAAAACAAAGATTTCAGAAATTCAGTGCCCATGTCTAGGTAAGATTTTGGCTCCCACTTAAGCACCCTATCAAGGAGCCGGGGTCCTGAATGGGATGCTGTGCCTCCATGGAGCAGGATACACACTTGGAACAACAAGTGATCAAAATCCTTCCCATGCACTGCATAGTCTTGAACTCCTCAGCTCTTTCTGATAGGTTAAAGAGACCGGTTCACTCCTGTGAATAGAGTTTTTATCCCAGGAGCACCAGTAGTTACACTGCAGTACTCTTGTGGTACTCTTGTGAGCTACTGTTATTGGTAATAGTGTGGAAGCCATTGCAAATAGGATGCACGCAGGATGATGTTTTACCCTGTCCTGAGTTATCATTCTTCTCATGCTGTAAATGCACCTGAAGGGCGTGATTTCCACTTAGAGTACATTGTAAAACCAGGTCAAACATGAGAAATTCTTTTTTTTTCCTTTCTTTCTTTTTATACCTGCCCAGTAAGCTGACAGATCATGTAGTTCAATTCTTGAGAAATTATCTGACTAGACACAGTTCTCTTCAAAATCAGAGAACTAGGGACTATGTAGATGAACAAGCAGACAGATGTATTGAAACAGTGATAAGAATAGCTGCTTACTCGAGCCTTACAGGGAAAATTAAATTAATGGGGAAAGTGTTACTTATTTGACTGTGAGTGTGGGAATTATTACTAATTGCAAGAGTAATTCCTTGATAATGATACTATAATGTTTCTTTCTATTACAAGTGGTAATACTGTCATTACTACATTACTCAACCTCAAATCCACGGGGAAGCTCTGTAGGGTGAGCAGTGATTGAAAGTTCCACATTAAAATAATTACCCTCGATCTTAAATTTAGAATGTGCATGATATATATCTAATGTTCACTGGGTTTCTTAAGGCTCCTCTTCTACAATGATATTTGTCTTATCTGCACAGGACTCTGGTTACTTTGCTCTTCTTACTCTAACTAATTGTTCAGGACATGTTTAAGGGTGATATTCAGAAATGAAAGTGTTTTAGCATTGTTAGAATGGTGACAAGCAATAAATGAGAAGCTTATTTCTTGTCTATAGTGTTGCATAGGGAAAAATGTATTATTCCTTATCCAGGGCTTTTCTGTTCCTGCCGCCTTTTTGAGATAGGATTTCAGCACCTCAGCTGAAACATAAACTGGTAATGTGAGAAATGCAACATAGATAAGTGCCATAAATGTTAATCCAGGTCTTGTTTTGATTCTGAAACCCCTGTTTGCAGAGTAGATGTTAGACTATAGAGTTGGACTTTTACAGAGGTTTCCTCTTTATTTTGTTCCTGTTTCAGTAACCCAGTGGTACTTGAAGACCTTCCTAATGAGGGTAGGACCGGTTCTTTTGCTGGGGAATAGTAGTAATTCAGTTCTCACAGAGGTGAGGAGCATTCTGTCTGGTATTCTAACAACTTAACAGCTATCTTCTGTATTAAGGTCAGTTCTTTTACAGCCAGAATGAGGGACATGGTTGTCATGTACGGATATGCCTTAGTGTAAAGAGATTGGGAAACATCACTGAAACACAGTGAGAAAAATAAGATGTTGCCCATTCCTCACTCTTTTTGCTACCAAGAACACTCCGCAGTGTTCTTGGTAGCAATTGAGAAGACAATCATTGCTCTGCTCTGCTCTTGGATGTCTTTCAATGGAAGGCTGTGACGACATAAACATTAAATGTGAATGGTTAAGGATTGCTATTAACTTCCAGGAAAAAATTCTGTAGGATGGTTTTAACCTGGCTTTTCTCCATCAAATGAAAGTGGAAGAAGCCCTTCAAGCCAGTTTTGGATAACATAGCTAGATATAAATTAGGTTACCATAGAGAGACACAGTCCAACTTTGCGGAAAGAGTAGCAGGAGTTGTACTGTATTCTGCTTTGTAAGTACTTGCACAGTTTCTAAGCTGTTTCTCCATGAGGTCATAAACAGGGGCTGACAGCTGGGAACATTGAGGGGGACTTGGGACCCATGCAAGCATGACTGGCCCAGCTGTAGGGCATAAGGTCGCTGCTCCCGATCTGTTGCTGCTCTTAACATCATGGACAGTTTCATCTCCTTCCTGAGCTTGTCCCAGTTAACTGAAGTAGTGCTCTTGTCAGGACTGTGGCAGCGAGTTTCAGTCATTGCGTTTCACGTGTATTCTGTGTATAGAATCTGTTTTTCTTCTTAAGTATCGCTTTGAACGTATTAATGATATTGGCAATTACTCAAGGAAAAACATATAATCAATGCTTGCTGGTTTGTTAGGTGATAAATTTAAAAAATACAGCCTATGCTATCCTGGAATTTATTGCTTCAGGCAAGGTGATAGCTTCAGCACTGCCATTTCCAAAGACTATGCTGTGCATTTATTTTCTCATTAGCATCTATTTTCTATTGTATATTTTGAACAAAGGTAACCTTGGAGTAGGAACACATTCCTTGCTGTCAGGAAGAACTTGTGATGCTGTTTCAAAGGTGCATGCATGATTGAGCAGCAATACATCACAAGAAGCTCTGCAAAGAAGATAATTCTCCATGGGTTGAAGTAGAAGAAAAGACAAATCCATTTTTTTATAGACTCCCATACTCTGTGTGGGGGAGGGTTAATTTATGTGTGTTGTGACAAGCTCTCTCAGATGGTGAGTAGACTGTTTGTCAACTCATAACTATCATTCTCCAAAATAGCAAAGATTTGACAATTTGCATTTAGAAATGTAGATTGTGTTTTAACTGAGAGAAAAGTCTAAAAGCAAAAAATAAAAGAACAACAGACTGATTCTTAATAGTTCAAGAGGAATTTGAAATGGGGACTCAGCTTTCCACTGAAGGATGTGTTGTCTGTTATAACACTTTGGGTATTTTGCTAGCATTGAAAATGTGCTCAGGATGTGCACAGTCCACACAGAACTGGTGCAGGAGCCCAGTTTCTGAGGACTGGGGGAGGAGACAAGCTGGGGAAGCAATGAAATCTTGTGACACAGTATTGAGATAGCCCTGAAGGAAGAGGAGATCCGTGATGGAGGGATTCACATCGCCTGATGTATTCTAATTGTTGTTTGTCTTATCTTGTCTTACTTTGCTTTGGGGACTGTTGTTGTGATACCATATCAAAGCAATGGCTTTGCCCACTTGTGTTTTCTTAGGTCCTAGCACACTCAAATTCCAGTGTCACGGTCTCTCTGCAACATGAACACTAAATGTTGCTTTGTCCATCAGTTAATTCCAGTAGGATACCAAGAAATGGCTTCACAGGTGTCTCAGCTTTGAAAGCATCTGCCTCTTGGTAGCATCTCAGAAGGTTAGACCCACCTCTGGAAGGTAACCAGGGCTTGTCCTGTAGCTTGGAGTAGAGCTGGTAAAATAACCATTACCCGGCAGTTTCCAAGGCACAGGCAAGATCCATTCATTTCCCCATAAACCCCAGGGCATTCCTAGAACAGGGCAGAGGAAGAATGCTGGTGGCAGAGCCAGGTATTGACCATAATGCTAATCCCAATGCTTGCATTCAACAGAACATGAGCCAAGATCTCCTCTGCTCAATCTCTTACCCGTCTGCTCCAGCAGAACTGAACCCCTTTGCCTGCAACAACATGGACTCAGAGGAGTGGCTTCTGCTAAGAACCCACTGCTAAGACCTCTTGTGTGCAAAGTTTGTCACTGCAGAGCCCACTGTTCTTCACACTGTCAGGATTTTGACATGACATGCCATCTCTGCACCTGAGAGTGCCATCTGCACCTCCGGGTGCACCCTCAGTGGCCTCCTATAGATTAGCTGCCTTCAGGAAACAGAGAAAAGCACGAATTAATTGTGGAAAGAAAACAGCATTTCTTCAGCTTGCTTTCCTTGGTGGATTCCAATGGCAGTGAAGAAGGCTGTATCCGTGCTGAGAATGCTGTGTGCTGAGTGTTAGGCTTCACACAAACAAGTTGCTCAGGCTCATCCTGCTGCAAAGCAAGAGCAGTACTTGGGGAATTCCAGAGATATTAAGGAGCTGCATCAGCCAAAGCAGCTGGATTGTGAGCAAGGCCCTCGCTCCTGTATTTTTATGATGATGGAGATAGAACAGGGAACTGACACTGTGGAGTTCCTCATTTTCAGGATTTTCCTGTTTGAACCCTCAGCTTTTCTAGGGGACAAGAGTCAGGAGAATTTGCTTCAGTGGAAGATGGGGCTCTCCTGTACTATGCCAGATTGATTCAAAAACGTAAACCTTTGTCAGAAGAATTACTGGTTTAAGAATAAACTTCCAGTATGAGACATGGTGTGATCAAAAACAAAAAGTTGGCTCTTGGCTTGAAAAGCATTAGCTGTGTAGCCAGCTACAGCTGCTGTAGAAAAGATCAGATTAAATGTTGTCTGCTTCTACTCATAAAATTTAATGCTAATTTAATGCTTTTTGAACAATACAAACTTAAATAAATGTGAAAGTGCCTTAAGCTGGTAATAATGAGATGCAAAGAATCACCTAAAAATTTTCTGTTTGCTTCTACTATGAAAAAAGCTTTATTCAGTAACCAGTGCATGGAGTATTCACAATTTTTAACTGACAACAGAAATCCCCATATGGCTCAGAAAAGTGCTGGCGTGCACTTGTGTGAAGTTTGTTAAAACTGTATGACAGACATCTTATTTTTTGAAAAATACTCTTCCTTTCAAACAAATTTCTTCTGTGGTTCATAAGTGAAGTTTGAAAAGCCAATTGGACGAGGCCAAGGATATAATTAGATTTATACTCGTGTGGAATCTCTCATATAGACTGTTCTCTAAAAGGAGCCTGAGATTGAAGCTGGTATTAAATATCATGAATTGGTTTCCGAAAATAAATAAATCCATCAGCTCTAAGTGACAATCCTGGTTGTACGAGGATGTCCCCAGTGTCAAAGTCAGAGATGATCTGGTGCCACTGTTTACCTTTCACTTTGTCAAGTCTTTTTCCTCTCCCATCTCCTGGGGGTGACACTGATTGCTAGAGCCATCAGATCAGCTGATGGTGTTTGTTGGATTAGGAAGGTTAAACCAACATTTGGTCACTTACTGAAGACAGATGACTAATGGCTATTAGCAAGTGCATTCAATTGTCATGTTCTTTCTGACCCTCGAATCAATCACATCTTTAGGAGCAGCAGAAGATGATTTATTTAGGACATAAGAATGTTCACCAGCAGCCTAAGTTTGTTGTTGTTTTTTTTTTTTTTCCATTTTGAGAACTTAAATTCTCTCTTCCCTCTACACAAAAAGTGACAAAGGAGCATCTTCCAGTCTTTGTATTTGTTTCCTTGAAAAGTCAGCATGAGCAAAAACTTGCTGAAGGCATCTTGCAAATGGAAAACAAGTCAAATCAGGCCAATTTGTTGTTTTTGGCTCTCAGTTAGGTATCTTATGACATCATGCTTTCTACACAGTAGTTTATTTTTGCCATTTAAACACGTGTAACGTGCACAAGCATGACTTCCTGCATAACCTTATGTACTGACTTAAGCCCCATGTATATCCTAGGATATTTTTTTCTTATGAAACAACGAATCTGAAATGAAGAGCAAGTATAAAACCTACCAACGTTGCACACTGAGGTATTGTGGACTTCAAGCACATCTAACCAGGATAGAAAGATTCCCTTACCCAAAGCTTACTCAAATGGTATCTTGCTGTTCTTCTTGTCCTGAGCAGGGTTGGTCCTCTGTGTGTGCATGAAATATGAAGTGTGCCTGCAGTCCAAGCACCTCCTTCTGAGCCCCTGCACCAAGTGCAGATGGATTGGTTCTTTGGCCACTCACCTTACCTCCAAGGTTAGTAACTGCAGGCTTCTGGATTCTATGCTTTTTTTCTTTTTTTGTCTGAACCTTTTCACGACTGAGACATACGTCTGGGCTTTCTCAGAAAAGCACAAATGTTATTTCATTCAGCCTTCCCTCGACTTGTAACGGCGTTTCCCACTTACGCTATGACTTGTTAGGCCTCCCCTTACGCTTTACCTGCCTCACTGTTATCACACATCAAAGATATGGGCTGAGTACTGACTAAATACAAGGCATGCTCCAGCTTATTTCTCTTTAAAGTGCCAGAGGCCAAGTTCTCCCCTCAGACTCGAAGCATGGCTCCTCTTTGATCTGACAGGAGCTGCGTGCACAGTACCTGGGGGCATGGATCAGCTTACGTGCGGTTTCCCTCCTCTCCCTCCCAATTATTACAGGAAGCAGCAGCTTTTACAGTGTAAATGAGACATTTGAAAGCAGCTGTTGTCAGAAGGTTCTTTCTAATTTCATAATGCCATCTTGCATATTAAAGAAGCTGCTCCTTATTAGGCATGTGCTATTGTTTAGCACATGGATGTATCAGCGAATGGCAGGTATCCCCTGTTCCTAATACTGATAGGTTTGGGTAACTAGAGCTCATCTCTACATGGAAGAGCTTATAGTTGGAGCTTGTCTGCAAGACTAGTAGGGAATTTCTTGAACAGGAATTTTCCACTTGTCAAATCTCAGTGATTGTGTGGAAGTGACTGGAGTTCCCACACTTCTGACAGAGCTTATGCATCTCTGCATGCTCACTATTTTTTCACTTACTTAGAAGTCCCAGTCTTTCCAAAATGCCACATCAAGTTTAATTAATAATGTGAGGTTTCAGTTCCACAAAGGCTGTAATTTTTGCCCAAAAACATTTCTGTAAATTCTGCTTTTTTCATGCAACCAAGAACTGATTTCCTATTAAGCTCTACTTTTTTGTCTAACAGAAAACGTGGAAGAGAGATGCCTTTGGGAGCAATCTGACTAAATGACTTCCCTGGGGTCCAACAAGTACTCCAGGGCAGAAGCTGAACTGAACTCAGAGCTCCAAAGCATTAGCAGGGCCTTAACCACAGAACGATCTTTGTCTCATTATGTTAACATGATCTCAGTTAAATGCTGCCTGACTTAAGTCTGTGAAGATAAAAGCAATGCTCTAGCTTAAAAATGGAATAAAATGCTGGAATCACTTCAGTACTAGTGAATTATTAATATTAACCATGGAAAGAAAAAGTTCAGTGTTTCAGAGGAGTAGCTTAAAAAAAAGGGTTTTTCAAAGGATGAATGTTTATATTGATGTGAGTTTTTCCCCTTATCCGTTCGGTAACCAGACTGCAGGGAATAGACTCCATGAAAGCTACTTTGACTCTTTCTCTGAATTCTTTACCTACAATTTGCTAATGAATTTCAGCTCAAGTGCAGTTAAAATGTAAGAGGTTTGACTAGGGAATGGATTGAAAATAATCATTTTCCTTCTTCCTGGTCTCTCTCCAGGCACTTGTTAGGAAATGTTTGAATGCTCTGAAGCGTTAAGAGACTGATAGCTTGTTAAAACAGCAGAGGGGCTGCTGTTGGAGGGGAGGCAAAGAAGAAAGTGAGGACAGAATCTGAAGAAACTTCTTTTGCTAGGAAGATTAAAAGAATTTCAAACAGAGGGAAAAAAAAATCTGTGTTCAGATCTTCTGGTTGCACACTTGAAAATCAAATGAGCCAGAAAATTTGTTTGGCTGCTTTTATGAGCATTGATCTTTTATGACTGCATTAGGACACTGGACCTGGTATGCATATGTACGTGCCCTGGCAGGTTGTGAAAACCCACCCTTGGTAAATTTACAGCTGCTCCGTGCTGAGCACTCGAAAAGATAAACTGCAGTTCTTATGTCAGCCAGTTTAAGGCTACACTTTCTGTATGATGACTTTCCGGGCAAGCTGAGGTTTTAGCAGTGTGCAGAAATGTCAACTCTCTCTTGGGTGGTGATGGGGAGATGTGTGGGTAAATTGTGAATGCAGACTTCCAAAGTCCATTTTTTCTAGCTACAATCTCTTCCAACCAGCTGTAACTTATTAGAAAGAGGATGTCCTTTCGAAATGCATTGATAGCTGCTCCTTTTGGACAGGATCTTGAAACTGACGTTCTCTTCTTTACTGCCAGGATGATCCCTGTACCTCTTTTGTTATCTCTTGCTCTCTGTGGTCTTAATATTTCTGGTATCTGAGATGTTGTAGTGATAACACCAAGGAGAGCATAGGACCATATTTGCTGTAGTGAAGGCTTCCTTGTGAAGACCCTTTACCATGAGGATGTGCTCATGTTTGATCACATTTCTATGTACCCTTGCAAAACAAGTTTCTTAAAACAATCACCAAAATCATTTTAAAATGTCCTCTCACTTGAAAAATTCTAGCCAGAAACAGGAGGAAACAACATCCTGACCTTATGCACACGTGACAGTGAGCACAGACCAGCTGAAATTAATGTTGTCTTTGCCAAAATTTGATGGATATTTTGGAATAACGGATGCATTAATAGGGACTGAGATTGGCCCAAACTAGGACAATATCTTTAAATATCCAGTCTCCAGTCAGTGTGATTCATACAATTCTGCTAAGGATATTTTGCATGAAAAATGTTTCTCTTTTCTCAATAATTCATAACCTTTTATATTTTTTGCTTAATACCCATTGCTCAGCTCTGGTTAGGAATCTTCAGGGCTGGTGTTTCCTAGTGCTTCTGCTTTTTAATACCATGTATCCCCTGCAGTCTTCTTAAGTGCTGTAACCTATGGGATCAGATCAACTTTAAATGAGAAGGGCAAAGTGAGCCAACAGCCAGCTTTGAAGCGAGTGCAGTATCTTTGTTGTGGAGCTTGCTGGCTTGGGCAGAGGGTCAGTGCATGTCTTGTCTATCTCTAGGATCACACAGCTGGGCTCCACAGGGCCCAAGGGTAAAACAGCAGAAGAATGAAGCCTGCCATGGGCGTATTGCAGTAACTGTAGAGACAAGGACAAACATCAGCCACAAGCTTTCACCTTTGGTCATCTGAGATGAGTAGTTTATGTTTGTCTACCATGACTGATTCAAGTGCAAATAACTGAAGTTGTCTGTACACTTCATAAGACTGGGGCAGGTTCTCCATGGGTCCACCCCACCTGTGGCAAATAGGAAAAAAAAGGTAGCAAAATTCAAGAGGTGATGAATGTCAGAGCTGAAGGAAGGCAGAGAGGAGGACTGCATTTGGTGCTGACATCCGGTCGTGCTATGTAACTCCATTCCTAGCAAGCATTGTCTGCTACTGGAGGTGGAGTTAAGAAGGAAGATTTAGTTACTGTGAAGTGTGTTAGGTTCTGGGTGCTTATTGCAGGACAATCTGTAAGAGCAGGGATACGTTAACATTAAGATAAACCTGACCCTATTTTTAAATTTGAAAGTCTGTTCACTGGCAAAACTCATTAGCTTGTCAGTTTGTTTAATATTACAAAAGCTAAACTCACATCCCAGCAAGCACAAAGCAAAATGCAGCGTTTTAACATAGTCATAAGAGAGACTGAAGACTTTCTTTCTCTTGCTAATGTATTTCCAGCACTGTTTTGCACCCTTATGACTCTGGGGAACGTAGTTGCAAAATACATGATTAAGCATTATCACCACGATTTCAGAAGCCATTCCGTTACAGCAGGCAATAACTCATTCTGCAACACTGTGCACACTGATACTTCTGTCTGAGCTATAAGCGAGGCTCCAGCCCTTGGACAATACAGAGAAAGAAGCCATGAGCTAGTGATAACCATTCTGTATACCCTTTTCCATGACTTTTATACTTAGTAAAGCCAAGTTGGCCCATAGATTAGATTTATAATTGCGCCGTAGGTTTGGTAGTCTGGGTAAAATAAGGTTGCTCTGTTGCTAAAAGGCATTTTGGTTTATGGTTATACTTTTCTATGGGTTTGTAAGACAATCTTATGTTTTCCTGGAGGCATTATTTTAATTTCGAGGGCAAATTATGACCAATGTTGGATTCATGTGTTTAATGAACTTGCTTTAGGTAGAAGTTGCTCTCCATTAATTAAAGAATTCATTTGGACTCCAAATTAAAGTACTGTCTGGAAGCAGGGCAGCAGCATCCCCTGGGTGTGCAGACTGAGGTTGGCAGGAGAGTGGAGCTTTGGATTAGAAAGAGGTGAATGAACCTTCACTCTTTTTATCTTTGTTTTTTACAGTCCTCCTGTGTAGCCACTTCATGTGCAATGAAATGATGGCTGTGATGCCAATGCACAGACGAGGAGCTTTCGCTGCTGGTAATCCTCAGACATAACTGGAGATTTAGCCCCCTTTTCCCAAACAGGGAGCAATGTTTTCATTACTATGTTAATTCAATCTGTCCTATAATAGTGATACTTTAATTGCTCTTCTGTTTTCCTAAGACATAATCCAATTCCCTTTGGCCTCCTAGTTTATCCACACATTAATTGGGTTATTGCTTTGTAAAAGAGAAGGGCAAATATATCACTTAAATTTTATCACAGACAATTAATAAGCATGACTGAGATTTTTTAAGTACCCTAATGCAATTAGGTTCCAGACTCCCAGGAGTTTCAGTGGGATCTGGGTGCTTTTTCCATCACACCTACTTGGAAATCCCCATCCCAGGCATATAAGGAAGACTATATTTCTTTATTGTATATTGAGCACTTCAGAGTTCTCATTTTCAACCTGAATTCCTGATTCTGCTGTCCTTAATCTTGTAAATCTGCTTTTGATTTAATCTAGTGAAATTCTTTTTGATTTCCTTGATTAAGGTTTGCAGGGCCAAGGCTTTTGAAGTACAGCTAAAGGCATCAAAGCAAAATAAGGCAACGACAAGAGAGCTTGGGGGACTGGTAATGGGACACCCAGCTTTTCATGTTTGGGACTGAAGTCTCTGTTGAAAGTGATTTTGCACTTGTTAAGTCTTGTGGATGTGGGACTGCAGTCCATTCCTAGAAATCTAGTGGGACTAATGCATAACAGCTTTGTTCAGCAAACTCAGGAAGCCCTGAAGCTGTCCCATGTGCCCTCACCAGCCTGTTACTGAAAGGAGCCTATGCTGGCATGGCCATTCTGTGATTGTCATCCAACAAACAAATGCCACTGCATGTAGTGCACTGAGTTCCTCCTGTTCTTTGGGTGCTTTTGTATTGGAAATTTTTATTTTCTGTGATAAGGAACACTGGGCCAGGCTGGCAGCACTGGAGACAGTTAAAAGAAACAAGTGGCCTGTCCTTGGAGCAAGGAAAGTCTTTATTTTTGCTTGAGCAATGCAGGGAAATACCAGAAGTAGGCATGTCGAAGAGATCTACTTATCCTTTAATTGCTGCTTTATGTACCACTCATAGCAGTGTGGTCAGCAATATTCTTCATTCGTAATTGCAGCTGTGCATCTTACGACTCTTCGAGCTGACATTTCTTGCAGGCAATGGGGTGAACCAGAAAGGGAGATGGCTGCTACGCTGCCCCGGAAGTTTGTAGTGATGTCAGTATTGGGCAACAAGGAACAAACAACAACCATCGTTACAAAGCCTCCATAAAGGAAATGGAATGGGCTGAACTACTCCCTCTGTATTGGTATTTATGCAGGATGTGAATCAACCAGCACACAAGCCAATAGTGCATGATCAAAGGGTGAATACTAATGATAATAAGTTATATAATATCCCTTCCATACCAGTAGGAGTATTACATCCATACCCTTCCCACGTGCCTGTGTGATGGCATCAACAATTTTCTAGCAAGGCAGAAATAAGAACTGCCTAAGCAACCTATGCTTTGCATTCTCTCTTCCTAGAAAATATTCAATGAACAAAACTGACAGGGATCTTTTTATTCAGGTGGTTTTCAGATAAATACACTTTTTAACCCCATCTTACATGCTTGAGTTATTATGGCTGGAAAAAATGATCTATTTTATAGACCATTGCAGGAGTTGCTAAAATTGAAACTTGGAGAGATGGGGACAGATATTCCTCTGGCACAGCTCAGGCAGGGGCTGAATACTCAGTGCTGAGCTGAAGTTCCTGGGCCAATGGGGATGACCCTGGTGAGTGCAAGGCAAAATGTGTGTAAATGCAGTGCTAGATTCAATGTGTACCTAATAACTTTTGCTGAGATGTGAATTTGGGCATTTCACTAAGCACTAAGTTCTGGACTTCGATGAATAGAGGAATAATGAGCTTACTGGTCCACTTGGGTGCTTTGTGGAGCTGAACAAAGTATTTGCTTTGGTCTCTGACTCTTCCATGAGGAAAATCAGCCTATTGCTTTTGGGACTTCCACATGTCTGTCAAGCAAAAATAACTTTCTCATTTGGGATGTAAAGATATGCTATTACAGGTGGGGTGCTTATTATTATCAAAGTCTCTGATGGAGGTGGGTTCTCCTTCATTTGCACTCAGATATCCAATATCTCAGAGGTACAGCTCAAACACTGTGAATTTGATGTGGAGTATCTTTGACCTGTTTTAATGCTATTTCCATCCTAAATATCATTTTAAAATCTACAGACATACTTTTTGTGTTGTCTGCAGTTCTTCCCTTTCCAGGAAACACCTTTAATTTAAATAGGAAAAAGTCTGGGTAATAAAACAAAGCAAAATGCAGTAGTGAGGAATGTGGCCCCCAGCTGTGATAGCTCAAAGTATTGATTTTTCCTTTCTTCTGTCAGAAATTAAAGGAGTCAGCCTAGTTTCAGCTCAGCTGCTACAAGCTGATTTTAACAATTTCCCAAGCTTGATTTCACTAATTTACCATCCTTACTGCTGTACATATCCAACTGTGCACTTGTATAGAGTGAAGTTCAGCTGCCTATGTTGTGCTCCTGGCTGACAGCTTGGGAGCACCTGCACTAGCCTGGCCTCAGCACATCCTGGGTGGATGGAGTTGTCCTGTGTCTGGCAGCTCAGGCTGAGCGTTTCAGAGGCATTGCTGTTCCTGCTGGAGGCTCCACAGTGTTTGTGCTGCACGCTGAGCCAGCCAGCTTGTAGGACGGAGTGGTGAGTTTTCCCCTGGGGAAACTTTCCTGCCATTTCATTTGGAAAATAATAAAAAGGAAGCATGAAGCTTCTCTGTAGTGGTGAATTCAGAGAACTGGGGAATGACTGCAGTGTTCTGCTAAATGCACACTGCCACGAGGGAAAGGATGCTGCTGCTGCTGAATTTGGGGTGGATTAAAACTCCCTTGCAGTATAGGACAGAGTATTCTCATTTGGTGCTTGGAGTTTATCCAAAACAGAAATTCAGATCAAACCATTGCTCTAACAACTGCTAGATCCTGTCTTCTCATCTCTTCTCTCTGTGCAAAAAAAAAAAAAAAAGTAGATTTTTGTCTCCAGCCTGACTCTTGTTTCTGCTCTTGGCTGAGCACTCATTTCAGGTAAACGCTGCAGGACAAGTTTGTTCTTTTTTTTTTGAAATTGTAGAAGTCCAGGGATAGATTTCTGTGGAACTTTTTCTTCATTGCAGGCTTCAGAGTTTACGCAAAGGCCAGTATGTGCTTGCTGTTTCTTTCAGTCATGAAAATATCCTAAATAAATAAGGTCTTTTATAGCCTCATCATCTTAATTCGTTGTTGGGCTTTTAAAATACATTTCAGGATTTATTAGCCATGTATATGGAAAACACCCCAAATCTGATAATCTGCGGTTAAATTGATTACACTTTACAAGGCTTTGTGACGTTTTAAGTACTTCATTGAAGCTACAGCTGTAATAAGATTATTACTAGGTTATTGGCATTAAACATAATAATAGCCACAAGGATTTAAGTTGATGCATGGGTTGGAAATGGGATAAAATGTATCACTGATTATGCTGGTATTTACTCCTAGCTCCTCTGGCACTCTGCCCAGTTGAAGTGGGGAAATTCTGATCTTCCTGATAAGAAGCTGAGCTTCCAACCATTGTGCAGCAGCAGAATCAGGCTCATGGAAATAGCCCAACACAGTGAAATCAAAATATCCTTTGGGTAAGCAGATAGAAATATAGCACTAATTTCTTCAGATTGTTTCCCAAATGACCAAGTAGTCACGGGGAACTGGGCGTTTTCCTCAAGTGATTTTCCAGGCTTGTTCTTTGAAATGTGTTAACGTGTCCCCATTCCCCCAGAAGAGCTACCTGGATTGAATGGTCTAAAGCCTCTCGGATCAGCAAGAAGTTAGCAAGTAGGGATGGGAAATTGAATCCTGTCACTAACTTTGAACAGGCAGTGTAAGATGGCTGGGATAAATGAGAAGGCATAAGGGAAGTATGGTTCTTGAAGGACTTTATTACCTACAGTCTGTAGTAGTGATTTTGATTAATAGCTCTCTAATATTGGAAGCACTGTATCCAAATCAAAGGGAGCTCCCTGTGCTGCAGCTATGCAAGGCCCCTGGAGCTCAGTCTAAGGAACACAGTGATAAGATAATTCATGTGCATGTTAAAAAAAAAATGGAATGGCAGAAGTGGAAAAGAGGGCAAAGGTGTTAAAAATGCTATTATCTGTTCTATCCGTTTCAGTTAGGATCAGCTGTAGCGTGTGCTGCGTTCAGAGACCTGTTAGCCCAAGTGCCTCTGAGTGGAGTTGAGTCTGGGCTGTTGAAAATTGCTGCATGTGATGCAGATTGCACCAGTTCTTTGTGTGCTGTGGCATGATTTCCTTCACCCAGACAGACCATCTGAGGCTGAGAGGTTATCTGGCTGCTTATGCTGTACAGACTGTAGCTTTGCCGTCTACACTTGCTTCCTCACTCTGAAAAATCAGCTAGTTAGCTGGCATTGGATGTGAATTTCCCATTCGTGCCAGCTGGTGCAGTGCCCCAGCTGACATCCCGCTCTAAATGAGGTCTATGAAGGTGGATACATCAATTGAATTTTTGTCATTTGTTCAGATCTTTGGGTGCATACATTGATAGGCTGTAGCCTCTATGACCCTGTACTGAAGATGACCACTTTCTTTACAACATCTCAGCAGGACTTTGTGACGTCATTATCTGCTTTCAGAGCAGAGGTTGGGGAGGGCTGTGCTCCTGAAGCGTCACACAAGCCACATCCAGCTCTACTTTCCCTGGATGCAGCCAGCCCAACTCCTGTGAGATAATGAGCCAAATTCTGTTCTCAGTGATATTTGTAGAGTTGTCCCATATTTGTCCTGAATAAATCAGAATCACTCTTACTATGCTCAAGAAAGCCAACAAGGTTTTGGTCCCCATTAAGTCAGTGGGAATTTTGCCACTGACTGCAGCAGGCCTGGGTTTCATTTGCAAATAATGACTTTCAATTTAATTTAACTACTTTCTACTGGAGAATGCAATGCAGTCCCAAACCTGAAGTAAACACCTGGTGCCATCTAAAGCAGCTCCCAGCTAAAGGTGCATTGTGTTTCCCATAAAGGCTGCTGCAGTATTTAGTTGGCCAGGATGTTTTCCTTTCATGCTAAATCAACGGCTCTAATTAAGCATGATGACAAAATATGAGGACTTCTATGTAATTATGGCAACGACACCACCTGCTTCTAATTAAGCTGCCAAAACATTTGGTCTAAAATGGTGCAATGAATAAAGAAAAAAAAAATCCAATATTTTGGCAATGCAACAACAGGCTGGTTTTCCTCACGTAATTAGTTTTAACAAAGTATTGCTAATCTGTTTTCTGATTAATAGACTACTTAATCTTATAGCAGTGTGACAAGATTCTGAGCTGCCTCTGGTTTAAGTTTCCACCAAAACAGCTAACATTTCTAGCAGTTTTAAGAATATGCTTATATGAGAAACAATATAGTTTCTTATTATTTTCATTATTCTTCATGAGACCCCCAAAGGTTACTTTCTTTGAATTCACTGAACTTTAAAGGCTTTTATTAAATTGGAAGCCACAGGAGAAGCTGATTTTATTTTTTTTTTCCTCTTCCTCGTTCCTTGTATGGAGAAGTCAGTGGTACAAGTAACTGGGGGGAGAGATGCCCAGAAAGCTTACAGGCTCTGCATGTTCTACAGTGGCTGGTTGGTTGGCATGAAGTGTCAGCTCTGTGGGCTGCTGCGATGCCCTGGGGTGTTCAGTGGCTGATGGTGTCCCCTAGAAATGCTTCTTGGGTTGGAATTACTGACAATGAGGAGAGGAATATAATGTGTAACAACAGCAAAGCAGCCCAAACGTTTTTTCAGGACTCGTGTGGCCATTTGGGTTTCAGAGCTGTTAATGTAACCTGGCATGTTAAATCAGACATGATCAACACTGTAAAAGAGCCAAGCATACCAACAGTACAGATGGGTGGCAGATAAGGAAAGAAGCCGTGACTGAGCAGTGTAGAACTGCGGATCAAACCACAGTGATGTATAGGACTTACATTACCAAAAATCATCATTTGAATACCAGGATGAAAGCAGATAGCTGTGCAGTTGCTGTAGGTGCTAATTCTTTAAGAACAAGTTGTTAGCCACTTTCTTGTGTCTTGACCTGGCTGCCTTAGATTTTCTTTGAGCACGATTTTCCACTGCCTTGCGCCCTTGTGGTGACTCCATAAATAGGTGTGAACAGTTTCTGCCAGCCGCGGTGCTCTGTGTCTGTCCTTCTGTTCTGCCAAGTCTCTCTCCCATAGCACTGTCTGGGCTGGATTATCTATTCCCATTCCAGCTGGAAAGTCTTGTCTATCTTCAAAATTCAGACGAGTTTCAAGAAAGTCCAAGAAATTGGCAGCTCTCAGCTCTTATTAAAGGTGACTGTTAATTCAAAGAATATATTTCAATTTTCTCAGCCTGAAGTGATGATAATGGCAGCGTTCTTCTATCTGCTGTTCTTTTGTTTATAGTGCTGGGATGGTGGTGAGATTTTGGCATTTGAGAAGTGGCTTCTTGGCACAGCTCTGTGCTGTGGTGGCCCATATACAGCCACATGAATGATGTACCCTCTGCTGGTCGGGCAACCCTTATATCTGCATGTTCACATGCCCTTCAGCATCAGGTGCAGAAGTCCATCTTTTATCTCCAGATTCCCTTAGTGCAAGCAGGAAGTCAGTTGGTTATGGAGTGAAGCTTAACAGATTTGCCAAATAAAAACGTCATTGATGTTTTGTACCATGGTTGTACCATGACCTGCTGGGAGAGAGTCAGCAGTGTAAGCACAGTCTCGAAATTCCACCTCCTAGCACCACTTGAGACATGCAGTGCTAAAGATAACACGTGCTTTCTGTACAGCTGCATGATAAGAAGAAAAGAGCAGGATCAGAGGTCTTGTTTCATGCTGATGGTGTGGATCCAAACCCCGATGCGATGAGTGCCCCACACATCTGCTGGAGCTCCAGCCAACAAGACAAGCCAGAATCCCTATCAGCTCCCAAATCTCATCCAAACCCAGCCCTGCCACTCCATGACAGCAGCAACAAACCTTCGGTGACCTCACCCTGCTTATGCATCAGAGTGGCAGATGAAATGCTTATGATGTGTTTTTTTTTCTTCAGTCCCTATCTTATTTATTAAACGTTTTCATTTGCAGATTTGGGATACCCTGTTTGCTTCTAAGTGTGCTTGCTAAGATTTGTTTTCCGAAGAGCTGATCCAGGAATTGAAGAAATGAGTTCCTGAGCCAGTTTGCAGGAGGTGTTAGGGTCAGCTTAATGTTTTCCATGATTAAAGTACACACTGCTGAGTAAATACAGGGAGGAATTATATGTTATTTGACTAGCTGCTAATTACAGTGAGCTCTTCCCAACTGCACTTCCTTTATAAAAGATGAAAGTCAGATCCCTCAAAATTCTCATTTTTAGTTCCTTTGGAGAAAATGGTCTGGTAAATAAAACAAGTATTACTGCTCTAGTTTGTATCATCTTCTTTTGCATGCTAATCTGAAGTTCCCCTGAGATAATTTGACAAGAAGGCCATTAATGCAAATTTAAGCATGACCTAGAAAGGATTTATTTTTCATGCACCAGAGTGATTCTTTGCTATTGTTGTTTGTTTTAAACTGCCTGGTGTTTTGGGGTTGCCTTTCCTTGTTTTCCTTTCCTTTTTTTTTTTTCATGTTAATCTCATCACCACACTAACATGAATCATCCCAAAAAACATTTGTTGCTTTCAAATAAATGCAAGAGTAAGATATGCAAATGTTGCATTATTTGGCAGACAGAAGGTATCGTTTTGAAAAAACGTCTTCATAGGCAATTAAGAAAAGTTTACATTAATTATTTTATTATATTGGAGGAACTGAGTACAATTTTGCATTATAGATACCTGAGCTTTCCCTACAGATGTAGTCTCAAAGCCCCCTGTTGTCCAACAATGTCAATCAGCCAGTAGAATAAATGCTGACTAAACCAAAATTATTGCAGATCGCAAGACTTAACATTCATTTTTCAGTGGGTTAAACTTTGTTTCTTTAATTTCTAGGCAGTCTGTAAATGTTCTGGTCCATAGTTGTGATGTTATTGTGAGTTACGTAGCGTAGAAACAAACGAGGAACCAAACCAACCTGTTGAGAATCTCACCACTTCTGGGTATGTTTATAGATCGTGAAGAACAAAAAAATCAGTTGCCTGCCTCTCTTAAGCCTTTCACAGATCAGTTTAAGTCTGTTACTCTTTTGATAATATAATATTTCCATATATATAGGATATTTCCATATATATTAGATATATGGAAATAAAATACGTAACCTTTCCCAGAGGGATCTTAAGCTCTCTGCCATCTTCCATCACTAAGCCCTTGAGATGTGCCACTGCTCACAGTCAGGAGAAATAAATTCCAGCTGGCTTCCAAAACCGTGTGCTCTGCTGGTGTGTGTTAGCAGAAACCTCTCTGTCTGAGCCCATGCATTTTCTTCCCCCTTAGACTGCTAATGGTGAAAGAAAAATGGTTCCTTTCCACTTAGCTTCTGATGTGCAGGAGAGGTTATTGCTGATGGCTGCACCAGGGGTGTACCCATGGGCTGCTTCAGGTTTGGTTCGTATTTTTCCCTTGCAGGTCGATATGCCTGTTTTATATTTAGCTGCAGAAAATGCAAAATACTTTCTCAACTGATGTACAGTGGGGACAGTGAGCAGGCCTAAGGCAGAGAGAAGTGACTCATGGTCACAGGTAACTGAAGAGTGGAAGAGAAGGCAGATTGGGCTGAATGCTGCCAGCTCTCCTCCCAGGGAGCGGTGCCAGGAGTGGCCATGCTGACATCCTGCCAGCATCTGTGCTGGGAAACATCTCGTGTCCAGCCCGCTTGACCCCCTGTCGAAGTAACTTGTTTTGCCATTTGTCACTGCCAAATGTTTCTTTCTTCTGCCTCAGTCAGTTGGTTTGCCACTCATTTGACTCACTGCATAATTAACTTTGCCAGCCAATTGACTTGCTGCGTGATTATCTTTGCCAGTCACTTTAGTCCCTGCATATTAATCATGGTGTCTAATGGGCCTCGGGGCAGGCTGCAGCCTGGGGGAGATGCAGCAGGTGCTGGCAGCCCTGGCGCCCACAGGCATTGGGGGAGAGACACAGTGCCGTGCTGCCACTTGCTGCTTCTCTTCCCTGACCTGAATTTAGCTTCATTTCCCAGCAGTGCTCCCCTCCAGCCCTGCCCCTCCTCATTTCATAGCTCTTGTTTCATATTGTGTCCCCGTATCCTTGGCAGCTTCTGTGATAAACCTCCCTGGGTGCTTCCCTGCACTCCTGTGTGGACCAACCACAAATCACCTGCAAGGCACCCATGGATTCTTTGTTCAGTTTCAACCAAGGGGCTGCTTTTGCAGGATGCCTCAGAAACATTTTCTGACTTAGAATGACAAGTGTGAAGAGCAGTTGCAGACAGTTTATACATCCTCCTCATGGAAAATAAACCTGTTAGTGCATGCCATATGCTACAAAGAAGTGGCTTGTGGCCACGCAGCTGAAACCATAGAGCCTTTCCTTGCTTCTTTGTCTGCTCATCTATTTGTCTTCAAAGCGGGAGCCCCTAACAGCTGACACTTCTCCTTCTGTCCTGTTTGCCAAATAGCCGTGGACTTTTTAAGTAATGTACAGAAAAGGTTTGGATGCTGTCAGGAATAAATACCGTAATGCCAAGATTTATCATTTAATCACAGAATGATGTACTTTGAAAAAAGATTTTCCCTGCCTGCCATTCGAAGAGGTTTGTTTTTCTCCTTTGGAGCACATTTCCTTTAAACTCTTCCTCATCTGTGCTTTGTTCTGCCCATTCTGCCTAAGTTCAGTTCTGGCTCCTTTATTGCTTAATGAAATTTTGTATGACTTCATTCCCTGTTGGATGCACTTCAGCTCTAAAAATACAATCCGGCACCAAGACCAAGCAGACTTCCAATTTAATTTACACTGATGGTGTTTTCTAGTTTGACTGGACAGATAGAATCTATTGCTACGATTTTGGCCTCTCCATATCCTCTTATATTGACTGGTTATTTCATAGAGGGGTTATTCTTCTTGCTTGGAGGCTCTGTAGCAAATTCTTGTAAGGAACTATTTACAATCTTCCCCCATTGCTTCATGTTTTATGTTTAATTGCAACCAACAGCATCTCACAGAGCTTGTTTTTTCTGAAGTGTCAAGGAAGATAAATCCCCAAATGAGATACAAAGGCACAAGCCTATCCTGTGCAGTCAAACATGTTGTTATTTCACCTAATTTTGTTGAGGAAACTCCACAACAGCAGATTTGCAGTTTTTGCAGGTCGTGTGGCATGAACGTGTGCTGCCTTTGCCTGCTGCCCTGAGTGACTGGCACGAGTCTTTTGTTCACACAAAGAAGAAACAAGTATTCCCCCTCCTCTCCAGCTTTTACATTTCCTAACGTGCTCCTTGGACAGCCAGAATTATTACTGTAGTGGTTTTATGTTGCAAGAGTCCAAGTTCTTTGGCTGACAAATGCATAGACAAATCATCTGTCCTGGTTTGGTCCTCCCATAACTTCCGCATAACAGAAGGAAAAGGAATGATCCCTTCACAGCTGCCCCACTGTCTGCATTTCAGTCTGGGCCAAGATAAGGGTACTCTGCTGGGAAGAGATCTGAGGTTCACAATCTGGAGTTTTTCTTCTGAAGTTCAATAACTTCAGAAAAAAATGAGTTCATGTGTGAAGTATGACTGCTGCTTTTTTTCTTTCTTTCTTTTTTTTTTTCTTTTTCCTGAAGTGTCCCCGCTCAGCCTCTCCCAACAGTTCTGATCTGCAACAAACCCACTCAGAATCCCAACAGGAGCTAGTTCTGACTGGTGGGGACAGCAGGGCTGCCAAAATGCGATTTCAGCAGAGGAAGTGACACATCTGGACTGAATTCCTCTGCTTGACATTTAAGAGCAGATATTGGTGGTTTGGCTGGGGTTGTTGTTTTGGACAAGGCTTAGGTCCATGGGGGTGTTCTAATGCAGCCCAGTGCACTGCTTGCCCTCTCAAGGAGATTTTGGGAGAAGGCAGCATCTTTTTTTTTTTCCCCAGGTCAGTTCCTGCCTTGTTGAATACAAAGGCTCCATGCATGGGGAACTCTGGCACAGAGAAGGAAAGAAAGACAGTTCTTGCTCTAGCTAAAGATTAACCTTGCTGACTAATTGAATGTTGGCAATGAAAAATGTTAAAACAAATACACCAGAGAAAGAGGCTGTATTTTTTCCCTCCATCTGCTGATGAAGGGCTGCCTTGCCACCTATCTAGGCCCAGCACCTTTGGATATTAAGTAAACCCAGCCTTTTTCTCTGATACAGTAATAAAGAAATTAATTCAGTCGTATTAGAGAAATTTACAACCTAAAGGAAGCCAGTAGCAGCTTTGAGAGTGTCCTTCAAGTTATACTTCACACCCACCCAGAACACAGAGATAAACATGTTTGCTATCACTTTGTGAGCATAACTTTCTGGATGACTAACGAGGTAAGTAATGAAATGCAGCTATTGCCATATTTCTGATTTCTCCTGTATTTATCCACCTTTCTGTAAAAGAGCTGTGGGTCCACAATCCCCCCCATCGAAAAAGCAGGGCAAGATTTCCTGCCAGGGAACGCCTGGCTAGTGGGTCTGGCAGCTCTGCTGCAGCTGGGGGGTTCTTGGGGCATGGACTGCCTCTGCCAGGAGATTTCAGCTTCAGTGATAGACTAGATTGGTTTGGGAAGTCCTGGTTTAACATCTGTACTGTCGTCTCTACCTCTGGAACACCGGTGCTCGCATAGTGGGGAAATGAAACAGTGAAGAGGCAGGCTGCTGTGAGAAGTTTGTTTATTGAGTTGCCTGTGGGGCAGCCAGAGTCAGCTGCAGTCAGCATCTCGAGAGCCTGCATCAGAGAGCAGCACAGCTATGGAGGTGAAAGATGAGGGTATCACAGCGAGTGCCCTTGTGGGCAGCACTGGGGTGATTATACCCCTGGGCTGCAGGGTACGTTGGCACTGGAGGTCAAAATGGTATCAAATCTTGACACCCCCCAAACTCAGTGCAAGGTCTCTCATCCCTAGCAGATCTGACTTGCAGTGATGCCTCATTCCCAGAAACAACGGAGGAAAAAGAGGCAACAGTGGGGGAAGGAGGACAGGGATGCTGTTGGAAACTGTTGGCCTTTTAAGACCTCTTATAAAGTCTCTTTATTATTGCAAAGATGAGCTTGCTATAAACTCCCAAATGGACAGACAGCAGCTGAGATCCGATAGAACGGGGCCTAAGACAGTTTTCTATTATCTGGGAGATTTCTGTCTTAATAGAAGCTTTCAGAGCCAGCACGAGTGTTGAGCTGTAAAATTATGCCCCTGTAGGAACAGTGTGTTCTGATGGAAAAGGCAAATAAATTGTTTTGTGACTTGATATTGGACACACAGTATTGCTCTGCTGGTTCTGAAGTCAGAAAGACTCCATCACAGATAGTGAGCCTTAATATCTTCTGTGGCAAAAATAAAAATCACTCTCTGTTCTCACTAAGAAAATACTTTGCCCCTATGGGGTAATTCCTGTTAAAGTTGGCTGTTCTGTCCATCTTGCAGAAAGTTTTCTTCTCCTCTGCAGCACAGAGCAGCAACCCTTTCTACTCTTGTACACACATTTTTCTTAAATTTTTCTTCTCACAGTCTCTACTATCTCAGCCTGTGACTGTGAAATTAATGTTTACACAATTCAAACCATTTAAAACTAACCAAAGCAAACTGTCACCTTCCAGTTTGGGCTGAAATGGAGAGCAGTCCATGCACCAGTACACACACATGTACACCCACCTGCCTGTCACACAGCAGGATTAAATGCCAGCAGCCCATAATTTCAGGTTAGCCAAGGCTTCTCCACCCCAGTGTTCTATGCCTTGCAATTTCAGTGGTTGGCCAGGCCTCTCTGCATGCAGAGAATGGTTGTGTAGGCCTATGATCAACAAAACAGATCGTGTACTTGGTCTTGCTACTACTTTATTTATCTTACTACTTGCTTTACTCACCAGTTCTGGGTGGTGTCTCTTTCTGGGACGCCAGCCACAGCTTCCATTATTGGCTGCACCCTTTATCATAATTCTGCATTACTTCCTTTTCTGCCAATGGCAATCACATAAGTGCAATGGATTATTTACCTCCTTTCAGTTTAAATATGATCTATGCATTTCAGCTCAGCTTAATAGCCCTTACATTAACAGTGCATTTCTGTTTTAGGATTTTAATTGGATGCATGTTCCAATAATTCACACAACAATATTTATTTTTTCTGCCAAAAAACTTAATTCAATAAAGAGCCTGCCTTCATAGTTTACAGGTTTCTAAAGAGAAAGAATCTAATGAATTTTTAGTGCTAGGCTTTTTTTCCTCTTTCTTTAATCTACAGTCAAGGAAATGTAATTACTTTTCACCTTGTCTTGTGTTTGCTTTTTGCATTCCACTTCTCCTGTACTTGGGTATGAATCATGCTGTACTTGGAATCATGGAAGAACAGGCATGGGTGTGCTGCTGGTTCTTTGTTGGGTCTATACTTTCAGTGCAGACACTCAGCTGCTATAAATCAGCAAAGGAGTCAATTAAGCCAACTTGGTTTAGACAGGCAAGGGATGTGACCCTCGGTCTTCTGCAAGAGAAGCTCCTTAGCCCTACCCCTTTGAAAATCCTAATTTAAAACAAAACAGAAGAATACATGGCTGTCAATCAAACACGTACTGTTTCTTCTCTTGGTGAGGGTTTGCTCTTGTGGGTTTTTTCCTCCTCCTAGGAATGCAGTTGATAGAATTCAGATAAAAACCCAGTGCCTAAGAAAGACCCTTCAGCAAAATGTTTGTCCAGCACTGTTAGAACTTGCCCCTGGATAATGACTTAGATCCACCTTTATCTTTCTCTCGCAACTCTCACACAATTAAGCAGCCAGTTCACTGAAACTTACTGATGATTATCAGTCTGAATCTGCTCCTACTGACAATAAATTTTACACTGGTGGAACAGAGTGGGCTTTGGCCCTTCTCTTGCAGGTTACCTGCCTATACTCAGTGCTTCTTTTGAAACCTCATGCTCTATCAGTGAAGCAATAACTGTGTAGGCTCAGCTGAGCTTTCCCTTGAACCTGGTCTCTAATTAACCACTGCTTTAATTTCTTATCAGCAGATTAGCTTACTGCAGAAACATTTGGCATTTCCATAGCTTGTCAAGTCACATAGGAACGCGGCTTCTGTCATCTTGCTACAAACTTGGTGTTACACAACGTATCAGCTGAAGTCTTAGAAGTTTTCCAGACCTTTTAATCTTCACTTCTTGCTTCCTATTGATCCTTTTAAATAGATGTTATTCCACTCACAGGCATTTTGCCCCATGGGGATCTAAAGCAAGCTGGGATGAGTAAAGACCCATTTCATACACCGAGGAAAACATAAGAAAGATTAGGGTCTAACTATAAGCCTCTATTTAGGAAGGCAGTAAAGCTTGCACTTAATCCATTCCTGTCGTAATAACTGGTGTTACAAGAGCTATAGAAACCACAGCCTTATTTGTACTAGATGTTGTACAAATGTATAATGAAGAGGAAGTGTTAAGTTCTGAAAGACTGCCTAGAACTGTAAGAATAAAGTCAACAGGGAGAGCCAAGCAACAGACAGGGGGAACATATGGGGAACATGACAAAACTTCTGTCTACGGAGGAATTCACTGGTCGAAACAAATTACCTGATGAACGGAGCCGTGATTTCTGTGGGTATTGTGGCACATCCTCACCCCAGAGCACATGTCTAAGTCTAATTAAAGAAATTAATGTCTAGCATGTGCTTCAGTGCTTTGCTGAATCAGATTCATACAGTACTGCCACCAGCCATGTTAACACTGGATGGAGATGAGCTAATGTGTCTGGTATCAGTGAAATTCCTTAGTGTCTCCCAAATGGAGTACGTTGTGTCCAGCCAGAAGAACTGAAGCCCCTTTCTGTACTGTGATTTTCAACTCTGATTAAACCATCTCAACATACATTCCCGAACCCACTGATGTAATTGATTCCTTCCAGAGAAAACACTGTGTAGAGCAACACTGCCAGGAAATGGGAGTCCTCGCATTTGGAGCCAGTGTTTGTTGTAAATATCCTGACTGACGTCTTTTGTGTGGTAGCTTGAGAAGAAGCTTGTTTTGTCACTCTTTTCAACTGCACTGTTGTTCAAGTCTGGAAAGAAACCGGGATCTCATCTGTGGAAAAGAAAAATCCATTTTAGAAAAAGAGAAGAAATACAGTAAGGGCAAAAGCAGCCTGGAAATGGGTTTGCAGTGAGAAAGTACGTTTCCTGGAGGTCTTGTCAAAATAATCCTTATCAACAAAGCACTATTAAGTGCTATGAGATTTGAGCTTTTCTTTACTGTTATTGTAGGTTCAGTGAGTCAATATTCATTTCCCAAAAGTGATGCTCTCCCTGACCTATGGTTGCAACGTGACCCTCTGCCCCTTGCTTCAAACAAATTCAGCAGCTTTGCAGTGCTCTGGAAGCAGCCAGCTCACCTAACTCTGAGGCATTTCCCAGAAGCAGCAAAATTCAAGGGGAGTTTTGCAACTAACCTGAGTGTTTGTTCTAGGCACTCTATCACAGCCACAGCACAGACTGGAGAGCCCTTCTGCTGGAATCAACAAGCCCCTTGTCTCTGTAAGTACTGCAGATGTGCAAAGCCCCTTTATGAATTAAGAAGCAAAGATACATTAAAAACAAAAGAAAACAAACAAACAAACAAAAAAACACAACAAAGAAAGAAAGAAACCAGTTTGTTCACATGCTAATAGTATTAAATGTCATTACATTGTTAAGCATCACAGTTACTGAGCTCGGACCAGAGCTCTCACCAGCTGAAGCCAGCTAGTGACTGCAGGCACTGGGCAGTGACTGCCTACTGACTAGGCATGTGGGCAAGCCAGCACCAACTGGAAGTGCACTTACAACCCTTTGCCACCTTGTTTCCTTCCTGATGTATCTGAGAGTTACATCTACATTTCAGATGACAAGGAATGAAAAAACCTACCTTCTGCAACCTGCTGGCAACATGAATGTACCTGTGTTGCCTAGAGAGACAGAAGTGACGGGGATGTGGAACATATGCAGGATGGAGGACTCTACTCTCTGGACTCCCTCCATGGTGTTTTACAGATTTTGCCATGCCCATGGATGGTGGGTCATGGTGTGTCAGAGAATGATGCTGTCACACAGCTGGGTGAAGCTAAGGGGCTGCTCCTTTGTGTGTTAATATGAAAAAGCCCTTTTCCAGGAAGACATAAATGAGGAGGGTCTGCAAAGCCAATGAAAAGTACTGTTTTTTGGTGGGCTTGCATTGTTTTTATATTCTCCCAGGTATCTCATTAGAAATGCATTAAAATGAGACAATTAGCTGCAACTGAGAATTTATTATGCTGCTGCATCAAAGTACTTTGGACTACTTCACAAATACTGAGCTGAGTGATTGTATCTATCTCTACTGTATGCCACAATGGCAATGCACAAAGGTGAGGGTCCTCCGAAGATATAGTCTGTAATGAGGTAAGGAAATGAGTGTTTAAGTAGTCTAATTATAAACAACATACATAAACTAATGTGATTAGCAGTGGCTTGAATGGCTTTTTTATTATTATTTGCCACTTGCTTCCATTCCATTTCCTTTTTTTCCAGGAAATGGGAGTCCTCGCAGTTTCCATTCAGTTTGGTTGCAGCATAGGTACCCTAATAATCAAATAAGAAAAAGCAGAAGCAATATCCATTCAACAAACAAACAAACAAACAAACAACAACAACAAAAAAAAATCACCACCACCAACAAAAAAACAGTTCAAAAGCCCTTGTGCTTCTTAAAAATGGAAAATGTCATCCAGAAACCACCTGACAGTTGAAGCTTCCTCCATAGGTCTCCTCTGGCCTTGTTTCTTCTCTTATCTCTGGAGCAGAACTCGGGTCTCAGCTGCTCTCTGAACCAAAAGTATCAAGACCAGCTTTTCCAGGTCAAACCTACTATGCACGACAGCCAGACCCAGTGTGTGTTGCACTCACACCATGGATGATGCCCTCCTTGGGCACACGTGTGCTGGATTCCTGCAGGCAGAGCCACCAATGCAGAGTGCAGGACCTTTACCTCTCCCTGCTCTGAGCAGCGATGTACCACTTTTGCACATCTGCAGCATGCTACTGCTGCTTCTGCCTCCACAGCTCTCTACTGCTGGGTGTGGGTTTGCACCCCAGGAAAGGAGAGAAAGAAATAAGAAGAGCAGTACTGCAGGTGAGTGGAGGAGAGGATTTCTGATTAACTTTTTCACAGACTTTATTTGATGGTTTATTTGAGAACGTATCGGTTCCAGTTTTCATAACAACGCGTTTTTCCTCGACAAGTGCTGATTTCATTTTATATAGTTGTCTAAATAGTTATCACATCTCTAAAGCTGCTAGCCAGAAATGACTCCCTGGTGTGCCAGATCCAGACCTTCCAGTAATTTGTGTATGTAAATTCAGATTATTATCAGGTTCACACGTAACAAAATGAAAGAGCATATACAAATTATCTGCATAGAAATCTCCATAAGATATTCACATGTGCAAAATTAATGTTTCTTGCTTGTATAAATGTCTGAACATGCAAGATCTATCAATCAATCTCTCGTGTACCCACACAGCTCAGAAGCATGTGGCAGTGAGTCCTAACATCATCTTCCAGTAGTTCATAAAATGTGATTGCTGACAGAAGCTGATCAGAATTGAGAACTGAGAACTGTTACGACCAGTTCTTTGCCACTGTGAGTCTAAAATGTCCTTTTTTTCTTTCTTTCTTTTTCTTTTTTTCCTGCTATGAATTTTACTTCTGTAACAGTCAACTTAACTATAGAGATCTGGGAATTAGCAGCCAAGGACTGTTCAGCGCGGCATGATGCTTAATGCAATTAGCAGAGTTAATAAAATGTTGGACAGGTGCCTCATACCAGGGGAAAAAAGGCGTTGTTCTCACTTGCTTAGGATCAAACAGTTACATTACCTTATTTCCTTTAAGAAAGCATTCTTAAAATGGAATGAAATGAAGAACAAAATCACTGACCCGTTACTGGCTGAATTCAGCTTCCTTGTTTTCTACTTCCAGGGTAAGATCTTCAGAAAACAATATGAAAATGCTTGCAGAGGGGCACACATGCAAAAGGTGTGCCAAAAGAGACAAAGCCTGGAGACAGTTACCCTGGAATATCTGAGGAATGACTTGAAGTCAGCTCTGACTGCAACAGAAGTCAGAGCAGAACAAATTTACTGTTCCTCCTCCTTTTAACAAAGCTCATCTTCGGAAGCCATACATTCAACAGCTTAACATCTGGAAAGATGTTAAAAAATGAGTCAGTGGGAGACAGATGAAAAATACTGATGTGTAGAACTGCAGGAAGAAGGTCTTCATGCTCCTGCTGGAAGGTCCATGAAGTGTAAGAAAAACAAGGACATAGTAAGGTAAGCATGCTAATCTACTCATACGATTCTGTGAAAGTCATTTGCAGTCCACAGTTGTCATGCTGGTGCTGCCGGTGAATATAACATGGGAGAGTGACTTACTGAAGGCCTGGGCTGGGAAGCTGGCCTTTGCTCACAGGACTGTAGCCACCCTGGGCTAAGAGAGTTCCCTAATCCCGCTTATCTGTAGTATTTACACTCCTCACAGCACCCAAGTGTCAGCAGGTATAAGGGCAGCCACGTTTCAGCTTTGAGTCATCAGGGGAAGCAGTCAGGTCCAGGGCCTGTAGGGACTGGAAATCGTAACCTGGGGTTGGCTGCGTGTGCTCTGCAGGATGATTTGGTGGGCTTGATCCATTTTCCTCACATACACACATAAAACACCCACACATCTGGCTTGTATTAGCGTGCCCTCATTGGCAATTGCTCTAAAGACAAACTCATCTGGGAAGAACTGGAGTGTCTGAACCAGCTGCAGCTTACCCAGCCTGTGTAGAGCACAGGTAGAGCGAGGGAGCAGCAGAGGACCTGTGCTGTCATGCTCAGCCAGCTCTGGGCATCCTAGCGGCCAATCTGACAAGGTGCCATGCTTCCAGAGAATAGCATTTCCTGAGCATCTGCAATAACCTTTTGTTTGTAAATCTGAAATGCCATGCCCTCTTTTCCTACGCCTAGCCCAGTCATTTTGCTTTTCCAAGGATGTATACTTTCAGAAATAAATAAATGAACACCATCCTTTATTTTCACTATTTGGGAGCCAAAGGCATCCGTCAAAGTCACAGCTCTCTAATCGTGGGGCTCGGGGAGCTGGAAACACAGGGCCTTTCCCATACACCGTGGGTCTGCAGGGAGGCAAGGACAGGGTTTGGCTGCAGTCTCTGCCTCGAGCAAGGAGGGGCTGCGCGAAAGGTGCACGGGGAGGATTCTGATCAGCACAACTGCCAAAGCCAATTACCAAGAGGAGGACGCTATAATTATATCAGGGAACAGCTGTACTTCATTAGGAGCCCTCGCGGGGCGGCTCGATGCTCGGCCACGTACGCACGGCCGCTTTACGCCTTTCCTCGCCTTCCTTCTCTGCCCGAGCTCTGGCACGGCCCCGGGGCGCTGCAGCTGCACCTGCCCCGCGGGCCGCGCTCGCTGTCTCGCAGCCGGTCCCGTGCCGGACGCGGCGGGCAGGCGGCGCTCTGCGGCCCGGCTGCGCTGGGGCTCGGGGCGGTGCGGCGCGGGCTGCTCTTCCTCCTCCTTCTCCTCCTCCTCCTCCTCCTCTTCTACCGTCGCCGCCTCCTCCTCCGCGGATGCGGCGGATCGCGGGGCGGCTCTCGCCCGCAGCGGGCTCCCGTCGCCCCACCGCCCCCATGGACAGCAGTGGGGGCAGCAGCGGCCGCGCGTAGCTCGGTGAGTAGCCCCGCTCCCCGCCCCCCAATACCGCGCTGCCGCAGCTCCGCGTCCCCCTCCCGCGCTCCTCTTGCCTTTCCTTCCCACCTAAAAACCCGGCGGTGCTCCGTGGGTGCTGGCGGTGGGGACCCGCCCGCCTCTGCCACCTGCTCCCGGCTCCCTCCGGGCGCTGCGGAAGCGATTCCCCGCGGGCTGCTCTCGTACGGCTCTGGCGGCTCGCACCGTCCTGCCTCCCTCTGCTCGGAGTCCTGGGCTGGGCTCCCCGGCAGCTGTTCCAGGCAGGGACTTCAGCGCTGTCAGTCCGAGAGTTATTTGCTTTCGGCTAAATTTAATTTAAACTGACTCCGCGGTCGTAAGGAAAGCTCAGGGAAAAATGTCAGTTTGTGAATTGTTTTGCTTAGCTCGGATTTAAAGATCTCTTTCCGTATATCTGGTAAGGATTTATTTTCATAAAATGATTTTGCGGTGTTTTATTTGCTCTTGGAATTTAACAGTCCTCCTAGGCAAGCCAGGTTTGGTGGAAGCTGAATTCATCAGCTCCGAGGCACCAGCAGTGCCCTTGGTCGTAACAGGTGCAGTGTGCATATTCTTATGAACAATGAAATGGTTTCAGCATTCAGGTTTATTTGTATGCAGTGCATTTCTGTGGCTCTGAAGAAATTGTCATGCTATGTTATGTCAAAGATGTGCTTACAGCAGGAGCGCGTCCGTAGCACCTAATTACCAGGGCATGAGGGCAGCTGCACTGCCCATCAGCACGGGCTTTGATAGCCTGGGTGACACAGCGTAGCTTGGGGGATTTGATGCTCTGTGTTGGTGCTGGCTCTCCGGGATGACCTGGTACAATGTGAAACTAAGAGGTTAGGGGGAACAGAGAAGGGTGGAGGAGGAGCTGTGCCCAGGTTGTATTCTCTGGACCTGATGGTCCTGTAAGGCGTTTTCCTGCCCCTGAGATTTCCAGGCAGGAGGGTTGGTACACCTCGTGTTGTTGCTAAAACCTAAAATACTGATGTGTGTATTGCACAGAAGATATTTCCTAGTTCAAAAGAATGTATTAGAGTAGATGTAACAGAGCCTGTATTTCAGAAGCTCTATTTGAGACCACAATCCAGAGTGACACCATGTCAGTAATTGATTTAATGGGAGTCATTCTGGACTTAGATCAGAAGGAAATTAGACTGGAAGTTTAATTGCTTTTTCTAAGCCAACAGGTCTATTCCAGCAAGCCTTGCCAGGCTCAGCCCCTGCTTTAACTGCTCTGTGGTGCAGCATCTCCTCTTTTGCACAGAGCAATGCTCCTTGCCACTGCTTTCCAGGAGTGCATTGTCCTTGCTTAGTTTATTATGGATGAGAGGAGTGGACTGCTTGGGCTAAAGAAGGGTTGGGTAAAGGGGTGATATGGGGAGTGATTCACTTTTTTATCCTCAAGTTCTTTCTGAATTCCATGGAAGACATGGTAGAGCGAAGTATGAGTCAAAATCCTAGCCGGAGAAACATTGCTAGCAATGAAGGATCTGTTAGAGGAGTCCTCCTGGGTGATGCTACAGAACAAAGAGAAGGCACTGGAGATGTCAGAGTGGTTTTAGCTTGTTGTCAGAGATGTTCTGACACTGCACAAGCTTGAAGCTGTGCCTTGCTACTTACCATCCATCATGAGAAGTGATGCTGCTGCTTTTGGGAGTCACAGTGGTGTCTTCTGGGTCCCTCTCCCAGGGATTTCCCCCCTGCTGGGCAATAAGTGTATTTTGTGGTGTTCTGTAGTACCTACAAGCCTTGGGATGGCGAAGTGTCTTGCAATGGGAGACAAAACCAGCATTTCTACTGCTGTGCTGACTTCGCCTGGACATCTTGCAGCCTCACCCAGCAGTGTAATTTCATCCCCTGTCAGTTTTGGGTTAGGGGAGGTGAGGGTAGGAGTAAACTTCTGTCTGCTCTGAGGCACAGCATTTTGTATAGTTCTAATTCGGTCAGCCAAGGAAGATAATTACCTTGTTAACCCTTTGGAAATGACTGCTATAGCTCCCCCTGGTTTATTAAGTTAAAAGTGGTGAGTGCTGTTGCAACACAGTGCACCTCGCAAGAAGTCATTAGTTGAGAAAACATTTCTACTATACCATAAATCACTTCACCTAGGATGCTCAGTTGAAAGAACTTAGTGTTATTTAATAAATTTGGGGGTAATAATCTTAAAACACTTTTCAAAAATCCCTTGAGATAGTCAAGAGCCTTATTTAGTGAGCATGTTGTGTGATTTGTCCTTCTCACATTGCTGGCGAAGCATGATGCTGCTGTGAGTAAGCTGGGTAATGTTTACAGATCTGCTGGAGCAATCAAGCACTGGATAGTCGTCCTTTAATTGCCTGAGGCTTTTCTTGCTATGTGTGCTTGTTGAACAGAGTTTTGAAAATCATCTCTGGAAGTCAGTTATTTGTTTATGCTGCTGACACTGATCTGGAGAGGGATACGTCTGTGCTGTAGTTAGGAACGCAGCTTGAAGCGCTTTTTGTTCTCCAGCAGTGCATCTGTGACCACGTGCAGCTCAGCTCAGCTCACCTGATGCTGTGAGAACCTTCAGCTGTGCTGGGTTCACCTGTGCCAAAGTGCTGCCGTGTCCTTGCTGGAGTGATTGAGGCACCTGCAGGGAACCAGGAGACCCTTCTGCACCTCCTGACCAGCCAGTGTAGGAGGTTGCATAGCCCCAGGCCGTTATCTTGGCCAGGAGTTCAGCACGATTTAAGAATGAGTCAGATATTTCACAGAAACAAGGCAAGAGAGATGAGTGTGTGCTTTAAACAAACAAGGCTTTAAGGGGAGAGAGGGTCAAAAGCTTTTTGCTTAGCGTTTATGTCCTCTCTGATGTAGAGGGCTGAGGAAATGATGCTGCCCATGCCTGCTGCAAGGCTTGCAGCGCTTGTGAGCTCCTGCTGGCAGTGCCTGTCTGCTGGGAGAACCTATTCTCTCACTGCATGCAGTAATTAATAGGCTTAGGAAATTGATTCATAATCATAAGTTTGAATGTATGTGAAGGGTTTCCTAGAAAATCTTGTTTGTTTATTGTTCCACCTTTCCTTGCTCAAGGATGTTTTCTGCTTGAGCATACTGCTCGCATGCTCTAGGGTGCTTCTTTCCAACAGCATCGTGTTGGTTATGTTAGAAAGGGTTTGTCTCAACTAACTCACCCAGATGCTTTTCCCACCTGTGTGTTTCTTCAGTGATGCAGACATCCAGCAGGTGCATAGCAGAGGCCTTTCCCCTGCTGGTTGAATGTTTACTTGGGTCCTAAGTATATCTTTGGGCAATTTGTTTTGGAGCTGGGGAGCACTTCTCTCTTTTACTCTCTATAAATCCAGAGAATTTGAGCATATGATTAACATTAACCATGCGAATATTCTCCCTGGACTCATTTTTTGGATTGAAGGCAGTGCTCAGTATGTTGAGAGGATGAAGCCCACAACCACTAAATACAGGGAACTGATCTGCTGCTGTGCTTGTCTGCAAGCATATATGACGTGAGTGCCTGGGTTTATGTCTGTCTGCCTGCCCAAAATCCTTCTGCCAACTGCAGTCTTGATGTTCCTTATCTACAATGTGCTTGCAAGCATTAGGAAGCCTTTGTGATGCCGCTGGGATGTGTTGTTATTCCCATTTCTCAGACAGATGCTGAGAGAACTTGGTGATCTGCAGAGGCTGCTGTGTGTCACTCAGAGCTGGGCATGGAATCTGCAGCTTTGCATACCTGCCCTGTAGGACAGGGAAAGCAGCAGAGTTCTGTGGCAGCACTTGGTTGAACACTGCCAGCTTTTAGCTGTAAGCACGCTCCCCAAATTTCCATCCCACAGCCTCCGAAGTTTGTCATATCATCTACTGGACCAGATTCCAATCCAAAATACAGTCCGTATGCAGGAGCTCACAATGGCCTGTCGAGGAAAATAATGTCAAATATAATTTTTCTTTTATCTGCTCTGTCTTGCTATAAGGAGAGCTGCAGACTGGAGGTTCCTTTAACCTGGATGGTCACATCTTAGACTGGGGGGATCGTTTCCATCTTCTCTCCTGTAGGTGCAGTGATGGTTGAGTTCTTGCTGATTTAAAAAAAAAAATATTCAGAATACCTCTATGGAGTGGAGAGCCTGAGTCTAGCATGTAAGTATAGGCACACTAGGCGTGTATGCCTATGAGCTGGCAAATGAATCCGTTTCCAAATCTCAAGTTTGCTTAGTGTTATGATGCGGAATACTGAAAGCCAAAAAACATAAAACCATGACACGCTTCTGGCTTCTTCTTTTTCTCCACGGCGTTGTTTTGCTTCGTTTCCTGAAGTTCAAGGGATTTCTCAGAAGCAAACGGGTGAATGTCAGCTGCGGAGGGCTGTGCTTTGTGCTGATGCTGTGTGGCGGTGCAGAGATGAGGGGTTGGGCGCAGCCTCTATGCTGCTCTGCCCTTGGTCAACAGATCCCTCCTGTGATGGGGAATGTCAGCGTCCTGGGGAGCTGTGGTGGCTGGGCAGGCTCACACTGCATTCAATAACCACGATGAAGGCGAAGCTCTCTGTTTTGAAGCTTTCCTTTGGGAAATGTGATTCATGAAAACATAATATTTTGTGACTGGATTGACTAGAAGTGCCGTATAAGCCAGGTGATGCATCTGAAACAATTCTTCAATCTCCTGCAGGACAGACATCTTGTATACCTGTGCATGCACAGAGGTGGGAAGGAGAGACGAGCACTGATGGGGAGTTTACTGCTGTTCCATGCTTTGTGAGAGACCCACAGTCATCCTGAGCTTCCTGTGTCTGCAATGGCATCTTTTCCTTTATCCTTCATAGGGAACCTGTGTTCTTCTCAACTAACACTATGGAATCATAAATGACCCAATCAGCCTTCATCACTGCTCGTTAGATTGGAAACTTGATTAGTTAATAGCAGACCTGTTCTTCCTTTCTGTCCCTACTGCCGCTAAGCTCATGGCATTTACGGGCAGACTTCTTAGTCATTAATATTCTTTGTATTCTTCATCTTTGGCTTCAGAAAAGAGAGCCTTTCATCTTTTGCCTTGCTTTGTTTTTCAGAAGGAGCCAATTTTGACTGGAGGAAAAAAGAAACCAAAAAACATTTATCTGTAGCTTTCTTAGAAGCTTCCAAGCAGTCTCCCCTGCTGACTTTGTACTTTCACAGTAGACAAACATTGACTTTGTTTCCTCAGTTTGACACAAAATATAGCTGGTTTTTTGTTTTTTTTTTTTTTGTTTGTTTTTTTTTCTCTTGGTTTAACTTTTTGGTTACATCTCAGCAGCTTGGCAGGACAGTATTAATTAGCAGCTATGGTGTATTTCCCTGGAATTCCCAGTCTTTCCACAATGTTTCCATTAGGCTTATAGTCCATACAGCCCAATTGGTGTAAGGAGAGCATAGGCATCTGAACTTAGAGGTACTGCCCTGATTTGGAGCCTAAATGATTATTGTGATTGCTCTGCGGGTTCTTGTTTGGTTCATTAAAAATTGCTGATGTATGCCAGGGGTGAAATGTGTGTGGACAAGTCCAATAATAAAGCGTGTTCCTCGGGTAGGGAGTGCTTTCTCTTCATCACTACGTGCTCACCAGTTATAAGGGGTCAAACCTGGAGTCTTTGCTAGTCTGCAGAGCTAGCAAAAAGGAAGCGGCAGAGGCACAGCAGTTAACTTCTGATCATGTGGAGTCTTGCAGCCCAGTTCTGACACGCAGGACCAAAAGGAAAAAGCTTCTGGCCTGGGCTGTGTTTGGTTTTGGTACAAAAATCACTTGAGGTTTGCTACATGCTTTTTTTGGCTGTGCCAGCATTCGTATCCATTCTGCTCAGGTTTCCCCACTCCTAGTTCAGTGCATGTGAATGCGATCATTAAGTGTGATTATCACATTTTTTTACCTATTTAAAACTCTCTGGCTGTGAAATTCCAAAGATTCTAATTTAAGCTATAAAAAAAAAAATAAATTAATGTGCCATCACTTACACATTTCATGGCTCATTTCCTGATTACAGCAACTTTGAATATGTACATACAGTCTGTTCCAGTGCATGTGCATAAACATCATACAGCATGTAGGGTCTGGTCATTGAGGCTTGGATCTCTCGTTCCAGAGAATTTATTGTCTACAAATCAGAGCAGACAGAAGAGAAAGCCACAGGTGCAGGAAGCTGCAACTTTCCGTGCTGGTGCAGGCAAAAGGCAAGTTGTTCTGTGGGTCTGTGCTCAGCAAGTCTGGGAAGAGCAAAGAGAACTACAGAGGTATTCTGATATTTCCCATCACTTCATTCAATTCTGTCATCTTATTCAGACAGAAACTCTGCAGACCTTTATCTGCATGCAGAGAAGAGTTTGAGATAGCAGCTACGTGGGTCACTTATGATTTTGCTGTTAGGGTGATACAGTATAAAATAATTCACCAAGGTTAGGGATGCAGCTGCAAACAGTGGATCCAGCAGAACTCATTGGGTTGGAAGTACAAAGCTTTAAGATGGGTTGGTTGGGTGCCTTTTACTTGGGTAATATTTTCCTATTTTCCATCCAGCTGTCTAACAGCAGGAGCTGCCACAAGTCCACAAGTGGCTTTGATTTTTGGAGATGTTTGGGCATTTCTGACGTGACCCTTCCCCTCCACGCTGTCACCTGGGTCACAGACACAGTGGGATTGTGTGTGTTTTTTTCTCAAAGGTCAAGGGTAAGCTACAATACCTATTAGCAGGAAAAAAGCACAGTGAAAGACGGATGAAGTAGTTAATTTCTCTTATTGACACTTTTGGGTCATGGCAAGTGACCACAGAGACCTGATCTGACAGAGTCAAGTAGTTCTATGCTGGAATGTTTTTAGTGATTGCTTCAGTTTTGTGTGGGGCTTTTGTGTGTGTTTTGTTTTGGAACTCAGTTTGTTCCCTCAATAATGCTTGCTGCATCAAAAGTGCCCAATGCAACCAAGGCAGGAAGCCAAGCAAGGTTTGGAAGATCGCAGCTTAGAATGCTCTTTATTTCCTCCTCTTCAAAATACATCATTATGATAGTGTTAAGTATGCTAAACCTGTGGCCTTGCAGATACTTCAAAACTGGCTGAAGAATTTGGGGCATGTGAGCAGTTCTTCAGAAGTCAGGGGCAGTCTCTGAGCCTGGGTATTTGCAAATTAAGCATGAGGGCTGCTGGCTACTAAGGGTAAAGACTTTTTTTCTTACCACCCTGTGGTGTACCTGGCTCTTTAGCCCTGTGTGAGCTGTCAGATATGAATGTTTGTTTCTGTGAGGTGAACAGACTTTGTATGAATTTAGGATGGGTGCTGAAAGCAAGGTGTGGAGTATAGCAAGGAGGGATGTGAGCCTGGGGAGAGCTTTCTGATCCTTACTGCTTCCATGGAGGCTGCCAGCAGCACAAGCCTCCTGTGCACGTCAGGGATGGGATTTGTGCTTTCATTCAGTGTGTGCATATGTTATACGTGTAACAGCCATCTAAAATGCTAATTTCAATTGCTTTAAAACACCCTTGATAAAACTTCATAAAAGGCAGAGTAGCTGCAGTTTATTACTCGGGTGCTAGAGGTGGCTTGGTTCCTTTGGATCCTTCTGTTTGTCTCCAATGAGAAGCTGTTCAGGAGGTGATAGCAAAGCCCTGGTAGCACATATTACGTAGTGTACACAGTTGGAAGAGCATCAGCTTGTCATTTGCAGTCTTATTTCTTAATGTGGTGTAGTAAATAATAAATGTACACAAACTCCTATGGAGCATTTCATTCATAAGCTGCCAGGCTGTGGTATGTGTTTTGAAATGCTGTTTTGGGAGCTGTGTTTTCTGGGGTAATTTCATTAACTGATACTAAATGTTTCTCAAATCCGTACAGATCAGATGAGGAGCAGCTATTAGTGATCCTGCTAATAAAAAGCATTTGTGTTTTGTTTTGTTTTTTGTTTTTTTTTTTGTCATTTTGTGGAAGATCTTTTGTGCAAAACCCTTTTGTTTTTTATTGCATAGCGATTAGCTGTTATTAATTCATGTCAGGAAGATCATTATTGGCAAATTGGTGTGCTGAGTGGCTTGGAAGCAGATGCCACCACATCATCTAGGCTAACAAACATTCGAGGAGAATGTGCAAGAGGTCCTTATGAACAGGGACGGTTACAATAAAGCCCTTCTCTTGGCCTTACTTGTGCCATTCTCTTCTGGGCTACAGCAGTGTTAACAGCTGTGCAGTTTGTGTGTTAGAGCAAGTATCTTGCAAAGGGGAACCACAAATGACAGCAGTATTATGATTAAAGGGCAGTCAGTACTGATGGTGAGCCCAGCATAAAATACAAATCTGGCTGTGGTTAGGAGAGAATGTGCCCAACTAATAAGCAGCTTAACTTGGTGTATTATTGTGAAATAGAAAGAAGCATGAAATATGTGATGTGAATAGTAGGCTGGCTTTCCTTGTCACTTCATATTTATGTTCCTGGAGCTCTCCTGGCTTCACCAGGGTTACAGCTCAATGACACCCGGCTGAGTGAGAGCTGGAGTTCCACTTCTCAACACTTTTTTTTTTAATAGCACAGCAGTATAGCTGGCGTTCTCTGTTACAGCTTAGATTTGGAGATTTCTTAACAGACAAAATGCAGTCAGTAAGAACTAGTTGGTTCACAAAATGTTTTTTCCTGATCAGATGCTAACGCTGCCACTTGATGCAGCTCTGCTAAAGTGACCTAATGTTCTCTTGGTAATGGGAGATGGATTGGACCATTAAAGTCTGCTTTCAGCCAGATATATTAGCAAATACTAAGACTTGATCCACAGCTCTTTGCTGTCAATAAATGAGCAATTGCTGTCTACATAACATAAGATCTGGTAGAGGTTTGAGCTTTTAAGAGATGGAGAGTGCTTGTCAGTTAAACTGAGATAAACCCAGAGTCTAGTTCTCATCCATTGGAATTGTTCAAAGTTTGTTCTTCATGGAAAACAGACTCCTGCCTTCTGTGTTTAGCAGGATGAAATGAGCTCTTCCACATCAGCATTGATTGCCTGACAAATGTTTGATAGATGGATTTGCACAACCACTGAACAAATACTACTGAACTACTTTAAGTCACTTCCTTGTTGTTTCTGTTACAGGTAGACAGGTTTTCCTCCTGTGCATGGAGTTGTCATAAGGTTGTTGTCTCTCCTCCCTACCTGGCATGCTTCTTTTTGAGCCACATCCCGGGGTCTCAAAAAGAAAAGCCCATTGTACAAGGCTGTGTGTCTTACGGCTGCTTCTGTAAGCAGCACGAGAAATCTGAGGGTCCGTCTTGAACACCTTCTATTTTGATGTTTTGACAAGGACCGTTTAAAGCTCTTATGGCAAGTGATTTTTATGAGCATGTGTGGAGTGGAATGTGTAGTGCTTGAAGTGGTGGGGAGTGGGAAGACGCGTGACAACTGCTTTGTGTAAGATGATCGGTGTTTGGAGGAACAAATGGTGCTTTGAGATGACAAATGGAGCAGCGGAGGTGCAGCTGGGCTGGCCGGGCTGCTGCCGTGGAAGCGCTGCTGAGCAGCTTCATGGCAGTTTCTGCTGTGCTAAGAATAATAAAAATGCGTTTGCTCTCAGTGTATGAAAGGATTTTGAATGCTGGTCAGTATAAACTGCTTCCTGTTAGATCTGAGTTTTGTTGTAAATTGGTGCTGTAAATCCAATTGATTTAATTAAACCAGGTTCCAGGTCCCTGATGTGCGGACTTCTCAAGTAGTAATTTTATAATTGCAAGATTCTTAGGCAAATAAATGGCCTCTCTTTTCTTGCCTGCTGGGTGGGGTGTCTGGTGATAATTAGTACATTTATCAAGGCGTCCTCCCCTGCTAGAGACGGGCTGTTATCCACTTTTGATGGCCGGAAACAGTGGGGCAGTGAGATTATGGGACTTGTCTAAGGGTGCTGTGTGATGTAGCAAAGAACGAGAGTGTAGCGCTGGCTCCCTGGAGCCATCCTGCTCCCCTGAGTCTTGCATCACTCTTCCTTTGGCCTGTCTTGAGCCTTTGCTGTCCCTCAGGAGGGTGGACAAACACCACACACCTGGCACTGTGCCCTGCACCAGGCTCCCGAATGCAGCCGGAGGAGGGGTGTGCTGCCCCGTCCCATCAGTAACTTGGTCTGCTCCCCATGTTTCACTGAGGTTGCTGTGGAAAGTTGTTTTTATTGGAGAGCCTCCTCTGTAGCTTGAAGATGGATCATGATTTTTCCATTGGAAAAAAATGAGACTCAGCAAACATGGGTGTGCAAATAGTCTTCCAGCATCTGAGTGACGATGGGAACTTGGTGTTTGTTCTCCTCCAGGTGCAGTTGTGCAGTTCGCAGACAGCCTCGGGGACCTGGGGAACTTGCACTGATGTCACTGAGAAAAATGCATCTGGTCCGAAGGCAGGAGAAGCCAGCAGCTTCCCACAGGGGTGGGGAGGGGAGCTGAACAACTGTAGGGAAAGTAATGAATACTGCTGTTTCAGTAAGCAAGTCTTGTTCTTATGCTGCCTCCAAGGGATAAGGTGTTTGGGAGAGCATCACTTGGGCCTTTCATTTGGTTTTGGCCATAGTCCCCAAGGTGACTAGAACCTAGAGCAGAGGAGGGGAATGAGTTTCCCCACTTTCTTTCCCATTTACTTCAGATGATTCCTAGTTTAAAATATTGAAAAGTTGGTTTTGGTTTTTTTTGTGTGGTTTTTTTTTTTTTTTTTTCTGGCAGAGCAGAAAGGGGTTGGTTTCAGTATTAGCGATAGAAGAGATGTTTTTGCAAGGATGTGAGCTAATGTGAAATATCTGAATAAATGCCAATGGAATTTTTTTCTAAAATACTATTAAAAAAAAAAAAAGTAAAAAAACAAGGGGAAAAAAAAGTAACCTGATAAAGAGTTGCCTTAGTCTGGCCCTGAATGGGTATTATTGCTGTCAGTGAGCAATGTGCAAGCATGAAGAATTGAGGTTTTGGTATCTCACCTGCTTGGGCTGGGAGCCTTGCAGCGATCTCCTGCTGTTGGCATGCTGGGGAACCGGTGCTGGTTTCTTGGCTTCCTCCTCATGAGATGTTGCACGCTGGTATCACACTGCTCTGCTTGGGCTTGGGTTTTTTCACTTGATTTTGAACATGTTGGCCTCCCTCAGTAGTTAGGTTGAACGCAGCATTAATTCCTTCTCTAATTGTTCATCAACAGCTAACATCACGACAAAACCACTCTACATCAATTAGCTACACACCAATTAAGAACATTTAATTGGACAGGCATCTGAAAGGTTACTGCTTCCTCAGTCTGGGAGTGCGTTAGCAGATCAGCACGTGCAGCTAACCTTGCTTAGTCTCAGCCTTGCACTAATAAGCAAAATCACTCATTTCCTCACTTAGAAATATTTGACCTTTAGCCACAAAAGTATATTGAGGAGGTGACTTAGATCATGGCAGGTTGTGTTTAAAGGCTCACTTAGTCAATATATAGATCTTATTTATATGCATCTTTAGCTCATTCATATTACTACTAATTATTGTGCTTGAAAGATGAATGACAGTAAAATCTTTGGAAGAAGAGAAGTTTGTTTGTTGTTATTCTGACGAGACCAGAGAAATCTGTATCCCTGAATCAACTTCTAAAGCTACCTCAATTGGTATTTTTTTCCTAAAAACAAAGATGCTGTCAGCACAAGTCACCGTTTCACCAAAAGGGTCATTTACCTTTCATAGAAAATAATAAAGAGCTGCATAAATATTCTTCATAAGTTGCTTCTGGATTGTATTAGTGAAATATGTCAGTGTTTGTGGTGTGTGCAGCCCCATGTTTTATGACACCACTTGAAAAATGCAAGACATTCATATGAGTTATTTGGAGCATGGTGACAAGGCTGACATAGCTGGGTATGGAAGAGCATTTCCAGGCTTACAGAGAAGAGAGGAAACACAAGTCATCAAACATTGCCAGTGCTGGGAGAAAGCAGACATCAGCCCTGGTGTTGTTAGGAAGATGTCTGCAGAGTACTGCAGGTCTGTGGGTTTGTTTTCCAGCATGACCTGTGCCTCTGGTGGGACTGTTTGCTCACAGGGATGGCGAGATGGTTATGAAAATCTCTTCTGTGTGATGACTTCTAGAGGCTTGGCAGTAGGTTTTTTTGATTGCTGTGTGATACTGGGGCTCCACTATAACTATCTCCCATCTGTGGCTTGGCTGAGCTCCCTGGGCAACTGGGTGTGTTACCAAGACGCCATGCTGAGCAGAGCACTAGAAAGGTAGACAGAGACACTTCTAAGAAAGGTTGTCTTTGTGTCTTTGACCTCTTGAGAAATCTAAGCTTCCACTTGACGATGCTTACTAGTGAATCTCTATGCATCCGATGCCTTGCATGCCAGAATGCAACTCCGAGAAGAATGAAGTAATCAGTGGGCAAGCTGAGCTTGACTTTGGGTCGTGAAAAGCAGCATGCCTTGGGCAGCTGAGGAGGTACCCCAGCATCCCTGTCATCTGAAGCAATCGTGCTGTGCCTTTCCTATCTGCCGTAACAATGGGGAGAGTAAAGAGCAAGGAAGGAGTGGCTCCTGCCTGCATCTCTGTGTGATTACATCAAATCCCTGTGCCTTCGCAGTATTATCTCCTTAAAATCTGTGTGCCTGACGCTTTTGCTTTAGCACAGTTGAATGCATTACCTTCCTGAGTTACAAAAGAAAAAGCAGGCACTCGCCAGCCTGCTGCAGAGCTATCTGGGAGGATCCAGAGCCAATCTCCCAACGGACAACTGCCGGTTTCAGTCCTCTCCTCTCATGTAGCTCACCTGAAAAAGAGCAATCTGTTGTGCAAAGGAGTTGCTGTATGTGAATTTGAGATACGACCTTTTGTCTTTCCAGCATTTTCTGTCTGCATCACTCCAAAAAGCGGTTGCAGTTTCCCAGCTTTGGACTCTGCCTCTGAAAACGCCCCAGCTGAGGGCTGGGAGTATTGATGCAGTGCGTGGTGTCTTTAGGTACAGCGCTCACAGAACAGCGGGTGACGGGATTGACAAAACCCACAGGCGGATGATTTGTACTGCAGACAGCAGCACAAAGTGGGGGCTCTTTTGGTTAATGAATATTGAACTTCTCCTGTCTAGCAGCAAGTTGTATCCTGCTCTGCCAATGTGCCTCGTTGTGAGAGGCTGGGCTGCAGACGTGTTGCTTGTGAACCCATTAATTCCTGTCTGGTGGACGAGCGTTCTCCCAACAGGGCTCTGCTGGTCACCTAACGGTTGGTATCGTGCAATCTGCTTATTTGCTTTAGTTTCACAGTCTTATTTGTTTTTCTCCTGAAAGCTAAGAGTCTTTACTAGATGCTGGATGCTTTTTTGTAGCTGCCCGCATGGCATTTTGTACACAACAATATTCTGCTTTGGAAAGAATTGATGTCATAAATTTGTGCACACAGCAGTCCTTAAATTCAGTTCTATTTGTGGCATGGCTTCCAAAGGGCACATATGTCTCAGAAACATTGTGACTATTGCATGAAATGGTAATTTTAGTGCATGGAAGATCAGCTTCTGATTTATTTTTATTAGTGCAGATGAAAATTACTGTGATATTTCAAGTAGAGCGTAAAATAAATATCTCTAATCTCATTCCATGAGGAATGTTAACTTCCAATTTTATATTCCTTTCCTTTCCCAAGCCACTGTAAAATGCTTGGTATGTGACTTCAGTGTCTATTCTCTCGTGTTTATGTAGGAAGGTTTCTGTCTTTTCATTCTCATGTAAGAAATTTATTTTCATTTCTGTAGTGGTTTATGTATGCAACATGAAATTTCCAGTTCCTTTGATTGTGGAAAATGTCTCATTTTTGACCGGAGCACAGAAACATGCATTTATCCCAATGAACAAAGGCGTGTTAGGAAATGCTGGACGCTGCAGGTGAATTAAAAGAATACTGAAAGTGACAAAGCAAAGATTTGCTATTAGCAAAAATAGGGGAGCAGCCAGGACTTATGCAAAGGACTGCTTTTCATCTTCCTTGTATCACCCACAAGTGATGGGTGGCGTGGTCCTGATCAGCATCCAGGTAGCCTCCCAGAAGGCTGACTGTAAACTGGGGTGTGGGAATCATCTGGGGGCTCTAGCCTCTGCTTTGGCTCCCTGGTTATTTTGGTGTGAGCTGAGGGGAGGATAAGCCCTTTGCAGACTTGGGGCTGTGCCCTGTCTGCAGCGGTTTCATCTGCTGCCCTTGTCCATGCCGTGGGGTGGCTGACAGCACGAAGCCTGGTCTGCAAGTGGTGCTTCCATCTGCTGCCATCTCAGGGGTGGCGTGCTGTGGGAGATTGGAGTAAGGTATCCCAACTGCTACAACGTGCTTATCTACCCTTCTGGGGCTGTTCCATTTTCCTTAATGTGCCAAATCTGTGTTACCTGATAGTGCTGACATTGCTGATCAGATCACTGAAGATATAGTGATGATTCTCAGGGCGTGGCTCAATGATGCTGCTCTGAACCAAAGAAATAAGTGTGGATAAGAGGATATAAGTTGTATATAAGTCATAGTGTTTCCATCCCAAGTTAGCAAAAAGCACGGTTATAGCCCAGCCAGGGCTCTGTATCTGCATATGGGGAGATCAACGCATGGTTCTGTGATGTAGTCCTGTCTGACTATTGTGTAGAGAGAAAAGCTTCTACGAATGTTGGACAAAGTGATGTTGCAGAAGGGTTAATTGGTAACCTAACAGCATTGTGGGAATATAATAAAAGGTTTTGGAAAGAATCTTAAAGGATTCAAGTGTCTCTTAGAATATTAATGGAGATGTACACACGGGTATCTGCTTGCATGTGTGTAATTGTCAATGCAAAGCCTTTAAATTGGAAATTATTGGTACAGAAGCGAAGTTAAGGTTTAGAATGGATTTAGTTCAAACAGCCATAGGGAAAAGTCAGAGTATTAAAGCACTGAAAAGATGTCCTGCAGGGCATTCACTTCTGTATCAATATATTGATTATTCTGAAGATGGAGTGGGCACATACTTGGGCCTTCTGATAGGAGGAGACAATTTGGAGGAATAGGAAAAAGAACTGTTCACTAAGAAATCGATATTAATGTTTCTGCTGAAGATTTTGAGAGAGCTCTTTTTTTCTGTGTCTTCCTGTAGGGTAGGGACCAAGCGTAGCCTAAAGGTAAGGAGACCAGTGTGGTCTAAGACACCACAAGTGTAAGGAAAGCAAAGTCATTATTTGAAAATATTTATAATGGTAGGGAATCTACGCTGCTGAAATGACACTTCTGCTGTGAATAATTTAGTGGAATGAAAGTCAAGAGTCTGGTGTCCTGGTGAGTTGACATTGGCTGTTCATGGTGAGAGAGCACAGAGATGTTCTTGAAGATGTAAGGTTGTTGCTTATTATTCCAGGGCATAGCTTGAATGGTATTTCTGTGTTGGTAGCACATAGTCTGCCAAGGGGTATCGGTTGCTGGCCTAAGGAAGGTGTGAGGACACTGTCAGTCCCAAAGTCTTTTCTCACCTGGGAGCCCACCACGTGGACTGCCCCCTCAGGCTGTGACCTGTGCTAGTGTAAAGGGTTTGGCTGATCTTGCATCTTCTCTGTCAGTGTTCTAAGTGGTGCCTATGCCATGTCCCAGAGGGTTAAGGGTGTCAGGCATTGGGGACCACCAAGAAAACTGCTGTCAGTGTTGGAGGGGGAGCCAGTACGTGTTTGTGCTCCCCACTGCTGTATTGTCCACATTCTTGGGATGATAATGCCCAAATCAATGGACTTCCTCGCAGTGCTGGGGATGCTTGTCCCTTGCTGCCTGTACGCTGCAGTGCAGCACAGTGCCCAAATGCTTGAGCTAACTCCAGACAGCACATAGTGCAGTTTGCTGTTTACTGAGTGCGCTGTGGTTTTAAGGAGCTGAGAGGGATAGAGAGACGTGCTGTCTGCATGGACTGGTGCAGAGTACAGAGCCAGTCCATGCCTCTGTGCTGCAGAGCATGCATGTGCCCTGAGGCTCCTATGTTCACAGCAGGCAACTCATCCCTGTCTCTCGAGATTTTGTGTAAAACTTCAGGCACAGCTACAGTGTTTTCTTTGGCTGCTTGGGCTTCATCTTTGACTGCATGGATTCCTCTAGGAGAAATCATTGTATTTAAGGATTGCTTGGTGTCTGCTCGCAAATAAACTGCTTGTATTCCAGGATGAAAGTATTCTTGGAATACTTATTTTAGTGCAGACTCTCCAGTGGGCAGTCTTTTATTCCAGAATAATGGGCCGTTCTCCAATTTAACATAATGTACTTTGTAAGGGTAAGTCTGTAGTTAGCAGTGCAGGAAATACACTCATTTACCAAATCTCATTAGTTAAATAGAAACTGGCTTCTCTCTTGCAGTGCATAAAACATCATCCATCATGAAAAGTAGCTCCTTAGTTCTAGGATTGATCTTTGATTTTTATGAGTGATTCCTTCTGGATATTAAAAGTGATTTATTTTTTTTTTTTCTGCTACTTTTTTTTTTTTTTTTTTTTTTTTTAAACAGAAAAAGGGACCTCAGCTTTAGGAATTATGGCTTAAGCTGCTAAGAATTGTCTGGCAACTCTGTGCTTGCTGCCAGGAAGCTGTTACTGTGTTCAGGACAGTGCGTCTCTTCCATTTGATGTAATATTCTACGTGATGAAAAAATAAAGTAGCTTTTTTTTCCTTCCATGTGTAGCCTTCCCCCCCCTTCCACTTCTGGGCAGCGTGAGATTAATCTTCTGGCTGCCAATCTACAGAGCTTTTGCCCAAGCCAGAGACACTTAGCAACGCCTGCATTGCACCAGCTGTATCAGACAAAACCCATCACCTTTGCTTGGCGGGCTTTATCAATATAACCGTGCAGATGCTTTTCCTCTGCTGCTTCGTCTTTGCTCCTAGCCTCGCTTCACTTTGTCATTTCCAGGTCACTTCCCTTGCCTTTGTCAGCATGTTTAGCATTGCTTCACTTACACGCTGCCCTCCAGAGCACCGTCATGCATATTAAACACGTCTGGGACCATGGCATGAAGTGGCCCATCCACTTGGGAGCATTGAGAAGAACAGATGAGCTGCAGACCTTTGGGAGGTTGGTTCTCTGCAGCCCCACAAGCACGTTCTGCTGAAGGCAGGCTGCTCGTGTGGCCCTCATGCAGGTGGGCACGCTGCTTCTGCCATCCCACGCTGCTCTGACTTGTCTTTGGTACTGTCTGCGCCAGCTTATTTTTGTAATGTAATTATTCACGTTGAGCATAATCAATGAGCCACAGAGCAATCAACTGGTGACTCCAATCAGCGGAATTACTCGGGTGGATCAGAGCGAGTTCCTTTTTCTGAAAATGATGTTGTCATTCACACAGAAGTGAGTTCAGGGAAAGCTGGTTCTTTATGCAGCATGTGCTGTGATTCTTGGTACTTGTCACATAAGTCTTGTACTGGGAAGACGTAGATCACAAAGGCCTTCAAGTGCAGAAGTGCCATGGTAAAAACCATATGCAGGAAATACTGTAGCTTTCCCTTGCTGCTGGAGTCACTAGTGGGAAGAATATGAAAGTGTTGCAGTTAGTTTTAGCTGGATGTCTGTAGGACCATGTAGACGCAGCTCAGGCCACACCAGAAAGATGGAAGTTCATGCAGTTGTCCAGCAGTGAGTAGCTGAGGCTGATAGCTGCCAGCCCACGTGGTACCACCAGTGTAAATGGGCCATGTACCTTTGGCACCTATGACCCCCGCATCCTGGGTAGGTGAGTCTTTCTGCCTCTTTCATGTGTGTCCTTTCTTCCAAATCACAGAAATAGAGTGTTTCAGGGAGGGAGGAGAGGTTTGGTATGAAAAATGGCACTCCTTGCTTGGCAGGACTTGGGCCAAGCTTACAGCTGTATGGAGCAGCAGACAAATGTGTGCCCTCCCTTTGCATTTGCCTCAGCACAGCTGTGAGAGTATAATGCAGATTGCCAGCCACGTGCTGTGGGTTTTTTTTTACGTGCTCATCTCTGCATATACTGGTTATGTATTATTCTGCAAACCTGTCTCTGTCTCTTGGCTAGCTCCAAAAAGCCATGCACTTGTTTTCTCTCCCACATGTGCTGGACACCACTTGTTTACTGAGAGCGGGGTTTGAAGATTTTACCCTAACTGGGAACTGATGCCAAAATGGATGGTCTCTCTCCTTTTTTGCAGTTGTGCATCTCCTCCCTTGCCTCAGGTTTGCAGGTTGTGTGGCCAACAGCAGCTGACTCATCGGGCTCGTTTTGTGAGTCATTCGGTTTTGATAAGGGGCAAAAGAATCGTTGGAAGGTTCCTTCCCCCTCTTGGTGTGTTAATTTTCTGCTAGCTCAGCAGACAGCAGGCTTGCCTCGCTTGTCTGCCAGTTGCTCCCTTGCTGGGGAAGCAACAGGCAGCGTGGGAGAGTGGGATGGCTCCTTCATGTTGCGCATGGTCACACCACATTATGTTTAACATCAAACTGCTGTCTTACCTACTTATTGCTTACCTTGGATGCATCTGCAAATGGAAACTGCTGAGCTTTTACGTGGCTGGTGTCGAGTTCTGAGTTTTAAAATAAAGCCACAAATAACTATTTGGCTTTAAAAAGCTGAAATGTTGTGTGCGTGGACTCATTAATTTATTGTCAGACTCATGTTGATTGGGGTAAACAAGAATCTGATGATGACATCTAAATACTTCTACGTTTGTGGGGAACTCTGTTCCCAAGTCTGAGATTGTGTCCGCGTGGTGGTGGTGATGTTTCCCAAAATGCCTGATCCTCAAGGGGGTGACTCCCTGCCTGTCCTTGGGCACTGAGCTCAAATCCCAGAGTTCCATTCCTGTCCTTGGGAATCATGTCCTGGGCTGTCTTGCAGGACTAAGGGAAGCCAAGGTTGAAGGTATTTTGAATTGCCAAAGCCTTTTCCATTTTGTGTATTTGAAATCCAGCTGAGGAGCTGGATTTGTTTTACACCACTTTACTGTTATTTTAAGAGTTTTGTTTTTTGAATTGGAAGGTTTTCTTGCTTTGTTTCTTAATCTTCATAATAGCTGCTAAGGCAATATGGAAAACCTAAACTAGACTCTTGCTGTCCAGAAAAAAACAAGGATGTTTGAAAACTGTTCAGTTGGGCCTGATTCTTCAACTCAATTCTAATCCCTGTTTTGGAAGCCTAAAATATATAGGAGAAAGCCAAGGTGCACAAGCAACTGTTGCCTCAAAGATATGAGTGTGTCTTGAAGTTTGTCTCCAAGATTGCCTTTGTCTATAAGAACAAGCATGGCATTTGTTGGCAAAGTACTAACTTTCTTATGGCAGCCTTTCTGCATATTTTAGGCACTAGTTCAGCAAAGCAGAACCATGTGAACAGCTCTTCTGGATGGGATGTTTGTATGTTTACTTAATACTGAGCACATGAATAGCCTGTTGGCTGATGCATGTTCAAGCACACATTTAAATGATTTGCTGACCTCAGGCCAACATGCAGATGTGAATATTAAAATGAAAATGTAGGCATCCAACCCAGACTGTGAAGTTGAAATACTTACTTTTCAAAGCAGTCTTGGGGATTTCAACAAACATTTTCCATTAAGATTAATGGAAGATACATGTCTTAATTCCTGGAGTCTGCTTTGAAAACATCGATCAAGCGTTACACTATGAAGCCTTTAAATGCTTGATGTCTTGGCATTGCAGTCTGCATTCTCAGCTCTGTGGCCTTGAAACATCTTCTGGTCACTGTTCTGTATTGGGATATAACTCTCCTCACTGCACAGTATTTCTAGTCCCTATGATTTTATCTTTGTCTTATGATACTTCAAGATTCATCTTACAATAGCAGTTTCTGCTCCTTGATCATAATGGTACTGTTGATTTCCATTATTCTTTTTATTTAGTGTGTGTTGTGGGAGGAGATGAACGTTTACAACCTTTCTGTTCATGAAAGAAGGACTTGCAGCACTTGACAACCTTAACCACAAGTGCTCATGATCCCAGAGGGAATATAAAATTGAGAGGCTTGTGTGTTTTTTGGTGTGTGTGTTTTTTTGTTTTCTTGTTTTGTTTTGTTTCGTTTTTTTGTTGTTGTTGTTTAAGTCTGAAGGTTTTGAAAACAGCTTCCTGATGGGTGGGAAGCCGTTGTGCTGCTGAGGAACATTCAGTGGCAATGTGGCACTGCAGCCTTACGACCTCCTGCGCACACAGGAACTGGGCACGTGTGTTGGGAGATGGGTTGGCCCTGCTGTGTGCCAGATGTACCGCAGTCAAACCAATCTTTTCCCTGCTTTTCTGGAAAGTACTTAAAATTGTTGCCTCCTTGCTGTATCCTCTCCTTAGTGGTGCTCCAGGCATCCCAGCAGGGCATAGCAAGTGTAATTTCCATGTGCTATCCACAGAAATGCTTTTGCTTTTGGAGGCAAAACCTTGTTTTCCTTCAACTCTGCCTTTTGTGCGTAGGCATTGGTGCTTGAGGCAGAGCATTTCATTAAAGATTTATGTAAAACAGGGGCTGGTCTCTGAGGCAGGAGAATAAAGTTGTGCTCCAGAATGCTAATGTGGAGCCGGAGCAGTTTCAGTTTTGCATAACGCAGCACCGGCTGGCACAGCACAAGGATCCATCCAGAGCAGGAACCTTGTGCCATCCTTACCTTTGCCACCCTGCAACTTCATTCATGTTTTGGGGTGTGTGAGGGCGATGTGAGCTGTGGGCAGGCTGTGTTGAGCGTGTGCAAGGAACTGCTGATGGCAGCCCAGCATGGAGCAGGGCAGTATGCTGAGGGAACCTTGGTTGGTAGGAGATAGCTGGAACCGTGTGGCTTTGTTCCCTCTCTGCCCTGTCATTCTTCTGCAGCTGGCATGTGCAGGTGAAGCTCAGCTGGTTTCCTCTGCAGAAAACCCTGATGTGTTTAAGTTCTCCAGTGCTTTCTTGTAGGATATTTGGTAACCCTAAGAGTCTGCCGGTTGTGGAAACCCACAAGTGACTCCGTGAGCGTGAGTGAAGCATTGTTACAGAACTGGCAGTCCTTGCAGTTGCAGTGCTCTGGAAATCTGATATACAGAAGAGTGCCAGGCTTCCTGCAGAGCCATGAACAGGGCCAGGCCCAGCCGCAGCTCCATCCCCAGCAACTCATGCAGAGCCCAGGGAGCCCCTGTCTGATAGCAGTAAGGAGAAATCTAGCAGCATATGGAGCTCCCCTTGGGCTTTGCAGCTGCACACTGGCACCCATGGTGTTTTTTCAAGACTGTGTTGTTTACTTTTTGGTGACAGGTGTAGCTCCTGTTCTCTGCTTCACAGGCAAAGATTCTTCTGTAAAGATGTCCCCAGAGCTCCCTGGGATTGCCATCCTTCAGATGTGCATTCTAGCATTGCTGAGCTGCTGATTTGAATGTAAAGGCATGACAGGAAATGGGTTTTGTATTAATGGAAATGTAATTATGTGTGTTTAGTAAACTAGTAGAAGTAATTCTAGAACACAAAACAAAGCAAGATTTGAATACTTATTAACCAAAAACAATGGTGGTTGCTGCACACCTTGCAGTAAACACCTGTCTCCTATGGGATGGGCTGTAGGTGTTGTCACACTTGCCCAGAAGCAGCAGATGACCGTCATGTAGGCACAGCGTTGGAGGTTTTGGCCGACGTGGCCTTGAATTCTCTGCTATATGAAGATCCTCTAAGTTGCAGGATGAAGGACTGGACCAAGTCTGCGCAGGTAGTGCTGTCCCAGCTATCCTGGAGATAGGATCTCTGCGTTCCTTTGAAGTTGTTTGTGGAAGGCCATGATAATGTGGAGATTTCTTGGGCTCTTTCCCTCTGTGCAGTAGCTCCTGCTGGAGTCAGAGGCCAAAGAGCCACGCTGTGTGTATGTGAGAGGGAAATGTTGCTACAGAACTCTGTGGGCGTGCAGAGGATGGTGGGTGGCAAATGGTCTTGTGCAGGGACACACGGGTTTGGGACTGAGATATCAGCTGCTGCATTGTAACTGAGAGTGGGAAACAGCTTTGAGTGGGAAAACCCAAAGGTAGGTGTGCACTGTTCTGGTGGTGTGAGCTACCAGCTTCCGTCAGCTGGAGAAAAGGAAGGTGTAGAATCCCAGAACAGAAATGGTTTTGCTGCTTTCACTGTTCAGCTGAGCTAACTGCAACCTCTGACCATCTTGTCTGCGGTGTGCATCAAGTTAAGGCTGTGTGAGTTGGGAAGTGCATGTTCCAGTGCTTTTAACATCAGTCATGTGTGTGGAGGAGGCCTACAGTATGTATGCTTTAACAAGCATACACCTGGAGGAACACCTTCAGCTAGATTTTATTGTGTTTGCCAGAGGCATGTAATGTTAAGCGGATGATTTTTGCAAGACGGAGTTCTGAATGACTTTGAATTCTTTTGGCTAAGTCAACTGGGTTGCTGGGGGAGTAGAGCTGTAAGAGAAGATGGGCTAATGTTCTTATCCTAAGCAAGGAATATTTCTCTAGTTCTCCTAAACCGTGGAGTATGAATTGAAAAAATCCAAATCTGTTTCCTCATTTTGATGCAGGCTCCATTTTTGGCAATGCAAGAGACACAGGACACCAAAACGCCACTCGGTCTGTCTGCTGCCTCCCCAGCCACCAGAGCCAGCAGCTGTCAGCTCCCAGTTGCTTTTAGCAACTCTGCATGTGAGCTCTGGAAATGGCTTTGCAGACGTTACAATGTAGGGTCCAAAACCATCAGGCTGGCAGTGACAAGTTGTTGTTTCCCAGCAGCTTTGGAGGACAGGGTATACTTGAAATAAATCCATCAAGTAGGGTTTCACATTGGTCAGGGCTTTAAGCAGCAGTTTACTGAGCTTATTTATGATGTCGCACCCAGGAAATGAAATGGAGAAATGTCAAATGCTTTCAACAAACGCCAGCACAATTTAATGCCCCCTCTGCCTTGCTTGGATTTGTGCCTAATGCTTATTATTGCAATAAACCGCACTCGCGTTCTAGGTGGTAAATGGAATTCACCCAATAATTAAAGCTACGAACAAAATACATTTATTCATCATCTTCGTTCCCAGCATAGTTTGCATTCTTAGTGCTAGATATGGTACAAAAATGTGCACCTTGGGCATTTTAGCTGTTCGTAAGGTGTAAGGACCAAACCTGTCTGTGAGAGCCTTGGGAATCTTAAGCTGAAGGAAAACCACACAAAAGCTCGAGCCAAGCAGTTCTCTTACAGGATGTTTCCAGTCTCTTCCTCTGCGTTTGGGCCCTGGCCTGGTCTGAAGCACATCTTTTCAGACTGCCTATTGTTTCCATTATATGGAGACAGCCTCGAGTTCCTCTGTTGAGTAACCATCAGTCTGCCCTCCCACGCAGACACCTGAAGATGAGTTAATGTTGAAAAGAAAACATTTAATTGATTCTCAAGCCTCCAATGTGTCTTTCTGCAGTCCTGAAAGTTTCCAGGGTTTTTTTTTGTTGTTGTTAATAGGATGGATACATTCTTAGGAATGAAACTTGCTTATAATGTTAAAATGACAGCGTTCACTTTGGTAGGGTTATTTTGTATTTGTGCAAAGGGTGTTATGACAGAACCAGAGGGATTAGAAGGGATCATCGAGTCCAACCCCCCGAATTCTCAGTGCCTCTGCTGTGACACATGCACTGAACGTGGGTCACTTTGACGCACGCAGATGAATGGTTGTTGGATTCGGTCCTGAGGGCCGGGGACCCTTCTGCCAACCTGGGGCACAGACAAGTGACATGGGAGCTGTGGTCTGGTTTGCAAATCACGTCTCTGTGCAGTCCTGCTGAATAAAGCCTTTGTAAGCAGTCCCATAATGAAGTGCAAGTGGCACAATTGAGCACAGCAGTTTCTTTTCAGAGAAGTGCTTCCTAATATTAGGATAAACTTGCGCAAAATAGAAAAATTGAAGACAATTCTGAAATAAATCCTGAAATGCAGCTAGAAGGATCTTGGATTAAAAACCTCTTGCGTGCTGTTTTATGAACAAACAACTTCATCCATGATAGATTGTGTGCCCCAAGCGTACAAAACAAGGCAATTAAGAGAAAGCACAGTCAATGAAATAATATTGTTATCTTTTTGTTTCACATAAGTACTGTATCTCCTTTCCACTGTCAGTTTGCTGTAAATTGCACCTTGTCATTAATAGGATTATCGATAACTCTGCCAAGCAGAGCTTCTGCACAATTTACTGTTTACTGAAATGCCTCTCTCATCATTAAAAAGTGTTACTAATATGCTTTAAATGTAAATCTTTTACAGCACTAATGCTCGAGGTCGCAGCCAGCAGCAAGTAAAGCTCTATAGACTGCTGAAGCTGGAAAGCAGGGATGCTCACCTGCTGATGCTCACCTGTAAATTCTTAGAAGTGAATTTGTTCTTCTTTCTAGGCAGATTGAGGGATGAATTCCCCGCCAGATAAATCAGCATGAGCATCTGATTGTGGCTAATCAGCAAACTCTTATTTCCACAGTGAAGGTAGGCAACCAAAAGCTGTTTGTAGCCTGCCAGCAAGGTGGTCAGCAGTGTGGGGCTGACATGTCACGTGCTGACCCTCACCTTGGATCCAGGAGGGACAACTGCAGGGTGTGGGCATGTTTGGGGTTAAAAGAGACTGAACTGGGGCTAGAACTTTGTTCAATACTGCTTTTTCTGAAGTTTGGGTTCAGTTTCTGCCAGCTGCTTCCCAGCCTTTTGCTGTTCCCCCCCATGCCACGTGTTATCCTAGTATCTACAGCATGGTTGTGCAGAGTGAGGGACGAGTAGTGCTCTATGTCTTCCTTTCCCTTTGATGGCTTCTCAAATCCTCCCGTGCATCCCTTCACGTTGTGGTCCTGGAGGAGCTGAGTCAGATCCCAGGATTGAGAGTGGAGGTGCCATTCGGACATCATTCCTGTTTAATTTGGTGGAACCATGCTGCGGTGTTTATCTGGGACTGTTCTGCTTGTGCCAAGTGTGTGACTGTTGATGGGGCTGAAAGCTGCAGGGCGGCCTGAAGGAATGAAAACAGGTGTTTCTTTCATCTCTGCCAAGATCACCCATCACTGCTTTTTCAATCTTGCATCCAGCCTGAATCCAGATCAGTGCCTAGAGCATCAGCTCTGCTCCTTGGGTGCCCAATCTTTGCATAATATCCCCTAGCGCTCAGTCCAGCTCAGACTTCAGTAACACAAAGGGATTTAATTGTATCTGGGAGACATGATTTATGTGTGTTTGATGGAGCCCTGCGGTAGCAGTCTGGAGTTGGATCAAGGCATGAGCAGCCTCACACCGGTGCCATCCTGATGTTTCAGCACAGCGGCTGAATTCAGGCCAACTAAGGACAGTGCAATTCGGCAGGATTTCCCTTAGCACTGTGGTGACGTGCAGGTGGCTTTGAAGCCTGGGACCCACATGGGCTCAGAGCAGTGACCGCTTCACGTTCTTGCAGCCCTTTCTCTGCTCATGTAAAGCAGCGATTTGGAACAGCCTGCCCAGTCATTTAAGATGATCGCTCTCTCTAAGCAGCAGTTTGTCAGGCTGCAATTTTAAAATTACATTGTGCTCTGCTAGGACTTGGCAGAACTTTCCCTAAGCCCAAACTTTTAAAATAGTAGCCCAAAAAGGCACAATTAAAAACACCAGGAAGAAGGAGGAGCGATTTGGAGCAGTTTGAGCGTTTTGAAGAGAATGCCCTGTGCTTCTGAGGCTGTATTCCCATGCTGAGTCACATGCAAGGTTCATCCGGAGGATCTGGGCTGCTGTTTAGGAGGTCGATGTTTGTTGACTGCTTTAGAGGCTTTTAAAGACATCGCCAGTGCACAGCAGCAGCGTCTTGCAGAGCAGGGTTAGAGGCATGCCTTAGGAGAAATCGATTTGGAAGGTAGGCACTGCCTCTCTCCTGCTTTAATTTTCCTCCCCGTGGTTTCACTGTGCTGCTGTGATTACAGCACGCTGGGCTGGGGTTACCACCTTCTGCTGGGTGACAAGGACAAATATTTTTTGCCTTCAGAGCGACTGAAGGTTTCTCTATTGTATGCCGCTGCTGTCTGGGGAGTGTGTAACTTCATGTCACCTGTGACAAATACGGCATTAGAAATAAGCCTGCTATGGGTTAAGAGCCTCTATCTTGAGGTTATGTGGCTGTTATGCTACTAAATGTCATTTTAACTTACAGAGTCTGTCTCCAGCCTTATTGCTCAATGCTTCAGTTTGTGAGTGCCCAGTTTTGTTCCTGCTACTCTCGGAGCGCATAACTCAGCGTGAGTAAAGACGCCCATTTGAAATCATAATGTACAACTGCATCAAGCCCCATTAGTTAAGGATTGGCTTGGTTACAAATGAGGGCAAAATGCATGCTCCATTACTGCATCTGTCTCTTCTCTGTGTGTGTCTAATTTTCTGAACAAAGGGTGGGGAATTAAGAGACACCTCTTTGATACATTTGCAGCCGTTTTGAGCCAGTACAGATCTGGGAGAGCAATTGTATTTTAATCAGCTCTGTGAGTCATCACAAAAAACGCCAGCTCAGGTTTGATTGCCGAGTTCGCATTGTTGCTGATGTGCAAGACATGAAGTAGAAGGAGCACAAGTTGGTATTCAGCTGCAAGACTGAACTCAAGATGCTGACAATTTGAAAAAGCTTGGTTTTGACTTGTGTGCCAACCAGATTTTACTGTCGGAAGAACAAGTTTGTCACACCATGACGTCATTTTCATAGAGGCACTTTACAGACAGTGCCCACAGCTCAGCAGAAGGTTTGGGTTGAGTACAAAGGCCTCTTCAGGGTTCTTCTATGTCTCCTGGCTGGAAGAAAGCCAGTACAAATGTGAGAGTGAGATGTGTGCAGAGATAGCAAAACTGCTCATCGGATAAAATACTTGCAAATCAAAAGTGTCATTGGACTGCCTAGAAAAGGAGAAAATTCTCAAAACTTTGCAAATGCAATGGCAAGAAATATTCTAGAGAGGATGGAGACGTGGTGCTGGGACGAGCCCTTTTCTTGTGGGAGGGTCATTTGGGAATTGCTGTAGGAGTGGGCATTGAATAACGAATGAGTTCCAGAGTAACTTTCCAACTCCAGCTTCTGCTGGCTTGTGTGTGTCAGTGGAGTGGAGTGAAGAACAGTTGTAACGTAAAAAGGGATGTTTTAAAAGTGGCGAATTTGGGAACTTCTGAATTGAGTTCCTGCTGAGAAGTGACTCAGATGGTAAAACAGGCTACAGTCCTGTAACATGGTGGTGAATTGGCACCATGGCTATGAGGAAGATTTTTCCCCCCTGAGTAATTATGTGGTAGCCATCTAAATATTCAGTATGTTAATAAAAATTATAAACAAGAAAGCAATCATGTATTTGTGCGTGATGGGCACATGTTAAAAATGCCCTGGCAGTAATGAAGGGTGTTGGTCATTTGCGCAGTAAAAGAGCCATAATGGGATAAATAACTTAATTTCCCACACATTTCTGGATTTGGCCAACACGAAAGATTTCACTGAAATGATCACAAAACAGATTGAGATAATCTTGGCCAATATCCTGCTTTTTGACAAAACATTCTAATAATAAAATCCTGTGTTTGAGCACTTAGCCCAGTGAAAGGCTTTCAGTAATCCTTCCTTTTCATACATTTTATAGTGTGTAGTGACACTGCCAGCCAGTCCGGAGCAGGAAGAGAAGGGGAGTTTTGTGCTGGACTTGGCAGGGAGGTCAGGGCACAGAGCTGGCCGACACGTGGTGGCACTTATGTAAACCAGCTGGGAATGGAGGGGAATTAGAGCCATGGCATGAAGATGGGATCTTCGGATAGCTTCGCTTAGAAAACAATCTTTAATCTGTTATAAAACTCATTGGAGAACTGAAACAGCTGAAGCTCTGTCTAAAGCTGAATCCAGTCCTGATGTAGTATAGCTTGATGCTTGTGAGCAATCTCCAAATTCTAGGTTGTTTTAAAGCCCAAGTATTTCATTTTCCTGGATATTTCAAGCATGGATCCTTGAAATCCATTAAAAAAAATATTTTAAAAGTAGAGAAAATCACCCAGCTTATTTCCCTGAGTCCCAGGCATATCTGCTGAAAGCAGTATAAATTTCATAAGTGATTTCACTGTGCAGGCTGCCCCAAACAGGCATATTGATGTTATTTAGCCTCAGCTGCCAAGCTGAATGCTAGGACTGTGTTTTCATGTGCAAAGAAGCTATCAGCTTTACAGATAGCCATATTTTCATAAGCTGCATTTGGCTGTCACACCTTTTCCTGTAGTCTCTTGATATGCAAACAAGTCTCGGGTTGTATATGTGCTCCTGGCCTGTAAGCTAATATCCCTGAAGAGTTCCTGATTATCTTTCCATTAACTCTTACCCTCCCCCACATCCCTCAGGAAGGTAACAAGCAAGCTTTCCTTCATTATGGGTTTCCAGCTGGTTAATTCCCTAGTTCCATCCTAAATGGATTCCCTTGGTGTTGCGTGTTACCAAAGAAATACCAACTGCAATTTCTGTGCTGTCTGAAAGTACATCAGGGAAAGGTGAAATGGACTTCAAGAATTTGAAGTGTGGGGAAAGCACCCTGGATCTTAAGGCACCACATCAAGGAACTCAATAACCACATGCTATGTCCAAAGCATAATCATAGCATCACCAAGGTTGGGAGAGGCCTCAAGATCATCCAGTCCAACCATCAACAGTGTCACAGTGCACCACGAGAAGGTGCACTGCTGCTTGTATATGGCATTTCATCTCCTTAATTGTACTGACAAAAGCTTGCTGAACTTATCTGACTGCCATTCTTACGTTTTCTCATCTAGTTCGTGTTGTTTGCAAACCAACGCTCAAACCCAAGGCTTCGTTGCCTTGAATGCAGCACTTCATTACATCTGTCACTTCCAGTCTCTTTTCCTTATGGAGTTCAGATGACTTCTTAATCAGCCTGTCATATGCTGTGTCCATCCTGTCTGCACTCAGCAATGAAATCACCTGTCCCGTGTCCATCCTTCTGCAAACTCCTGCCACAGCTGATGTTTGTGTGAGTGCAACCAGTGCTGTATTCCAACTTTTGGATCCATGTGGTGTATTTGGCAGGGAAGCAGAGAAGATCCAGCCATGGAAGTTGTGGACATGCTGCTACCATCTTGATCACTGGTCTGTAATTATTGTTTAAATTCTAAGTGGTACAGAATAGCTTTTGAGACCTGTCTTTCTACCATGTGTGCTTGTTTGTTTTACGTCCACTTAACAACATGCTGTATATTTCTTCTGGTTACTGCCTTAAACTGATCGTAAACCTGTGCTTGCAAATTCCTATCAATATTCATTGTTTGAAACAGGCTGCTGGCTCAGCTCCTTTAGAATTATTCAAATTGAAGTGATTATATAGCTGGATAAACATTTCAAGACAAGAAGCACGCTCCTGGTTTTGGTATTAGCACTCCTGGAAAATTTGCAAATACCAGAAGCTGAATTTTTAAAGGCAAAAGCCCGTGTTGGCACTGTCAACATTTACATGAGCAATTGGCTTTATTTGGGGAGTGGGGGCTGACTGCCCTTATCCACAGGCAGCAGAAGCATACTTTTTGAGTGGTCAAACTGATTTGAAGTTCTTGATGCCTTTTGTGACCACTGAACAGAAATCAGGTGGCTTGAATTTGGCTCCTGCTATGTGTCAGTGCCTGACCTAATCTGAGCCTGTGATTCATGCAATTTCCCATGCAGGTGTGGGAAGACAAGGGTTTTTTCAATTGCGTGTATAAATCTATGTGCTCAAGAGATTACAGGTGACATTAGACTCTTCCTTTTGCAAATCTGACATATATTTGCATATCTGTATATGCATGATTTTTTACCAGAAATTCCCCTGCAGTGTTTAAAGTCCTGTTGTGAATGTCTCTGTCTGTGCAGGTCTGGAGTCTTAGAAGATTAAGTAAGGGTGAGACATTTAGCCAAAGGGTAACAACTCTGGTGTTCTTTCAAATGTTATATCAAGTGGTTTGTCATATTATTAAAATAGCACGATTTCATAACAATTGTGGTTGCTGCTTTAAAAAACATCCTGTTGCTCAAGAGAGATGCTGAGTGAACAAATGAGTACAGGTTTTTATGTCAGACCCTGTCCATAGATGAATGCAGGGGCTTTCCCCATGTCTGTACAGCACGTTTTGGCTCTGGTCTGGAGGGGCGTTTGCCTACCATGCATGTGGTCTATAAGCTCAGCAAGCTGTTCCCACAGCCTTGGAAAGTGAGGGGGAGAAAAAGCGTGGCGTTTGGGGCTCCTCAAAGTGCTGGAGTAATGAGTTAAATCAGCTGTGTCCTTTTTTGTGGGTCATATATCTTAGTGATCTACAGGATTTGCACCCTTGACACAGTCTTTAGAGGAGAACTTCCAAAAAGTATGGAATGAATGTAGATTATGTGGGAAATTACCAGCTGGTTTGCTCACACAGCTCGAGTCAGCACAGTCTCCCACTGTTAACTGAACGTGTCCTTTATAGAAATTGGCTTTGTAACCCACATTTCAACTGCTAAGGAGTTATGAGGTCAGTAAGTGCAGTTCAGATTTTAGCTCATTTTGTGTATGTCTTGGACTGTACTCACCCCTGGGCTTCATACCACCAAAATCGATGAAAGGATGCCAAGAAAAAATCCATCCCCTCCATCCCCTTATAAGTAGTCTCCTGTGCACACGTGTATTTCACCAAGCTGCCCAGCCCAGCTCTACCAGGGCTTCTGCTTGCTGGCTCCTGCAGGCTGTCATTTTTAGGTGGGCACTGAGAATAATGAACTGTAGCAAATCTTGGATGGACTTTAAATCCTGTGCTGTAGGGGAAGACCTTGTTCTACCTACGAAAGAGCAAACCGTTGTATCTCAGCCCCCTGCAGCACTATTACTCCTTTCATGCAATGCGTCTGCTGCTGGCCCATGGGAGAGGTGAGCTGGGATGGGGCAGCTCAGTGCAGGCAGTTCCCTGCTTCCTCCAAAGAGGCAGATCGCCAATCCAAAGCTGGTGTCACGTAACTGGGGCTCTGATGGAGACAAAGAACTGATGTCTGCAGTCCCTTTTAATGACAGACTTTTAGCAGCGACCACAGAAGTGTCTTGCAGAGTTAATTTCTGCTAATGAGCAATTAGCCAGCTCAGCGGCTGACTGCTCTTGTCCCTTTGCTTGGGTGGTCGGGGCTGAGCACAGCACTTCCCAAGGCATGGGAGCACCCTCACCTGAGGTGTGTGGGTTAAAGCTAAAATGCCCTTTCTCTGAAGCTGAGGGGTTTATTTTCCAGCTACAGTCTTGCTGTGTTATCCTAAATATCAGTGCAGCCTTTGGTTTTTTTTTTTTAATACTTAATCCAACCTGAGAAGATCTGTGGGTAGAAGGCTTTTTGGCTGCCGAAATGGAGGCTGAATTTGCGTGGGCTGAGCGTATCCAGTGTGAAGATGCTTAGATCTGGGGACAGCTGCAGAGCGTGTTGCTGCTTCCTCGGGCGCTGGCGGGTGCCAGAACTGGCATGTGCCTGGCTGCCCTGGTCGTGCCATGGCAGCGGGTGCAGATGGTGCTCCAGAAGGGGATATCTAGAAGCTCACAAGCTCGTTTCTTTTAGGGAGACGCGTCCATATGCTGCTCTTACAGTACGAGAGCCAGCTGATCAGTCTGCAGTTCTCTGGGGCTGCTGGAATGATAAAAGCAAATTCTATAGCTGGTGCTGGCTGTGCTGTGCAGCCCTTGCACTCTGTGTCTCTTCCCAGGCGGTAGGTGAAATCCTGTATTCATGTGTCATCAGAGCTGCTGGCAGGCCTTACATGCTTTTCATGAAGCACCAACATTGTGAAGAAGTTTGGACCCTCTTCCATGTTTTAGCAGATCTGGGAGGAAATAAAAAGTCACAGCCCTACCCAAACTAGAGCTGTGATGGGGAAGGTCTGGAATTGCTGTAGTTATGTACTGTGGTGGAGTGTGCTTATATAAAAGTGTATATGCTTTTATATGTGTGGTGTGTATATATATTTTTATATGTATATATACTCGTGCATGTGTAATGCCCAAAGTGCATCATTATGCATTCATGTATGCATGCGGAGTCTGTCTGAGGAGGTACGTGTATATTAAAAAAAAAAACTGATTTATAGGTTTTTAAGCCTTCCTGACAGGCTCCAGGAGACCAATTTCTAAATGTATGCAAAGATTTTTGACTGGGAGACAGGTAGCAGTAGGTGCTAATAAATGAAAGAACTGCGAGTGAGATGTTGTGACATGCACCTCTCTGAACAACCTGCGGAGCGCTGGCAGAATCATCAAACCGAGCCGAGAGCAATCAGCAGGGACTGATAAAGCTGCTCTTGTAATTATTTGTTTGATATACAGCTTTCCTTCTTCCTTCTGCATAAAGAACAGAATCGCTTTGCTTAGTGTGGGAGGGTTTTTATTCCTGTCAAGGCTTGTTCTCACCAAGATGTCATGAGAGGAGGACTTAAGTCTGCATATTTGTTTTATTTACGGGCTTTCTATTGTAATTCTGACAGTGTGCCATGGAGACGGTGTTCATTTAGATGGGGAGAGGCATCTTTGCTCATGCAAAGCTATCAGTGCTGCAGGAGCTGGACTCACCACGCTGCTTTTTTAAGCCTTTGATTCTTCCAGGTTTGGAGTGGTAGTAGCTGTCCTCAAGAGGAGATCTGAAGTCCTCCCAATGGTACACCTGCATGTTTATGTCTTACAATCCACACAGCTGCCTTCTCTTTCCTAAGTGTGAATTTTGATGATGTCACAGCCCGGGCTGCCCTACAAGACCATACAGCCCTCAGGTTGACAACTCTGGTTATCCCTAGATAACCCCCTCACCTCTCCTACTGTTTCAGCAAGGAGATCCATGTGCGGGCTGATCTGCAGCCACTCACAGTGGTGGCCCATCAGCAAGGACTGAAGTGAGCCAGAAGGCTCCTGTTGATGTCAGTGGTTTCTGGGAACTGCTGCCTGCATGGTTTTGTTCCGGGATTCCCCTCTCTGTCCGTGCCTGATTGAGCTCAGGCTTCACTCTGGGCAAATTTTCCAATTCTCCTTATAACAAAAAGTAGAGTGACTCAGTCCCGCTCTGAGCGCTCGCATTTTCCTTGCTCCATTTAAGTTCATTATCCTTTTCTTAGTCTTTGTATCTAAGGGTTTTGCCTGGAACTCAGGAGGCACGAGGGGAGAGACAGCAGGTTGGAGCAGACAATGGATTGCCTTGCCTAAAGGGAGAGAAATCCAGACTGTCGCCTTCAACATGCATTTGAATACTGTCAAGGGCATCTGGAATACATTGATGGGGTTCTCCTTTGCTGAGAATCTGATAGTAATGAGGCACAGATATGCCACAGGCCCTGCACTTCAGTCATAATATTGGGAAAGTGTCTGAGCCGTGCGGGCGTCCTGAGACATCAGAGCCCGTGTTCCGTCTCGTGCCAGGGTTGGTGCCAAGTCGCTCTTACTCAGGAGAAATACTTCAGATTTGAACCAATTTAATGAAAAGAGAAATTGTTCCAAGACTAAGAAAAAAGCTTTGCATCAGTGGTTTTATGGGGGGTTGTTCCTGAGTGATTACAGTGCGTGCTTTCAGTGCTTTCTGATTCCAGGCAATGATGGCATTTTAAGATAAATAATGTGTTTGCTGCTCGGCTTGTTATTGAAGGGCTTTTATTATTGCTGATGTTACATGAAAAAGAAAGGTATTAAAAAAAACGTGGCACTAACAAATTGAAGCCCCCAGGGAACTGTTGCCTGAATGAGATTTTGATTGGAGTTCAATTTAATTGGCCATAAATCTTCTCGTTTCTGATTTACATTCTGTTTCAGTCCAGTCTACCAAATTCATGATAATCAGGTTTTCATTTTTCTCTATTGAACAAAATACTTGGACATGAGCATAAACAGAAATATTCCTTTAGCAAGGTGACCTTGTTCTTCCTTGCGGTGTACTGGTAATTGATTTAATGTCTCCTCCTTACCTATAAACTGGGTCTCTTTCTGAGCCACGTCTGTCAGATTTTCAGGTAATTGGTTACCGTGGTTGTTTTCCTGCTGTAGTATTTTGACTGCAAGATGTTGCTTTTAAGCCTCTATTGCAGGAGTCACTATGATTGTACTCAGTGACACGATGGAAAAAATGGAGCTGGAAGGTGTGTGTGTGCCTCTCCTGTTGGCTGCTCTGAAAACAGAGGTGTGCCTATTTCAGAAAATAAAAGCTCTTGTTCCAGCTTAGAGCAAATAAGGAAGATGCAGTGATTTCTGTGGGTTTTTGTATCTTTTTTCTGTCGCATTGCAATGTCCTTCAGGGAATGAAATTAGGCCCAGCTCTAGCGGTGCTGGCAGTGTTTCTGTTTTGGAGCATTGCTGCAAATGATGGAGCCGGGCTGCTTCCTGTACCTGCCCCGGGGCCTTTGCTCCCTGACTTGTCCAGGTGCCAGCAGGGAGAGGATGGAGCCCCAAAAGCTTTGTCTGTGTGCCCTGATCACTGCTGGGCCACGTGTGCTGGGCTGAATTGTGGAATCTTTGCGTCTTTCTGGTTAGAGCACTTTGCTATGGGGAAACTGGAAAGTTTGTGTCTGCATTTTACAGCAGAGGTCATTTTGGTGCGAGTCTTCCCTTGAAAGTAGGATTAGGAGGATTTGTACTTTATGTGCTTCCTTAGTGCCCTATGGAAGCTGCGGCTCGGTTGGAGCTGCCCCACACACCTCTGTGTGTTGCGTCTCATTAGATACCCAGAAACCGAAGCTCGTAAATTCACTTGCTGCTCTTGCAATCTCATTGATGTGAATCTCAGTGAAGTGCTTCAGTGATGCAAGGAATAAATAGGAAAGGAGAGGGAGCCAGCCTGTGCCTAAATGTAATCATTGTTATTGAGTTTGGAGAATATTGCAGTTAAGTGTTTTTTTTCCCCACCTTTCCCATCCCACGGTTCTTTTCTTTGCTGATTCTTTTGTGTTTGTAAGTTGCGTGGCTTCAATTTATTGCTCATTTAACCATTTCCAATGGTATTGGGATTGACAGGTTGAGTTTTCTGCAATCTAACAAATTCATGGGCTGTAAATTGAATGTTTTATGAACTGTTGAGAAGGTAAAGTTACATCTCCTACCAGTTTTCTAATTACATCAGCACCAAGTACATTATGAGTTTGTTAATGCCAGGTACTCTAGCTGAAAAAAACATTTACAACCACAGTCTTGACAACTGGAAGCAATTACTGTGCAATGGTTTTCTTTTTGTAACATCAGAGTTCTCTCTCTCCTCTTTCTTCTACTTCCCTCTCCATGCTTTCCCTTACCATCCTTTCCAACTCCTGTATAATTCTGGTGATCTTCAGAAGCTTGTGCCTTTCATCCCTGTATTGGGAACAGCTTTATCTATTTTAGGTAATAAATCATTAAATGATAATTTTTTAAATAATAAAATCCCTAACTTAGGGATATTCAAGTCTGTGCCTTGCCAGGTTATTCATGACCTTGGGTCCCCCGCACTCTGGGTAAGCTCCTTGCCTGTGCTCACAGAGCAGTGAATTGTGTCCAGAGCTTCTGCTCCGTTATGGTCTGAAGCTTCCATGATGGCACAGGTGGGCACCCCAACTCCACACCTTCCCTTACCATCCTCTCCAACTCCTGTAATTCTGGTGAGGGATCTTCAGAAGCTCGTGCCTTTCATCCTTGGAGTGGGAAGAGTTTTATTTATTTTGTTAATCTGGAAGTTAAGCGGGTAGGAAGATACATCCGCAGCCCCACTCTGTTTGTCACATGGCACCAGCTCTTGTTTCCCTTGAGAGAAGCAGAGCAGATGGAAGGCAGAGATGAAATGTAGATCAAAAGTAAACACTGTGATTAAGTTTTTGATAAAAGGATGAAACACTTATCACATCAAAGCCACTAAAAAACACATTAAATATTTCCGGGACGTTTTGTGTCCACGTAAGCATTAACTGTAGTTGCTGCAGGGGTGGTGTAACAGCAGGCAGGGCAGTGCTGGTGGGATGCTTTCATCTCAGCTCCTTTAGCACGTTGGACCACTTGCTGCAGCCTACGTTTGAGCCTGGAGAAACATCAGTGGGAGAGGAGACAGGCTGCCAGCAGGCTGGTGGGCCCCGCTGCCGTGTGGTTAGCAGCCCTTTCTCTGAGCCATGTCCTCTTCAGTTTTCCAGGTTTGGGCACTGGCTTTCCAAAGATTTAAGGCACTTGCAGATGTAGATGAGTGCAGGGTTTGTGGGTGGCTTCTGTCCCAAATATTGGTGATTGTTTGGTTCTGTGTTCTGGCTCAGTGAATCAAGTCCATAAAGGTTTTGTAAGATTTGCAGCGAGAAGTGTCTATTAATTACTTGTTTTCATCACTGAGCTGTCCTGGACAGTGAAGGAAAGATTATAAAGCATTATATTATCATTATTTCTTAGTTGTTTTTTTTTTTTTTTCAATCTTAAGAAAGTGTGGAATATGTTAATAAGAACGTATAGAAAAAGCACTCTGTAATAGCCAGTAAAAGCTAAGGATAATGAAAGGCGAGAAAGAAGAGCAGCAGAAAAGAGCAGAGGGCAATAAAAATGCAAAGGAAGATTCCCCATTTCAGTTATTATCGTGACACCACAGCAGTGCATTTCCTTTGCAGCGGGTAGGATCGCTGCCAACAAACCCAACTTCTGTTATCCAAATCAGCCACAGCTGAACAAGTTATGCCTAAGCTGCAGCATTTCCTGACCAGAGTCTCCTGGCCAAAAACAGCCTCAGCATCAGGGACAGTGACCAGGGCGCTTTGTTGCAAAGTGACCCAGCAGGCAACCAGGGTATTTGTGTGCTGGTTCTTGCTCAGCACTGCCTGCATGGAGCTGGGGTTACGCTGTGCCACTGCAGGTGGCCATTGCCTTTTTGGTAAAATAAATGCAAAATCAGTTCTGCCTATTTTGTTGCCTCTTTGTAGGGTCCAGCCTGCTTTTTTCCATGTTACAGTCTTGCTTTTCTGTAGGCGAGGAAAGAGCTACACATCCTGCCTCCTCCCAGCTGGGGGCACCTGTAGAATGGAGACTCATCCCAGAAGCAGGTTCCATTCCCTTTTTGGGAGGTATTGTTTGGGTTGGTTTGTTTTTTTTTACCTGCTCTTTAAAGCAGTTTGGAGGTGGTTTTCACAGCTCCAGGTGTCAGTCCTGTAGAGCACAGGGTTGGTTTGAATGCTGTAAGTGTGCAACCACCTGGGCCATCCGTCATTTTGCAAGGCAGGGCATGGAGCTCTGCCCTTCACTAAGACCCCTCCAACAGTGCTCCCTCCAAAGCACCATTTATCAGACTGGTCCTCCAAGGTACACATGGTATTTCACTGCCATTGTCACTGCCAGTAGAGCCTGTGTGCTGTTGGCAGGGCATCTCTGCTCCTTCCAAACCCCCCAGTGAGCAAAATGACGTGACATTAAAACCTTCAGGTCTGCAACAAATGCACATCATTGATGGCAGAAGCATTATTCCCTGCAGTGGCAAGTGAGGTGGCAGCCAGGCAACAGCTCAGATCAAAACAGATCTGATGCTGGCCTGCTGGCCTTGCCTGAAAACTGTAGATCAGATCAGGAACTTAATGGTAAAAAGTCAAACTTAATTTCTTGACAGTACCCAAGGAGGATGTCTCAGCACTATGTGTACAGCTGGTTTTATTCAGTTTGTTTAAAAAAACAAACAAGCAAACTTTTAAGAAGTATTACCATGTATTTCAGCAAGATTTCTCATGTAATGAGATGTAGAAGTTCAGGCAATATCCTGTTTAGACACGTTTTGATTTGATAATACAAAATGGTGCTGACAGTGAGGGATTGCACAGAATAAATCACTGAGTTCTGTTTTACACCAAAGCCTGCATGTGTCCTGTAAGTTCACAGCTGTTCTAACTTTTGCTTTCCCTCATCTAGACAGCAATATGTCTGTGAGATTTATTTCTTGATCTATATGGACTCGTAATCTTTGTTGGGATTATTGCCATAGAAACAAGATGTACATAGCGCATGTTAGAAGTAACAAATGGGATTTGGCAGTCTTTGCCATTTACTACACAAAGTCTGAGATGTGTACAAAAAGCAGCAATTGCTTATTCTTAAAGCCTTATTTACTGGCACATCTGCATGTTTATTAAAACTAAACACTTTGACTTCCGTTCTAGCTGGAATGCCATTTAGATATTCTGATCTTTCAACTAAAATCCCTGAGATCTATTTTGCCTTTCAGTCGAGGCAGGAATTGGTTGGTTTTGACTCTTTTGGCTCCTGTTTGCACAGTTGCAAAGCCTGGAGGCAGCCCGTGCTCCCAGCCTGCAGAAGATGCTCCCTAGGAGGATGAAGTCATGAGTTTTGCCCATACAGCCCAGCTTCCCACAGCACTGTGAAGCTCCCAGTATCTCCCAGAGTTTCTCACCCTGCCTGCTTGCAGCCCATTCTCCTCAAGGCTCAAGCAAATTGTCAGGCTTCAGAGGCCGTGTGTGTTAAAGACCCTTGTTCAAGATGATACATTTGCTGACCTGGGAGTGTGAGTGCACTGTCCTTTTCCCAGTCCCTATCCTGTCCCATACCCAGCCTCTAGTTGAGAGCAGAGCTGTTTCTTAGGGGGCATTTTGGAGACAACTGGAGATGCTTTCAAACCCTCAGGGTGAGATCTGTCCTGCTTCACCACCTCAAAAAAAAAAAAAGCAAACCAAAACCCAGCTTTGCTCAACGGAGGAAACACCTGAAGCTGATTGTAAGCTACAGAACAGAAATACAGCCTAGAATACAAGCTGAGGAACTGAAATATAGCAAGCTTGAAGTGGGCTGCATGCTCAGAGCTTGCTCAGCCTCCTTTCCAAAGGTACTGAGGACTCTGCAGCTCTTGTGAAGTCGGTGAGTGCTCAGGATCTTTCTGAAGTATATTTAGTACCTAAGTGTAGATCTAGGGCTGACTAAATTCAGGCTCCAAAAACAGTGTAGGTGTCTGCCTTCTCCCTTTTCCTCATTTCTCTTTCCTTTGCTCTTTAAGCTCTTGATCAGATCGCGCATTCTCTGCGCCCTCCAACTCTTCCCATTTTTCCATCCTCCTCCATTTGACATCTGCTCCTGCTGCTGCCCCTCGCCCACTCTGATGGCTCTCCTGGGGTGGCACCCCTCTTCCCTCCCTCTCTCACCCTAAGTCCTCCCTGCCTCATTCTCAGAAGGGTGGAGGATAGAAGCAGCAGCTCAGCTTTGCTCTCCTTGAGAACCTCCCAAGTCCAAGTCTCAAGTGCCTCATCTCTCTTGTGTGGGGCTGGTGGCAGAAAGAGGAGTTGGCATAGAGCCCTTGACTGGAGTGGGAGCCCAGAGCAGCCACCATCATCATCAAAGATACAAACCAAAATGGCCCATTTTCCTCTGTATTTCCCACCGCAAGTGTAATCCACTAATGACAACTCTAAAAGAAGATGCAATGAAGGGATGATGTTAACTTTGCGAAGGAAACTCTCATTAGTGGCTTCTGATTTTCCAAACAGCCAGACTACAGATGTGGCTATGAATCTGATGGATCTTTGCCTGACGTGAGCTTCTCTGTGTTGCAGGAAGGTATGCCCCAAACGCTGAGTTCTACCAGTATGTTTACCCCATGTAGCTTCAGCCCTCATCTACATACTTCTAAAGAAGATGAACAAGGAGGGCTTATCTTCCAGGATGGAAACCTTACCTCAGCATCTCTGGATGCTCTAATCCAGCATCTCATCCCTACCACTGATTACTACCCTGAGGTAAGCAATTCACAGTATAATAAACAGTTTAATTTTGATGCATTGAGATAGTGCTTTATGCAAAAGTGCCGATGTGTTTGATTTTGAATTAAGAGGTGTAATTTAAAAGCTGGGTAAATTAATGCACTGCTTTGAATGCTGTTTCACCATTCTGGGTTTGTTTCCTTGAAAAAGTAGATCCCAGAGTTTGATGCTACCTTTAAATAAGAAAACAAAGTGGAGAAAAAAAATGCATGGTGACGATGAAATAGCGATTTGTCAAGAGAACTTCAAAAGTGCATCCCAGGGAGGGTTAGATGAAGCAAAAAAAGAAATCAAGTCTGAATGGGCATTCAGTTGAATTTCAGTAGCTGTTCAAGTTGTCCAGGTGTCACTGTAGATACAAAGCATTTCCTCAGTGATAACAGAAACGCTGCTTCTGATGGCCTCATAACAAACGAAGGGTTATGCTCATGCTCACAGTGACTTTGCAGTCGCTGGACGATAGGACGCAGATCCTGATCGTCACTCCGTCAGTGAATACTCAGTGTTTCTTCACCACTAATGTGAGGATCTGTAGTGGAAGCAGGTTTATGGTCCTGAAAGCCATTGACTTCACCGGATTCTGCACGTACTCAGTGGAATAGAACAGAGTTTCACTGCAAGACTTTCAAGTGCTAATATGTCTCCGTGGAAAGGCTTGTATCTCAAAGCAGCAGAGTAGCATTGACTTCTAGGCAGTTTAGAGGTCTACTAAAGTTATCAATGCAGAGCAGACAGCATGTTTTAAATTACCCACAGCTCAATTTCTGATCAGCTAAAAATAAGTAATAAAGAAGCATGTTAATTATAAGAGAACAGAAAGGCAATAAAATAGGTAATGGGCAGATTAGGCTGTGAGATTTTCATTAAGCAGTGTGTGATATGAAATATTACACCCGCTGCTCAGGAGCATGGCTGGGTCTGGGGGAAAGAAGATAATCCAGGCACCAGGAGGGGATGGGAAGCAGATTTCTGAAGATTCATGCATGTATTTTAATTTCACTGCAGGAATACTTTAAATAGTCCAAGGATTTATCCAACAGGCCTGCTCCCCTCAGCTTTCAGATGGAAGGCTGCATATGGCATAGTTAGACTGGTAGAAATGTGGAGTAGCAGCCGAATAAATTCAGTGTTCCCTTATGGAGGCAGGGTGAGACTCCAGGGCAGAAACGAGATGTGACTGACCCCAGGGTTTCTGAGCTCACAACCCAGTACAGCAAAGGGAAGCCTGAGTCTACACACTGAGTATTCACTGCTCTCTGTGCATTCCTGGTGGTGCTGTCTCCAGTACCTGGGCCACCTTTGCCATGGAGGTAGAAGATGCTGCTGCTTCCTGACTCATTGTAACCAGTTCCATTTCAAGGGCCAGGAATCCTCCTGCCTTTTGGACACTCAGCTGTGTCCTATCAGTTCCAGTGGAAATACAACCACAGAACGTATGGTTTGTAGTAGGTCTTCTTGTTTCTCTCCCACAGAAAGCCTATATCTTTACATTCCTGCTGAGTTCCAGACTCTTCATTGAACCCCACGAGCTTTTGTCCCGAGTTTGTCACAAGTGCATTGAGCAGCAGCGGCTGGACGACCCTGTGCTGGACAAGGTTAGTTCATCATTTTCAACAGGCAGAGTCTGGTGATCCAGTGTGTGGCTTTGCCTTCTTTTGAATCGAATGAGACTTTCTTATAATGATGGTTGTTGCTGAGATCTTGACATTGAGGCATCTTAGTATCCATGTCCAAGAGCAGTGCTCCAGGCACCAGTCACTTCAGATCTTCTTCTGATTTCCCTTTTCCCCATTTCAGTCTTCCCAGGTGACTTTCCTTCTTAACTTCTTTAAGGCTTTGATGAAGCCTGTGGGTTGCAAGGAGGTAGGATGTAAACCTCACACGCTGTCAATTGCAGATGTCAGCACAATGCTGTCTCCCCCATTTTACTTAATGCATCTGCCCTTTCTCTTTCTTACTTCTGGTACAGAACGTAACAGTTCCCCTTGGCCTTACCTGTCACTGTGAACACCACATAACAGCATGCAGCTTCCCACTAATCCCTCACTGCCAGCACTGACAGATTGTCTGCACAGCCGTGCTGCAGAGCAGCACTGTCTGGCACACCAGGAACGAGTTGAAGCAGTGGTGAGGCTATGACGAGCTAACAGAATGAGCAAATCCAAGCTGTTAGTGTGTCACAGTCCTCCTGTTTTGCCCAAGTGACTGTGCAGACTGGTACTGTGTACGACAGCAGACGTGTATCCTCTGGCAGTCCTGCAGGCGCTGTGGTGCACATGGATGCCACTGGATCCCATTCAGCAGCAGATTCCATCTGAGCTCTCCTCAGTGCATTGATGGAGACCTCTCCAGTACAATACCTGGAACAGGAGCTGCATCTTGAGTGCAGTGGAAGGGAGAAGAATGTGCATTGGTTGCAATTTTCCAAAAAAGAACCTAGAATTCTGGAATGATTTTCAGGATCAGCCTTCCCAGCACTGAAACACAATGACATCAGAATGCCCCTTTACTGATATCTGAATGTGTGCTTGTTTCACCCAGGGAACTGTTGGCATGAGTAACAGGATCTCTGCCTTCACTACATGGTACAACCAGCCAGACAACATGGAAGTCTAGCATGTAGGCTGCACATACAGTGCAAGTTAGAACTATCTGTGTGAGGTGCAGCATCCAAGACAATTTTTTTTGAGGCGTGATTGATTCTGTTCTGTGATGACACTCTGAGATACAAATTTAGGAGGATGAAAATGTGAATATTCCAGAGTTTTGCTGCTCATTTCAAGAAATTAGAAGTATTACGAAGAACTCCCAGTCTGCCTGAAGTGAATCTGCATTTTGGAATCCCTGCAGTAATGTGCAGGTGGTGGGACACAGCTGATTTTATGTCACTGGGAGTGGGCCTGACCTCGAAACTTTGCACACTAGTGACCTCCCATCCCCTGAGCCATGTCCTGTGACTTGCACAACGTCCTCTCCTTCAGTTCAGAATAGCAGTTTGTACAGCTGGAGCAAATGTCTCCCCAGATCTTTGCAGTTTCCAATAAAGCTTTCCCTTTAGCAGCCACCTGCTGGTCTTTGAGAGTGAGCTTAATGCTAGCTGACAGCAGTTATATTTAGAGATGTGGTTCATTGAAACCTGTTGTTGGTGGAAAGCTGAAATACGCATTTCAACCACCTTGGTTGAAAAGCAGAGACTCAAGAGTATAATTTTCACTGATTATAGGGTATACTTTAGCTACAGTACGTAGGATGCAGAAGAAGGCTGTTTGTTTTGCTCTGTGTTTTCTGTAAATAAAAGTGCAGTTTCTTGTTTAATGCAGTTTCCTTTTCCCTTCTTCTGGGATAACAGAGGATGAAAGCTTTGGAAGCAGCTGCACTGGCTGTCTGTTGAGATAATATTAAGGCACCAGTTGTGCTGTGCCCCACATTTCCCTCCTTGCCCTGTATCATCCTAACTATTCTTGCTGCTGCATCCTCAGATAAAACACACCAAAAGCAAAGTGGGCACCAGCTGTGTGTTATGTGAGTGAGTGTCCTTGTCTTATCACGACCTTAAGCTTGTGTTGGAGAAGAGCAGTGTTACCACCAGTTCAGGTAAAGCTGATGAAATGCTGGTGTGTCCATCAGTTCTTCCTCGTGTTTTGTCTGCCACTGGTCACTGAGGTGTTTTTTTTTCATCCAGACAGAAAAAGAAACAAGATTCACCACTTTGTTGGTCAAGAAATAAACTACGGTCAGGTTTTTGGTTTTGTTTTTTTTTTTTTACTAGTGGATGAAAGCACAGGAGGGTTGTGATCAAGGAAGAACACATGGTTCAAATCATCAGAAGAGCCTGTTGTTTTTAAAAAAGGTACAAAGGTTGCACCAACAAAATGTCCAGCCAGGCACAAACAGACCAATTGCATGTGCAGAATACTTCAATCTGCATGTAAAACAGATAGCTGTGTATGCATCTACGTGCTGGTATTTTTGCATGCCAAAATGTGTCATTTGTGCACTGCACTATTTGTTTGCATGTGTGCAGATTTTGTAGGTGCAACTGTAAGTGCCTTCTTTGAAAATCTGGCCCCACATTCATAAAAATGCTGGAACTTCAATGACTAAACACGTTTCAATCCCTGTGCTTTATTCTGGGTTTCACTTCAGGCACGGATCAGAAAATTTGGACCCAAAATCTTGCAGTTGCTGACGGAGTGGACGGAAACATTCCCGTATGACTTTCAGGAAGAGCGGATGATCGGCCACCTGAAAGACATGATTCACAGGATAGCCCCATGTGATGAGGTGAGGATGTCTGATGGGGGGCATCGTGTGAAAGTGTTAACTGCAGTTTCCCACTTGGTTCTTCCTTTTCCTTCTGATGTTTTCCACTTTCTCTGGAAAATCCGTTTTGTTCTCCCCTAATGGTTAAAACCTCTAGTAGCTTTGCTGAAAACCACGTCTCTCTTGTGGCAGTGACATGGGGATACATCACAGTGATCAGCAGAACCCATCTTCTGCACCTTTGTTTCTAAAAGAAAACTATTCCCATCTCAATGATAGAAGATCTGAGACATAGCATGCACCGAAAGTGTGGTTAGAGTTCAAACAGCAAGAGTGGTGTGATCTCCCAAGTTACCATCTATAAGAAGAATGAAGTATCATGACTCGAGAGCAACCACCCTGCACAAGCAATGGCTGAGGGAGCACTTCAGGGTGTTTGAGGTAGTGTGTGAGAGAGGAAGAAGCAGGCAGTCATCAAGTGATGTTGTAGGGCTAGAAAAATACTATTATTGGCTTGAAGGAACCTGATAAAGGCTTTCTATCTCTAAGAAAATGAGTGGTTGTAAAAGTGGAATCACCACGGGGTGTTTTTGTCCTTTTTGTTACCTTTCGTGTCTTCAGTCTGGTAACTTGTAAAACAATCTTTGCATTTTGCCATCTTTTTCATTAGTGAATCAAACGGGTTTGGTTTACACATTCCTGCCTTTTGTGAGAGAGTTCACAGACGCTGTGCTTGAGCTGGTTGATGCTGTAGAGCTGGCACGCAGACAGAAGGCAGGTAGACACAGAATGGCAGACTGGTGCCATTGGGATCCCCATCAAAGTCCATGTGATCTATGGGCCAAGACAGCTTCTGTTGAATCCAGTCTGTTTTGCTGATATTGTGAGATAGCGAGGGAGCATTCTTACCTTTAAAAAAAGAAAAAGCGTATTTATGGACATGTAACTTCTCTGGGAGCATAGAAGTGGCAGAAGACAGCAGTGTGTGGCCCTCTGGGCAGAAACTCAGTTTAGATGGTAGGTCCTGTTATTCAAATGAACGAGCTGTGTGTGTGGCAGAGCAGGACATGGGGAACAGAACATCTGGGAGACCTGCTTGTAAACTCAGGTGGGTGAAACCCATAGGTTAATTCAGAAACATTAAAAGTACCACAAAGTCTGTGAAAATAACAAGGATAAGAGCAAATAGCATATAGAGCTCTAATTACGTCTGGGTTAACCATGGGAACTCAGTTCCATGGGCTGCCCCAAGGCCTGGTTTCAGGACACAGATGTATGCACTTCAGTATGACAAAAAGCACAGCACCCGTAGAGTCAAAAAAAAAGGAATTAGCAGAGTTGCAGTGTAATGAAAAGGAAGTTGAAGCCTCCTACCCACATGAAACATGAGAGCAATGGAAACAGCTGCTTTTGGGCTGGGCTGGCAGCTCTGGGTGGCTGTAGGCTGGCACGGCTCTGCTGACTGGCTGCAAGGATGGAGGATGGGAAGGGGAAGTTGTGTGGTGCTTCACTGGAGGTGGAGGAAACAAAAAAGGCTGCCAGAAGAGGCCATGGTGACCTCGGCTTCATTGATTAGAGCAGTTCAAACTCTCCCTGGCAATGAACTTGTTTCAGCCAGCCGCCACAAAAAAGGGCATCAGCATCTGAAGTGAGAGAAACCTGTACAGACCTGCCCAAGTTCTGTATGCTGAAAAGAGGGAAGCAGCCCATAGGGCAGTCAGCAGGGCCCTTATGGGAACAGAGAAAACCCTTTTAAAGGCACCTGCTTCATGTTAAGTTGCTGCTCTGGAAAAGAGCTTTCTTTTCCAGGGTAAGATCAGCCTTCTGCGTACAAAGCAGGCTTTTATTTGCCTAACTTGGACCAACGCTGCACACCTTTGCTCTGGAAGGTGCATAGCTACATGCTGATGTTCGTGGGTGCTTTGGTGGACCTCTGACTGGACTGGCTTCAGATCACTGTTTTACAAATACTACTAGACCCATAATTACAAGTGATTATGCCTGAGCAAAATCAATAATTAATTTAAGGAGCAGCTCATATCCTGCAGATATAAATTTCTTTTCTTTTTTTTAAGGAGCAGCACGAAAGAGTGCTCATACCCATCAGATGTTTGCAAAAAAGTTGTTCCCATTGTGGACCACAGAAATTAAAGCTTGAAAGATTTGTGAGGTCATCTAGTCCATGTAGGTTAATGCAGGATTTTCCCCTGCAGTGTATGCTTCTGTCCTTTGTAGAGTCCACTTTCCAGCGGCTCTGTGATGTGCTTATAAAGGTGTCCATGCTGAGAAGCATTTCTTGGTAAGTGCTGTGATTTGCATTTAGAGTTAGAAATTTTAATTAAAATTTGAGCTCCTAAGCCACCTGCTGATGCCTGCCATCTTCAGAGAAACTTTCCCAGTTAAGAATGAAACATTTGCTTTTAATATTAAACAGAAGTATGCTTCTTTTGACTGTTAATGTGGCAACGCAGTGAAATAGATGATAAGAGTCCAGCATGCAGCTCCTGTACAATGGGGGGTCACTTTGTGGTAAGGTAATTATCAGCACACTGAAGGTAATGAACAATATTGTTTTCAATTAGTGAACATAATTTAAAGAAAGCAGGAAATGCTTTTAAAGCGACAAAAGCAGGCTTAATTTTTCTCTCCTCCAACGTACAGTAAGGTTTCTAGGTGAGTCTCCTCAAGAACTTTATTCTATGAATTATTTTTATTATCTGTCTCTCATTTCATTCTGCTATCTGTTTGTGTTTCTCAGTCCTTTGGTTACTGTTGTCTGTCTGTATCTATCTTTTTGTGCCATGTTCCCTATGAAAGTAGATCTTTTGATGACTGTTTGTTGAGAGATCCACTAAACATCAGTGCATTTCAAACTATTCTGCTTTTTAGCTTTTCACCCAACAGTGAAGAATTCAGTGGGCAAAGATTCCTTATCCAGTCTCATTTCTGAAAGAGAACTGGGTTTTCTGCTGAAAGTTCTTTAGCCAAATGCTTTATATGTCACAGAAAACTTCTACTTTAGTAAAAGTAATTTCCACGTTTACAAAATGTGTTCACAGAATGCTGAAATATTCCCTTATTTAAGTTTCCACTAAAAATAGCATTCTAATCATAGAACTTGATAAGCTGTGCTGAGTTTTGCAAACACACCTGGATGTAAACTGGAGAAGTATTTAGATGGTACTCAGCCGTTTGGGTTCAGGATGGCCTTTGTAAATCAAAAGTCTGATCATTTGTTTGGGTGAGGAATTGTATGAAGACCAGCAGTCTGTTCTCCTTGCAGCTAGTACACATCAGGAACTGAAAGAACAGTTTTTAGTTTCTAAAAACCTGTTTTCAGTGATTTGTTCCTCACTTGATTTTTCACTCGTGCTCCATGATTTTGAGACCTGTGTGGATGTTCTCCCAAGACAAGTTCCTCCTGCCTCCTGGGTCATTGCTTCATTTACTCTGTTTTGTCTCTGTTTTGCAAGATAGCCTGACTGTATACTGCTTCTCTGGCCCGTGCTCCAGCCTGGCTCAAAAGAATGTCATCTTTGGGTGAACTGAAAGGTACCTCAGTGATGTGAAAACTTCTGTTGGAAGTGTACAAATATGGCAAAACATTGCAGCAAATGCTGAAGCGCTTGTAATTTTTTGAGGGTTCCCAGCCTCAGACGTGTGATGGAAACAGGGTTCACGGAAGCATGTTATTCTTCACTACTTCCAGAATGCAGGAGGTATGCTATGTGTACAAGAATACTGACCTCAACAGCTAAAACTGAAGACTGCCTACCACCTAGAAAAGTCTGGAGAAGACACAAGCTGTTTCTAAACCATTCCCAAGTGTGTACTGGGCTGTGACTCAGGTGTGTGTTGGCCTTCATGAGATGTCAAACTCCAGCCAGGTCCCTGATGCGATGATAAGAACTGCATGGAGAGTACCAGGGTGTACCTCTGCTGTATAGTACAGATGTAAGAGAAGAGGGCTCCGTGCTGGCTCTGGTTTCACACTGGCCTGTTACAAACAGATGTTACTGACAACGTGATGTTACTGAAATCTGCCCAGATAGAGAGCGAGGAGATATCCCACTTGTGAGCAGCTGGATATCTTTGTGCTGGGATTGGAGCTGGTAGTAGGCCAGCCTGGAAGCTGTTTTCCCAAGCGACTGCTCTGTGAAAATGTCGTACCCATGCCTGATGCTGCTTTGGCTGGGAGAGCCTACAAAGCCTGGCTGTCGAGGAACACCTCAGTATGGTGTGAAGTTTTAGCCCAAGGACTTCTCCAATTAATCCTTGTTTTCAGAGCCCATCCACCAGTACTCTCAGTTTTATGATGTCTGCATCTGTCAGTCACGAGGAGTTGAAAGCATTTTTATCTACCCATCCTCCATGGCCAGCAGCTCTGCTCTTTTCCTGCAAAGAGCTGCTCCGTCTCTGAGAGGAACCTGCACAACTGAGTAATGATCATCCTGCTGAGCGTATGGCTGTGCCTGGAATATCTTATGAGCATCTTTCACTGGCAATTAACATTTTGGATATTAAATACTCAAAGCTACTCCAACTGGGTAAAAAGTAACAGTGTGCTTAGCTGCTCTCAGCAAAGAAGGACGGAGAGAAAAGCTTTAAAGGCACTTCTTATTCTCAATAAATAAGAGTTGACTAGCAACTGTTAACAGGTAGAGCTCTCAGGCAACGTGTCGCTGACATAAAGGATGAGTACCAAATGCTGCTGTGCTCCAGAAAGCTGCAGTAACTCATGTTGTAGCATTCCATCTCCTCTGCTCCCTGCAGCATGGGTGTTGGCAGCAATAAGCGAGTATTAGTGCCAGCCCAGCCCACCAGTCCTGCCTGCCTCTTCTCTAGACTGCAGTCTGTTTCTGTGGTCTGGAGCACAGTACTGTAATTAAGCCAACTGATTGTTCTGAAATAGGCATGTTAAAAATAAAATGATAACCTGTTGCTGACTTAGGAATACTTTGCAGAAGGTAAAATGCAGCACAAAAACATATCTTCATCAAGTTCTGTGGGTGGTTTACGTTTCTTTCTCTCCCTGTCTCTCCAGGCCTACTGGAAAAAGATGAATCAGCTTTTACAGACCCTGAATCAGAAGCTTGCCACCCTCAGCCATGGGCAAGAAGGGATTGTCAAGATCAATGCTGCTGTCTCTGATAAGCTGGTTGCCTTTAAAAGTAAACCTCCATCAATTCAGAGAGAAATCCTAAGCGTCTGCAGTGACCCTTACACTCTGGCTCAGCAGCTGACACATGTGGAGCTGGTACGTGGGCATGGTTTCCAACTTTCACAGTCAGAGATATTATTTTAAGCCATCAGCTGCTAAGTATTCCAGACACAATCAAAAAGCGTCTGCGCTGCTGCAGCACATCACACTGCTGTATCAGCACTGCAGTATGAGGCAGGGTCTGAAAGGTTAAGAGATGCATGGGAAGTGAGAAATTACCAGAGTGTTTCTGTGCATTTTGGGGCATGTCACTTTACCTTTTGAGCTTGCTTTGTCATTAAATATGAGTCTTTGTTCCAGGAAGGTGAATAAGGCTTCTGTAAGGTACTTGCTTTGAGCTATAAAACCTGAAGGTGCCATTGAAATGGCTGATCGTCAGCCCGTTTGTTAATCGGGAAGAAGTTTTAACTCAAATCCATTCCCACAGATATGTAAAGCATCTGAGCTGCCTTTTTCTTTCTTCCCCTTGTTACTTTGTTACGCCCTAATTTTGGATCATCTCACCTTGATTAGTTTTCAGAACGTGCAGCTTTGGCTCTCTTAGCTGTACTCCTTGTTAATCGGGAAGAAGTTTTAACTCAAATCCATTCCCACAGATATGTAAAGCATCTGAGCTGCCTTTTTCTTTCTTCCCCTTGTTACTTTGAGCGTGGACATACAAGGGTGTGCAAATATCAGAAAAGCTTCCCACCCCCAAACAAAGTCCCGCTGTTTCCTTCCTTGGACTGCAGTCCACTCTCCATCAGTCTCTGGATGATAAATGCACCAATTGCAGTACCAAAATCTTTGCCAGAGCGTTGTGTTGCACACCTTTCTGCCAGGTTCAGGTCCTCCATGGATGTTTGCAGAACACAAAATGTTATTGCTGCCATCTGCAGATCTTTTGATATTGTAACGGCTTTCTACTGCCTGTCCTCCTGTGGACAGTGTTCATTCCAGAGAGGAAGGCTGGGAAAATTAACCATAAAATGGACTGTGGTTTGGAGAGAATATTGTGGAGTTAAATGTAGGGATTCTGAAAGTAGCTCCTATTGTATTTGTGAAGAAGTGGGATAGCTCAGAAACGCCCTAATTTTGGATCATCTTCTCACCTTGATTAGTTTTCAGAACGTGCAGCTTTGGCTCTCTTAGCTGTACATAGTTTAAGCCAGGAAGTACAAGTCCTTTTACCCGGAGTTTTTTTTCTTGCTTTTCCTTTCCTCTACAATACAAGTGTTCTCCAAGGGTTCCCTCTATTCAGATTACACTTTTAAAACTGATACACCCAAAGATTTTCATGCCACTTTAATCATTGCTCCCTACCTTCTCTTTCACTTACTGCATCTGGTGCACCAAATGCATTGCACTGAAACTGTCAGATACTTAATTGTTAGCAAGAAGTATTTCTGTATTTAATAACAGTTATTTCTGTTTAAGAGCTCTGTACAGGCACCAGTGGCATGGTGAGAAGACAAGAGGAATACCTCAAGAACAGCCATAACATTTTCACTTACACAAAACTACCACTGATTTTAATGCTACTCGAGTGTCCTATGACTAGGCTGTACGAATTCCACAGTATTTCTACTGAAATACTTCGTGTGACCTACAACCTACTGCAAATATTTTTCTAATAAGCGTGTTAAAGGGCATGGCAAATAAGAAGGAACATATTTCCTGCGTCACTGAAAATACTGCCTTTGAGATCTTGTAACCTGGGGATCATTTTAATGACTTAGCTTTCATACCAAAGCATTTTGGAGACTGTACAGTAATGGTTTCCTTGGATATCGAGGAAACCAGCCCCCATCTGCTGACTCCTAGGCTGTTGTTCTGTTGTGGGCTGTGCCCATCTCTAGCTCAGTCACTGCTGCTAGATTCTTCCTTTTATAGACAATGTAAATGATCTTCTGTCTTATTCCAATAGAATTGTGCTAATGGGCAAAAGTAGAAGTCAAAGGGAGTTAAGGAGCATATTTGAAAACATAGCTCTGAGGGTGTAGTTCATTAAGATAGGCTGAATAGGCTGGATGGCAGCTATTATAATTAATTGTGACTGCTGTAAAATACCAAATCTTACTTCACATATTTCTCTCGGTACCTTTTAGGTTAATCAATATGATAGATACCAAATCTCAGAGAAATAACTGAGTTCCCACTGCTGGCGGTGAAGCTGTGTTAGCAGTCAGCACACACTGCTGTAACACCCAAACACACCTGCCCTGACAGTACATTTCAGAAGCACTGACAGCTGCTTGGCTCCTTCAAGGCTGTCATTGCCAGTGCTGAATAAACCTTCCACAAAACAATGTCCACTTGTATCAGCAAGGTGGGCCATCTGGGGAACCAAAGGGAGCTCCCATAGAGGCAGAATCATAAGTGACAGCGTATTTTTTTAGTCCACAGTGCTTACTGTGGTCTTTTAGTCCTGATGCAGAGGAATAGACCGCTCTTCTTCCCAAACAGTGGCTGCTGGTCTGACTGAAATTGCCACATTTGTTCAGGATCTGGTGGAGGTGGACTGTCCTTTATCAAGAGAGATCTGGGTGCTTTATTCGCTCTTGTTTTGGGTAATGCCTGGGATGCTCTCCAGAGTGAGAAATGACTGTAATCTAAGCACACACATCTCTCGTGCCTTCCCCAGTGGCACACAGCCAGCCCCACAGGGCATCACCTGAGCTTGGCTGGTAGGGAGGCAGGGTCAGAGCACTGCGCAGCTGCCAACGAATTGCTATGGTTACCAGAGCTCAGTATTTCTGCCATTTGAACAACTGGGAAACACAGCCATTGAGAAATGCTGGGCAGCAGTAGGTCTGTGGCAGCTCCAGGCATGCAACTGAGGTCTTGCAGCTCCCAGATGAGGCCTCGAGCATCAGCACCTTTCTGTCTGAGCACTGAAGAGAGCTCTTGCTGTGATTTCTCACTTACAAGATGTATACTTTCTATTTTCTGCTGAAATAACTCTAATTGTTCTTATCAGTGTTAACATCTTATGCTAGTTGGCTGTCTACAAGTTCAACAACACCATTCAGAACTTAAAGATAATGGCAGTGTTTTATGAAGAGAAACAACAGGCATTGTGGAGTGCTTTCTCATTTCTTCCTGTCTTTGTGCCTCTAATAGGAGAGGTTAAGTCACATCGGACCTGAGGAATTTGTGCAGGCATTTGTACACAAGGATCCTCTGGATGGCACCAAGGTATGTTCTGTCCACATAAGAAATATTTCCAACGGTAACTGATGTAATCCATAAGAGCAAGCCTGGGACATCACCAGGGCAAGGCAGCCAGCAGGGCTGTATTCTCACAGCAAGGATGGACCTGTTGGTGGAGCTCTAGCTGGTGGGTTCATTGCCATTCCTTCATGGTGAGAATCTGTCCCAGCCAGAGACTGGCCTACACAATGAATTTCTGGTCTTTGGCTCTTCCTCTTCACCTGTTTTGGCCAGGGCACGCAACTTGTAGCTGCGTGGAACCTGGAAATGTCTGTTCCTAATGTTAAAGGCATAAGGACTCTTGCCGTGATGTAATGGCCACAGTGTGTGCCCAGACACCACAGTACTGAGTCAGTGCGTCATGAATCAACATTCTCTCCTCTCTATATACAATAGCTTTTAACCCGGAGCGCTGCAGGGAACGAAGTGCCTGATCAGGCTTTCCTCCAGAGTTCTTGGAAGCCAGTTGGAGTCTTTCCATGAGTTCCAGTGGGGTTTGAAGCAGCATTTCGATGACTGCTTCAGTAAGGAAAGAGAATTCCAGCTGGAGAGCAAGAGTTTGGTATTTCATATGCTGACGAGAAAAGAAAGAGGATGGAAAATTCTTACCCAGAACCACAAAAGGGCTCCCACTGAGATCATCTATCAATGGCAAAATTGCATCATTAGATAGAGGAAGACTTCTTGCTAAAATGTTTTCCAAAAAGCACCAAAATAACTTCTAAAGGTGAAGGGAGGGAGGTATGAACAGACCAAATGTGCAGTCGTGAGCTTTCTCCTTCTTGTATTGGAGTTACAGAGATTCTGCAGTTTGTTTCAGGGAGAGAGGAATGGGCAGAGGTGTCTCAGGTGTTGTGAACATTGATCACATCCTTTAGGAAAGAACCCCTGTGTGACAAAGATGTGTCAGAAACGTGAAATATCAGGGCAGCCGGAGCTGAGATTTCAGTAACCCACTGTGAGCATGAGGGACGAGATTGAAAATGAAGTGTCTCAGGAAGTCATCATCTCTGTTACGAAGTAAAATGAAAGAGATCAAGTGGAGGCTCTGAATCTGAGTAAATTTTGGAAGGATAGGAGGGAGGCAGCAGTGAATGAAGTCAAACTACATAAAGCCACGCAGGGGAAAGGATGCTAGGAGGGAAATGTTCAGTAGTAAGCTGAAGCAGGCACAGTGGCTGTAGCTCTGCATAGAATTTGTCTGGAATTTCAAATGTAGTGGCAGAACAGACGAATACCAAAATATGAAGAGAAATATGAAGAAACATCTGCTATGGTGGATAGGAAGGATTTGAGTGGGAGGTGGAGAGCAAATATCAAAGCAAGGATGCACCACTGCATTGACTTCTAAGTTCAAAGCGTGTCTTCCTTCAGATAGGCTCTACTGAGTACAGAAAAAAAGGCCTTAATGTTTTCACACAAGATACGACACTAAAGAATTAGTGGGCTTCAGGTCAGCAAGCTGGTGAAAGCAGGGGTAGTCTGCAACTTGTCAGCATCCTCTTCCTGGGTTGAGAAAAGGTCCCAGCGATGACTTGGAAGATCCTCCGTGCCCTGGTGTGTTACAGCTGAGAGATTGTGTGGGACCTGGCAGAGCATTGTGCACAGCAGCACGTGCCTCAAGTGGAGTGACACCACTGGGCTTTGGCTCTGGTTCACATTGCCTCCAGGTGGAGATCATTTTAAATATCATTCTTGCATGAAGGCTTCCAAAAGTTTCATTTATGAATGTTTATCAAGCACTTTGAGAGCTGCTGATGGAAGATGCTAGGGAGGTGCTAAATGTTGTTGCCATTTATAAAGCTTAACCTTTAAAAGGCAATCTGTTTCGACATTAAATGTGCACGTTTTAACCAAGTTAGATGGCATTAGATGTGGTTCTTATGCCGTGGCATGGAACAGCAGTGCTGTGATGGAAATATCATGTTCAGAACAAAACCAAGGTTTTGTGTGTATTTTTTCTGCGGTAGCAGGGGGCAAAAAATACCACAGAGTGCAAGAAAAGGAACTGCTAAGAGTGGAGTGGGGCTGTGTTGGGATTTCTTTTAGTTTGACATTCATGTGTTGTTTGCCAACGTTTACTTTTGAGATGCTTTGATTTATTTCTTCATTTATTGTATAGGTAGTCCTTCCATAAAATGGCTAGGAACATCAGGCTTCAGATTGGTGGCCTAATACCATCGTACTGTGATTTCTTTTTCTAAATGTGCTTGCATACAGAATCGCAGGGATGTTTCCTTTGAATTACCTTAATTAGAAGAATCTTAATGTAAGGTAACTTGCTGTAACATGAAGACCCAGGTTTTAGGCACCTAACTGACATAATATGGGTAATTTCATCGACATCCGTGGATCTGTGTTTATGCATTGCGGTTTTTTTTCTTAGCAGAGTGTATTTCTGGCAGCTCTGGGAGATGATCATCAGAACAGTACAAAAATTTGGTATTCTCTGATACCCTCTAGTGGATACTAGATGTTCACTACTGAATGTTCACATAAATCATGTGAACCGTGAGGGAGCAGGGTGTCCTAGATGGAGGGTCTCAGAGTTTAGGGCTGGAGAAAGGAGTCGAGTTCTTATGATGCCCACCAGCGTCTTCAGGCTGTGTGAACTACCCTGTGTCTCTGCTGAAGTCAGAGTGTCTGGATATCAAGTAATTGAAAGAGTTCAGCCAAGTATCTGCACCTGTATCAGCAGAGGGAATTTATGTGAAGTTTCATGTAAAAAGTAAAAAATGTGTTTCTTTGCAGTGACTCTTACTGGTGAAGTCTCCCTTGTGTGTAAGCAGCCTGTTCCAGTGCAGCCAGCAAGAGAGATCTGGGGCACTCAACAGCCTATTATCCTGAACACTCAGGAGACTAAAGGGAAATATATATTTTTTTTTCCCATAGAGAAGCAACTAGAACTATTTTTTCTTTTGTTTTTTTCTTGTGCTAAGGCACAGTCTTCTCTGTATGTGAGAGAGATGTGGCCAAATGATTACCTTCGTGTAATGGGTATTTTGCAATCAGGCAGCTGACTGAACTGCAGTTACATGTCTTTGTGTGTTTTTTTTTCCTCTCCAGCCTTGTTTCAGTGACCAGAAGACCAGTAACCTTGAGGCCTATGTGAAATGGTTCAATAGGCTCTGCTACCTCGTAGCAACAGAAATTTGCATGGTAAGTGGGAAGCACGCAGCTCGTTTTACACATTCTTGCAGTACCAGTTTCAGATGGTACACTAATAAGCAAACCTGGGGATTTATTTCTTGTGACCTAGCTAAGCATCTGACAGTAAGTTTTAGTAATGCTGCATTCACACGAGCAAGCTGATAAATGACAAACAGATTACAAAACAGAGCTGGCAACACATGGAGGTACACTGCTCTATTGATGTAGTAGGAGCACAGTGTGGAATAATGAACCCTGCAGGGAGAAAAAGAGGAAAAATTGAATTATCCTGTGAGATTTCTGCTGGAAAAGATTCTAGTGGAGCAGTATTTGTTATCTGTCATCCTGAAGCTCTGCTGTGCATGTGAATTCCCATTGCATAGCTCTTTGTCCTGCTGCCCATTACTGGAGCTGTGTTTGTTGTGATTTTAAACTTGGCAGATTTGGGTTTAGTTCAGTTGGCCCCATCAAAATGAAGCGAATGTTTTCTCCTTTGAAGGGAGGAATTGTAGTGGGATATCCTACGTAACTTGTGATTGAAAAGCATTGCCATCTGAAGATCTTCTTTGGGAAGGTGGGGTGATTCCAGTCCAGTTAAAATGTGGATTTAGAACACAAGCTATCACTCAGCCTGCTCTGCCCTCCAGTTCTGTGTATGCTCATTACAAATGCTTGTTTTAATTTACAGCCTGCAAAAAAGAAACAGCGAGCACAAGTCATTGAATTCTTCATTGATGTCGCCCGAGAGTGCTTTAACATAGGGAACTTTAATTCACTGATGGCAATCATTTGTGAGTACAGCTCCTAACCAGATGTCTCCACTGGCTGTAGCAAAAGGAAAAGGGGAAGTCTGAGTCTCATCCATGGCTTTTTTTTTTTTCTTCTTTTTCCCTCCTAGCTGGAATGAACATGAGTCCTGTTTCTCGGTTGAAGAAGACTTGGTCAAAAGTAAAAACAGCCAAATTTTTCATTCTTGAAGTAAGTACATCAGTAAAGACATGCTGCTTGAATTATTTATTTATCTATTTGTTTTTGTATGTTTGTGAATTTCCACGTTGTTATCCAGGTATGAATGTTTGTAGACACATTTCACTGGCAGAGGTTTGGATTCCGGCCGAAGTTGCTAAAGGATGGTGAAGAAAGTGTGAAGCTGCTGGTGTGCAGAGGGGTAGCAGAGCACTTGAATGTTACATGCAAAAAGATACTCAAAATCTAAAAGGAAGCGACAAGTGGCTTGGGGAGGATGGGCTGATAGACAAGCAACATTTCTCAAGCTGATGCCAGTGTTGTTTGCTTGTGGTTCATGGGCTTCTATGTGTATTTTTGAAGATGGAGGCTTGGCTCTGTTCAAGTTTTGGTACAACTAAGGGCAAAGCTGTCTTCAGAGGACTCAGGCTGCTTTCTAACCAATCTGTTGTCTTTTGTATATCTAGCACCAGATGGACCCCACTGGTAACTTCTATAACTACAGAACGGCATTGCGGGGGGCTGCTCACAGGTCCCTCACTGCACACAGCAATAGGGAGAAGGTAGGTGTGACCACATCTCGTGTACCTGCAAATCAGTGGTGTGCATCTCTACCGAAAATGTCACTGAAGCTCTGCTGTCCCCTTTTCCACGGTGCACCAATGCAAGGTTTGTGCACTGCTAAATGCAATGGAAATGTAAATCTGCAGCTGAAAGGGGTTTGAAATGGATCAGAGGGCTTTTGTGAACTTGCTGTCAGGAAGCCAGGGCAGGCAGAGCACGTAGAATGGATGACTTTGTGGCAAGCATCTCTGTGCCTCTTGAAAGGTCACACTGTTTAGATTGATAAACCAGAGGAAAAGGTATTCCAGAGTAAAATGACTTTTATTTTGGCATGGAGCATCAGCCTGGCAGGCCCAGGTGGAGCTGTGCTTTGTTGCAGCCATGCCAGGCAGCTTCTCTGTGCAGACAAGCCTTTATTGTACGGCCTGTGATTTGAGATACAGAGCAAAGGGCACAGCACTCAGAGGTGATGAGGTGGTTCTCCACTTACATTAGAGAAAGATGATTTACTGCAAGTCATGCAAAAGAGTGTGGTCTGAACCCATTGCAGCAAATTTGGAGGGAAAGTCTGTCCTGTTATGTTTTCATTTCATTTGTTGCCATCCTGCTGAGCAAGAATTGAATCACCACTGTCTGTGGCAGATACATAGCGTTCTGATCAGATTCGTGAGATGTTAGTGCAGCATCCTACTGTTTTGTGCCTGCATACTTCTTGCTTATTTTCTTATTTCTCCATTCTGTTCCCTTGTTTTGTGAAAGAGAGTTTCTTTTTAACATTGCACATAGTCATAAATGGGTGATCACTACACAGCGCGGCTAAGGTACATACTGCATGAACAAGCATAATACAGAATTAAATGTTCTCTCACTAGAGGAGCGAGAGCAAATGCTGATCTCACATCCCTGTGAATTTGATGTAAATCTGCTGAAGCTAATGGAATCTCACAGCAGTTACAGTGAAATGAGATCAGCAGCTGGTCGCAGGCTGACTCAGCTGCGAAGGGAGTGCTGAGTTGTTCTGAAGAGCACATCTCAAGAAGAGACGATGGCTTTGGATGTTCTTTAGCAGTGGAGAAACCCTTTTAACTCTCACACCATGCAGCAAGGACCTATCAGTCTGAGATCCTTCTGCAGTTTAATTCTTCGGCAGCCATCATATATATTGAAGTCAGCAGCTCTGTTGTTTAATTTCCTGCAGTTGTTTGCAATCTCTGACATATCTCTAGCCCTAGCTGGTTAAGGGAGAGCAGAGAGATTATTAAATTGAAAGGAATCTATTTTACATAGGAAAAAAACATATTCTGTTTACCTTGAGAACATAACATTATGTTCAAGAAAATGCTGAAGCATTTGACTTGGTAGTTGGTCATGCTGGGCATCTTACGGAGACAGCAGATCTTGTAATTCACGCTGTAGGAATTAAGGAATTTTGTTGCCTACTGTAAGCCATATTATTCATTATTTATTTTATTGACTTTGAATAAAATTAAAGAAACATGATCATTTTTTTAATAGAAAATGTTTGCAGCAAAGCTCTCTCATTGAAGAAAATATTTTGCTTCAGATTGACTTGTGCTTGTAACAGTTTGAGATCCCAGTCCCCTCTGCCCCTCTTCCCAACAAATGGCCACCACAGAAGCACATGCGAAGATGCAGGCTTCACCCATCCCCCTGGGACACAAGGTGCTCTGCTGGGAGTGCAGAAAGAAACCTGCCCAAGTGCAGGGTGAGAGAACAGGCGATGAAGGAGGGAGGACATTTCATGCAGAATTTGGTGTGCTTGTTAGGAACCGTCTGGTTTTATCTATGCAGTCAGCTGACCTCTGCCACATCCAAAATTAAGTCGTTCCGCTGGGACACCCTGCACAGTGTTAATGGCATGGCTCTGATTGGCTTTGGAACGCTGGGAGGATGTGCAGGGCAGCGCTGTGTGTCGTTGTCATGTGATGCTTTGGAGGAAGAACAGGTCTGAGCTCATTAGCTTTCTTCTTTCTGCAGGAGGCAATTGTCCTTCAGCAAGTGGGTGGGTTGGATGGTTTGGGGAGAATCAAAAGGGAGTGAAATTTGAGTTTCTGGCGCTAACCCAGACTTTATGCCAGCAAAGACTCTGGATTGAATCCAACGCTGAAATGTAACTATATCCACTTTTGTTGCTTTTACTACAGAAACTTGGAAAACAAAGCATGCAGTGCAGCATATTTTTATTAGGGAAATAAATACTGACCCAAAGACAGAAATCCCTTGGAAATGTGTGGAGAATTTGTATTCTAGGGAATGTCTTTGCTTCCTTTTGGATGCAGATGAGAACAAGCTCTGCCCACGCTCCGAGCTGGCTGGTGGCTTTGTAGCTGTATTAGCATGGCACATAGCCCACATTCATATACCTTCCTTCCCAGCAAGGCTCTTAGTTTATGTGACCCGGCCCCCAGTAGTGCAGAGCAGGGCAGAACAAGCTTGTATCTGCCTGCAAAAAAAATACACAGAACCTGGCAGTAATTTCTAGCTGGGGATCAGGGCCTGGCTCCAGCTCTCCATGAGTATCTTTTGACTTCATGAGATCGTTTTCCTTGTTCAGAGACAGCAGTGGTTCTTTGGTTCTCCGCTGCCTTTAAGTTGCTCAATTTGTGTATGCAACAGCTTTGCTTGTAAAGACCCAGCAGAGAAAGGAAGGGTTGTGTAGCTTTTTTTTGTTTGTTTGTTTGTTCTTTGCTGTCTGATCTTGTCATCAGACAGTTATGCTGTGGATGTACAGAAAGTTAATAAACTGAGTTATCAGTATTTTCATAGTCATGGCTGTCTGCTCAGTGACTCTTGCTTTCAGTTCATGCTCCTTTCAGTGTTCTCCTGATGGCTGAGGATGTCCCTTTATCCTGCTGCCCTTTTGCTTGCTTCTCACTCTGCTGCTTTTTAAGTTCCCAAAACAGTGAAAAGTAAATACTTATTTTTTCTCTTCTCTCCTGACTGAGTTCCTCTTTCATGCAGAGAAAATACTGAACTGGAAAGATAATAGTTATGCCATTTCTCTTCACAGATTGTGATCCCTTTCTTCAGCCTATTGATCAAAGACATTTATTTTTTGAATGAAGGATGTGCTAATCGCCTTCCAAATGGACACGTCAACTTTGAAGTAAGATCTGAAAAATGTTTTTATCTCATTCTGATAGCACTAAGATTGTGTGCCTGCAATTTCAGTGCAGCCCAACAAAGGCTGAATATGCCAAAAGGGACAATCTCAAGTGACTGCTTGAAGGTTAAACCAATCTCAGAATGTTTTCTGAAAGAAATAATGTATACGTTTTGTATAGACATTGCAAACAGACCGTTGTGACTTGCTTCACGCGGGTTGGCTGCTGGAAATACAATGTCAGCAATATGCATGATTATATTTATGGCTTGGAGGGGAGGACGACTTTCAGAAAACAAGGGAAAAGGTGCACATGTAGATAAATCAGTGTAAAATGTTTTATAATTCATTGTATCTGTTTTGTAATAACTTTTTTTAATAAAAAGACTTGGCAAAGTAAGACATAAATTGGTTGCGGTCAATAGACAAAAATTAGAATACAGAAGTAGAATGACAGTGCAGTCTGCCATGCTGTTGATGTAAGGATTTGATTGTATAATCTGTTGCTCTAAATTTTACACAGAAGAATTTCTATCAACGAAAGCAGAATACCCTCCCACAGCCTGGCACTGGGTGGCTACATATCCTGAGTGGTTGCAGTTCTGTGCTGGGGAGGGTGGTTTACATTCGTGCAGTTTGTTGCTGGTGGCTGTGTGTAGGCACTCACATTCTTATGTTGTGCTGTGGGCTGCAGTTGCTGTGTTCTTGCATTCTGATGGGGATAGAGATGAAGTGCTTTCGAAAAAGCTGCCCCATGTCAATGAGAAAACAGTTCTTTGGCTCTCAGATTCTTTGTAAATCAGCTCTTCAGCATCTCTTTGGTCAGTTGCATTACATTTGTCCTTCTGCTGGGGCCATTGTGAGATAGTGAGCAATGCATAAGATAGAGCCTAGCATCCCCTCAAGTTATATCAGAACTTTTTTGCCATGTGTATTTACTGTTAGAAGGCCTAAAGAGTTGTGAGGAATTGGAGTCCCTCCACCTTAGGTAACGTGTCTAATTCTGATCCCTCAAAGTTTATGCCTATAGCTTTGTTCATGGATACATTTTCACTTAAATACAAACTGAGACTACTTGCAAGAAGGAGTGGAGCACACCCTTTCTTCCTTCTTCCCCCAGCAAACGAGCAGAGAAAATCTACCAATCTAAAAGATCCGAGACTCCTTTCTCCCAATGTCCTTGTGGTCAGGAACCCTACATCCTGATCTGCTGCTTGGATGTGGTTGTTTAAGTGAGAAAGTGGAACTGTATCTGAATGGAATGGGTTTATGTTTACAGAAATTCCTGGAACTGGCTAAGCAAGTAGGAGAATTTATAACATGGAAGCAAGTGGAATGTCCCTTTGAACAAGATGCTAACATAATCCACTACCTGCACACTGCTCCCATTTTTACTGAAGATGGTAAGACTGTACAACCTCTAATCACTGAAAAAATGTCTCTTTATCACTACCAGTTAACATCTTGACCCATCTCGGGTGATCTCTCTCACTGACCAGTCCCATTTCCTTCCTAGCCTTCCTGTCATGCAGCTTGTTTATTATCCCCAGACTACCAACATGCTTTTGCAGATAAAGCCTTCTACCTCATGAAGCTGCTGTCTGGTTACTTTTCTCTACTCCATAGCTTGTCCAAAAGGCACTGCTATCTAGGAAGCTGTCGTGGTAGCCCTGTTTTTGAAATCAAGAAAAGAGGCCATAGAACCATGTTGTGGATTGCTCTGAATGTCAGCTGTCCCTTAGCCAAATTCATGCAGTGATTGATGGAGCCAGGACTCATCTCTTCTGCAAACCAACACTGTCATCTATTCAGTGAACACAGCTTCAGGCTATGGTCATTCAGCTGACCTCCTTCACTGCAGCAGAAAAATATTTACAGAAATGATTTTTTAAGAAGAATATTTTCTAGTGACTAACTTAAGCTGCGACTATAAAAAAAAAGCTGTTCTGAAATTGTTTTTCTGGTTTAACTTTTAGTTCTATGTGTCTTCTCTTTTCTTCTTTCAATCTGCTGCCCAACAAAACGGGCTGTGTCATTTCATACTGTTTCATGTTGGTTGCTTCTTGGTGTGTTGTCATGCACAGAAACTGTCCACAGCTGTGTTCCCATAGGCTGTACTGGGTTGGGTTTCTTTTTCCTTGATTCTTTAGTCAGTTTTCTATACTGATCCAAGTTAATCACACCAGACAGCTTTTCAAAGACTACTACAAAACACTAAATGCTGCCTCAAAAATCCTACCTAAATACTAAGAGAAACAGGTGCCAAAATGGAATAATGAATGTGATTAAAGTAATAGGTATTGAAAAGAGACAGCATGGAGGCATTTGTTCTGTATTTAGGCTCTGAAGGGACATGAAGTGAAAGTCAAGTCACAAGTGGTGTTTAAAAGTGCAGATTTCAGGCTGGTGAACCAACAAAGGGTGACCTCAACCCACTAATTGTTTTCATATTTTCTTTCTCATATCCTCTGCCACATTCATACTGTTTTTGGTAGATGTCCTTTGTTGAAGCCAGAGCAGGCCTCCCCTGCTGCCCATGGGGATAGTGGTGAGCAGAATCACCCTGAGTAAAAGACAGGAGAATGTATTAGACAGATGCTGCACTGGTATGTGACATACTGCTATACATCTGTAGGCCCATCACAGCATGTAGGAGCAGTGGCCCAACAGTTTAATGTTAAAATGGGCTTGAATTATAGCACAGACTTCAATACTGAGATGGTTCCAGTATTAAAGAATTAAGCATCACCAAGCAGTCAAATGACGAAATACATATGCATGCAAGTTATAGCTCACTTAATTTTATTATTTTTTTTTAAACAGTGAGACATCAGTGCACCACCAGGAAGCTGTGCAGCCTGGGTGCATGTTGGTACCATAAAATTCACCCTCATGGCAAAGTTTTGCAGAAAAAGAGACCTGTTTATTTTCTTCTGCTGTGTTCCGTCTCTGGTTTCTGTAACTCATTCTTATCTTGAGGCTGTTCTGTATTCATTTAAGATACCATGTCCTGTCAGGCCTTGAAGAGATTGAGAAAGATTAAGTTGTGTTAAGTGATGGGAATAGTCTTGAATGTAAATAGTTTATTTGCCACAATATCAAATCTCTCATTTTTTGTGGAGATCATTTAACTGTTTGGTATTATTATTATAAGCAGGTTATGCCAGCATATATTAACTCTGGGCTCCTCTTCTATCAAAGCTAACCTAACAGATTTCCAAAGATAGAAATGTGAACTAAGCAGCAGCGTCCTGCTGGTTGCCAGCAGTGTGGTGAGCCACAAACTCATAACAAGCTGTCCTTACTTTGTTACAGGATAGGACATACATGAACGCAGAGACAAAGGGATTTACTGTTTCTGTTGAAACAACATATTTCTAACTTTTCCAGGTTTATATCTGGCTTCTTATGAAAGTGAAAGTCCGGAAAACCAGACAGAAAAAGACAGATGGAAATCCTTAAGGTAACCTCTCATTTTATCAGCTCAATTCTAAAGTACCTTCAAATGCTGTGTGGATAGGCAGAGCCTGTAAAGTGCTGGCTTTGCAAGTGTGACCTCTGATGGAGGTTTTTTCCATTTATGACTAATTGACAGAGCTGGAGCTGCCCTGATAAAAGCTAATCTTAATCTCAAATTATCCACCATTTGAAGGACATTGTTCTCCTCTTGTGCATTTCTGCAGTGCTTGTAGCCCTGCAGTAGAGGTCTCCGAGTTTAATGGAATCCTCCTACAGTCTGTGTCTCTTATAAGAGATGTAACATGGTTTGGTGTAAATGAGAATCTGAAGACAGTGATATAAAAACAAAAGGAAACAAAAAAAACAACACCCTTTATAATTACTACTTATTCATTGTTCTTATGTTTTAAATTTACAGATCCACTATTTTAGGAAAGACTTGAAGATAAAGAGATCACTGCAGTAGGTCAAAGAAAAGAAATCCGCAAACATTTTGCACTACTGATTCCAAAGATGCCTGTTTGGGATTTAGACAAATTCTTTTTTTGGGTTTTTTGTTAGCCTTTTTGTTTTTCTTTTTTTTTTTTCTTTTTTTTTTTTTTGACTGCCTAACGTGATGGATGAACTGGATTCATCCACTGAAATCAACAGAACTGTGCACAAGGACGCTTTTCTAACTCTGAGACAGAGAGGAAGGACAAACAGATTATTTGTGGCTGAGCCCAAACTGCGTCAGGATCACTGTAACTTTTGCCTCTGAAGGAAAATAGAAGAAAATCAGGAGCATGGAGAACCATGGTACTGCAAAGGGAAAAAAATATATATATAGACATAAATATTTCAGAAGCAGGTGCTTCAGACAGCAGCTCTTTAAACCCTCTGAGGATTATAAAATCAAATCAGACACTGCAGCAATCTGGTTAATTGCTGAATGAAGAAAGAACTACTTAATCTAACATTAGCAGTCCCCCAGCCTTGTTGAACAAAGCACTGACTGCAACAGGTATGAGCTTCCAGCGGATGAAAATGACATCAGTCGCTCATAGATACCCATGTATGTCACATACAGATCACATCAGCATGGGAGAGCTGTGCAAATCCCATGAATTTTTACAGAGAACAATCTGAAGTATGACTATTGCTTAGTTACTATTCCTGCCTCTGCTGTTGTTTTTCTTACTGTGAATGTTGGCAGATCTGAGGAGGTTGTATGTGATAGTCCTTAAGGACCCCCTACACCCAACATCTAAAGCTGAACTGAAGAAGATGGACTCAGTTTACCTCTATTTAATGTGTGTAGCCTATTCCATAATTTCGTTCCTGCTGAGGTGCATCCTTTAGAGGGCTTTATCACGCTTAAAGAAAAAGGATACGGCATTATTGTACAGTATTATACAGTACTGTTTATTTTGCAATTTGATACTAAGAGGAAGGAAGAAATAATTGCTCTGTAAGAGAGAGGGTAATTTCTTTAAAAAGACAAAGGGTTTCAGGCTAGAATGAATGCACTCAAGTGCAAAATCTGTCATTCGTTAGCAGATAACCATTTTCTTCCTCTTTAGTTTTTAGGTTCTAAACAGTATCTACCACTTCCTTACAGGTAATAGCAAGCAGGGACTACGTCTTCTTTTTAAATTTGTATAGTGATCATGGTGCTACTTTAACATATATAATATGTGATAATGAACTATGTGGATGTTAGAGTCAAAAGCCAGAAGAGTTTGTGTGTGGAAGGACTGTATGTATGTGGAAGGGCTGTTCCCACTTGCCCCCCAGAAAACCTCAAAAAGCTTAACTGAAACCTAATGCCCTATGATACTTTGCTTTATTACTGACTTGATGCTGACCTTTCAGATGTTCCACTCTGTCTACAATAGCAGGACATAAAGCTTTCTTTGAAATCATTAACTGCTTTATTTCAATTTAGAGTGATTCGAAATGGCCATAGGATTTGGAAAACTGAAGCTAATCATAAAAGCTGGCTGTACTGGCCTGTGCTTTTAGACAGAAAGCTGAAACTGCTCCTGTCTACTGCCAGACCTCACAAAGGTTGTCCATGCCTGAGTGAGGTGTTGAAATACGAGGCGTTGGTGAGGCAGTAGTTGAGAGCAGCCCAGGCAGCTGAGCTGACCTCGAGAACAGTGGCCTGAGACATGTTCTGTGTCATATGCTAACGCTTGGTATCTCCGGTGCAGTTCTTAGGTTGGGTTTTGATCTGTGGAAACCTGTGCAATCTGGATCATGGCCACGTGGCATCCACTCTTGCAGCTGGCTGAGCTGTCCAGGACAGCTTCTTCTAGATGTGCGTTCACAGGGATGTGATGGAGAGCGCTGATTCTCCTCTTCATTTATCTACCAGCACACAAGTTCAAGCAGGGGGAACATAAAAATGTCATGTCTGTTCTCGGGCTCTGTATGGAAGAACTAAGTGTGAGGATGGGATGGCATCCTTCCAGCCAGGGAGCAATTCTTCCGGTGATACTGTTGATATACTGTTTGTTAATTTTTGTCCATGAGCTGAGAGCTATACAGGGAAACATACACACACAGCCATTGCTTCCAGCAGAACCATTTCCAAAATGATGCCATTAAAAAATTAATTCCAACCAAATCCAGAGCAATAACCATAAACATATCCATAAACAATGGCAATGCTTACATGTGTTTGCTAAATGGGTTTTTGTTGTTGTTGTTGTTTTTTGTAATGTCTGCATTGCACGTGCACAGCATGACTTCATGGCAGAGTGGGTTTTTTAGTTGTCTGAAACCCACTGTGGGTGGATGGGCCCTTCCCTAAAACTGCTTTTTAAAGTGCAAATGATCATTTTCCAATGATCAATAGAGGCCGGTACAGCTGAGATGATAACACCCAAAGATGAATCGAATTTCCATTTCTCGTGATATTTTACAGCCTCGGGTACCTTCCATGAATTCAGGCAATTTTGTGAGTTAAAATTTGGACTCATAGCATTTATCACTGCTGCAAACTGAATTACATTCACGGTCCAAAATTTTCAATCCCCAATACTTAAAATGGAAGCATTGAAGTTAGATTTAGGAAGGTATTAAGGGCTTAGTGGGACTTTCAGAAGCACCAGATCATCCTTAAGCCTTTGTATAAATCCCACATTTAAAAGGGGTTTTTTTTGAAGGTGCTAAACATCCTCATCTCTTGGCGGATACTAAAGCAATTAATGCTTCACAGAGGTGCATGGCATATTGATGCCAGTACACAGAACAGTGTATGATCTCCAGAAATGCTGCTTGCACCTTGCAAAATAACTGTAAGGCATGTAGTCATTGGACTAACATGAAGACAAGTTGCAGTTAGTTATGCCATGGCTTTCCACCACTATTTTTTGGTGAATTTGCCTCCCTGATAACTGCATGAGCTAATGCAGCAGAGAACAGAGCAAAACTAGAGCTGGGACTTTCAGAAGCCCCAGATCATCCTAGGGTGTTAACACAGTAAGCCAGTGAGATGATACAGTCTTTCAGAAGCATTAACTTAGCTTCTGCCTATACAGCAATATTTGAAAAGACCTAAATATATTAAATCATTTCTGCACCTCCTCTTGTGTAATCAGAGTGCAGCACAAGTCCTGTATTTCATTTTTTGAGAGTGCCATTCTGCAACATAGGGCTAGATCCAAAGCTCATCAAAATACGAGTTGTGTGCCTTCAGCTTGTGTTGAAGTCAGCGGAGGAACTTGCTCAGTGCCTTCCAAAAGACAGTTAATCGTTCAGACTCGCTCTCAATTTCACGTCAGCATCAATCGCATCACCTCATTAAAGGTGGATAGATAATTAAACATAGATCTCCTGGCCATGACTGAATTTGGAAGGTAGAGAACTTGTGGAGTCTCACCCAGAAGAACCCCACGCAGCAGGGTGCACTTGCACAATACATCCTTATCCCTCTGCTAGGCAGGTGGCAGTCCTGCTGTACGACTGCTGGGAGCTCCCCACACAGATAGAGGACATGCAGGTCTGGAATCAAACCGTGATCTCAGCAGTGCTGGGATCAACACAGTGCAGACACGGCTGCTAAGGCACTTCGAATTAGTTCAAGCATAGAGATGTTTTCTTTAGCTTGGGAATATGTTATGATGGGGTCAGTATTGATAAGATAATCACCTGCTTACAATTAAGCCAGCCCATTACTGATACCTTGGTCAGTTTGTCATGTTTTATTGCAATAGTTTATGCACCTTTTCTTAAAGCACACAAGCACTGGTTTGCATGATGGTAAATCCAGCTTAGAACACCATTCAGATTACTGAATATATAATTGAAGTTATCAAAAAGAAAAGATACTGGAGTTATCAGTAGAAAAGATACTGTTTTGCTTACAGTATCTGGCCTAATAATGACAGTGTTTTATAGAGACCTAACTCAAGCTCAGTGTTGTGCCTGGGGAAAAACTCCAATTGATTTTGATGGGTTTTGGAGCAGTACTGTAACTGTAGCACTGCTCCAGGGTTATTCATAGGAATTAAATTACATTGGCAACTTGAATAGTCCTTGGCCTTTTGTTAGGGCCAGTTCCGACTCCCAGATGGGCAGGTGCACTTAATAGGGTGAAAATCCAGCCTTGGCAAATGTATTCTCTGACGTTGCTGACGTTTCAGAAGCAAATTCAAGGAATTTGATCCAGAGAATTAATTCACATCTGAGAGCAGAATTTGGCCTTCTGGTTTTGAATCCTTTTTTCTTTTTAAAGCAGTAGTAATCAGCCTTACTGTCTCAGGAGTGTCTTTGATCGGAAATTAAAACCCCTTTGATTGTAAACTGAGTATTTCCATTGTTGCGCCTGCAGAATAGGGTTAGGAAGAGGTGAGGAAGCAAGGCAACGCTCCTTGCTCCCTTCTCAAAAGGCTCAACTGTGGGCCAAAAACATTCCTTTCTTTTTTGTTAATGTTATCTGTTAAATGAGATTACCTCAGTATTTGGTGCAGGGAATTACTGAATTGTGTCTGGGGAACAGCATCGACATACCTGGTATCCATACAGCAGTGCATACTCTGATGGGGTGCAGCAGTGATAGATGGTCCAGTACAACCTGTCATGCAAATTCCTGTCCAAGCCCTGAGGTTTGTGAAGCTGGGATACAATGCTTTGGAAAGGTAGGACATGATTGGAAATTCACCCGAGGCAAAATGTATTTCATCCTCCATCCAACAGAATAATTACAAGAAAATTCTTGGAACTAAAAGTTCCTCTAGAGGGCCGGAAAACAGTGGAGAATTTGTTACTTCATTGACAGAGATTTTAAGATCCAAGCAGCATGATAAAATAAGTACTAAAAAATTGTAACACCTTGATGGTTGTTAACTTTTGTATTTCACAGCATGGCAGCAGAGTGGAAAAAGATAACTGTGCATGTGCTATTCCTATTAACATCAATGGCAGCTGGGCAGGCCAAGGCAGGAGAGAATACAGTGACATGCAGTGATGCGTGCACCAAGCTGTACCAGTACTTTAACACTGGGCATGTTGGAAAGGAAGCACGCTGCCTTGGGGAGTCCCTTTCTTTATAATCAACATTAGCTGCTCTGTAGTCCCTGAGCTGAGCAGGGATGGCAACAAACAAGTTCCTTTTTTTTTTTTCAGTGGAACAGATCTGGAGGCAGACCTGTTTTGTATTTATTTCTTCTACAGTTCTTTTTGCATATTTTCAGATATGCAAAAAATATCAGCTACATTGTCAGTGCGCACAGAAGGCATCACATTCTGCATTTGTATACTATGCAAGATATATATTAGAAGTTAATAGCTTGTACGGGTGGCATTTCATACCCTCTGCAGAGGTGCAAGACACTGAAACTCAGGCTATAACCTCGGTTACAGAACAAAGCTAGCTATGGATAACTTGTCTAGATCCCTTGCCTTGCACTGTGGCCAAACTCAGACTGTAATGCTGTACATTCGGAGTGGCTTGGACTGCCATCTCTCCCCTTGATGCCTTTCCCTCCACAGAATTGGCATTTTGCTCTATAAACAGCTCTTGCAAAATGCCACGGGAGTATTTTTCAGGTTCTCTGCCATACAGGGGCTCTGCACTCATATACCAGAGCTGTCACTTTAGGAGTCCCTTCTCCCTTCCTTCCTGGCACCAGAAGTACCAGCCCAGACTAAAACTGCAGTGCAGCATTGCTCCCAGGCCTTCCTGAATGCAGAAGACTTCAAGTTCAGGACTCGCTTGTTCTGTAAGTTAAATACCTGTACAGTAAACTTCATTCTGAAATGTGCACAGCCTATTTAATGGACCTGTGACCAGAAAATCCCAGAACCCAGCTACCTTTTAGAGAAATGCAACTTCCTCAGTGAGCTGTGACTGGTCAGTATTGCATCATTGCTTTCATTATTTAATTAAGCTTCTACAATCCCCATATTTGGGGGACAGCTAAGTGTGTGATAGTTTCCTGATGTTTGGCATATGAGTACACAGAATCGAGAAAATGGGGGCTATCATCTAGACAGCTGACACGAGATGTATTTTCATAACAGCCCAAGCTGGGTTACTGCTTATAGTATGTCCTCACCTTGAAGAAGAAGGAATTGTTCCAGTAAAATCCTCCTAACTCTTAAAGCTTTGTGAAAGATACAAGCACACAGCTATTAGACATGTTTCAAGATATGATTCTTACCAACAGGCAAGTACTTCCCTTAGGAGCCAGCCTGTAAAATGAAATAAAACTGCCAGTACACAACACAGATGAAAAATAAATTGGCTTCTGGGTTCCAGAACTCTTCACTTTTAGCAAGTATTCATCAGTATACGAAGGTAAGAAATCAGAATCACAGAATCACAAATCAGATTTTAGTTTTGGATTTTTTAGCAAGCTCTGTGAAATGTGACAATACCAGCTATCTTAAGCCTATACCCTAAGAGCATATTACTCCAAAACATTTATTCACAGTCTTAAAAATGAGTAAACAGAACTGTCCTTATGTTCAGACTGAGAAATTAAAAGATGTGTGTCTGGTCACCTGGAAAACATGTGCATTCAAAAATGTACCCCAAACTGTTTGCAACTTCTATGTTTCATCTATTATTGTAATTCCTTTTTACAACTGTGCTTGGAAAAAAATGGAAATAAATTAGTTTTTAAGGAAGAGTAAGCTAGGATAAAAGGAAATATGGATTAAAAGACTGGTAGGTACTGACTGTGGGAACAGTAGTAATGAGGGGCTGTGTTTTTCCCATAGCTTTTTCTTTAAACTAAGCTATTTCATTTTCAGGCTGAACTGAAATCCCTTTCCCCTCCACAATACTCAAACCGTGTAGATTTGTTGGAAGTCCTCACAGCAATTACCAACACTTTATCAACTGCGCAGGCAGAAAACAGTAAGGTTACTTGAAAGTGGCTGTTATGATTTTGTGACTGTACATAGATATTGCAAAATGTTAATGGTAAAATGCATACTGTACCCCCATAAACACTGCAAGAATAGCATGGTCATTGTTATGCTTTATAGCTGTTGTGGAAAATGTCTTAACCCGCATTCATGATTATAGTGCCAGTCCTACTCCCATGCCTTTTTATACAGTTGTGGTAAGATTGTTATGAAATCCTTTTGTCAGTCATGTTCAAGCTAACTTACCTGTGTATAGAATTTATATATTAAAAACCCCTAATTTATACTGTGTTTTAACAGTTTGCCTGAACTGTCTATGGTTTCTAAATTTTGTAATGTGAGTGTCAAATAAGAAGAATAAAAAAAAAATTGGCCCAGCTGTGTGCATTTGGTTTCCCAATTTTGTTTCAAGTAGGTATTTCAACACCTCTGAATGACAGAACGGGCTGAAAAGAAAATGATTGCTCTGAAACACCAAAAAATACAAAGATACTTCTGACTCAACAGTCATGAATACGCATATAGATGTGAAAGAACCTGTGGCGTCTGCTTTTCCTTGCTGCCACTGCACTGCTTCTCTCTTCATACTCAGACACTTGGGAGACTGTACTGTGCTTTATACTGCAAGGAAAAGAGACAAATTCTATTGTTTCTCACTGTAATGTGTTTCCCCAAAAAGGAGTCATAGGCTCAAAATACCACAATGAGAGCTGCAGCTTGGCCTGAATGTTCTCAGTCTATTCCTATAAAACTTAGTGGTACAGCTGGTGTTTAAATGTGTGCTTTTTATTATTGGTATTGCAGTAGTTGGAGAGCTTCTATTTGGGGACCTATTTCAGTAAGTATGTCCAGTAAGACACATCCATGCTTCAAGTAGCTTAAAATTGTTTTAAAGAAAGAGGCTTAGCAGTGGAGTTTCCTTGATAAAGCATTACATTGCTTCTGTGGGTTGCTTTCTGCCTGGCTGTGTAAGCAGCACCACTTACTGCAAAGCCTGCAGAAGTGAACAGTTCTGTGAACAAGCCCAGTTCTCTCACAGTGGCACAGCTCTTGCCAAGAGGAACTATGGCTGAATTTCCTCTGAACCAGAGCTTATTCAGGCTTCCCAGCGTCAACCCCTGAACTTTTATCAGGTTAAAGCCTCTCAGTCCTCGGAAGACTCAATTATGCTACAAGCAGACTGAGAGAAGCTGAAGTTTCAGCAGAGCCTATGAGCCTTGCAGTAAAAGGGAACAGATCAGGTCAGCTCAGCCCAGGGTGACCCCAGCACTGTGTTATAGAACTTAAAACCAATGTACACACTGGCAAGCAAACATCTTGCCCTAGCAGCAGTCTGCCAGTCACTGAGGGCACAGCATTCTGATTGCCCTTAGCAGATTCACATGCTGTATGGATGTGCCATAGGCTGCAGAGGCAGTTCCTGTCAGCCAGCTGTCACAGCTCGAAGGAAGCGGTCTCATGGCTGGGCCACAACTTCACCAATGCAAATAAACACAAGTGCACATATGCTAGGTTCAGGACCCCTGCTTTCCTAAGGAAAATTGCAGTGTCTTATTAATGAGGGAAATGTGTCTCCAAGCCCAGATTTGAACTTGCTTTTTTTGCTGTTGCTGTTTGCATTTTTGTGTTCTACTGTATAAACTGCAAACCTACTAAAAGTATCTCTTTAAAAAATGAAGTGTCAAGGGATGGAAGTACCACTGTCATTGGGTTCCCACAGCTTATTCACACTACAGCTCCCCTTATCTCTTGAATTTATACATGCCACAACAATCTAGGACAGCCCCTCACCTGCCCATTACTTACAGTGATTTGTGAAATGAATAACATTTTTCCCTAATACATCTTAGCAAGGTTCCTGGTGTTCTTTTTCCATCCCCATCGCTCAGCCTCTTCTAAATAGGCCGTGTTGTTATTACTCTGTCCTTGAGCTCCCAAACGAGGCACAGCTATGATAGGCTCTCCAGCACTGTAAAACTCAAACCCTGAAAGTGCAGAAATCCACAAACTACAGGCAGAACCAATAATCAACCATACTCAGGCACTGACCAGAGAGAAGAAAAAACAAAACCAATACATTTTAATTAAAAGAAGCAAGCACAGTTCTGAAAGTACTGAAATCCAGGAGATTTTGGCTCTGTCACTGAGCCTCCTGAGGCTCAGGGCAAAGTAATCAACCTCTGCTTTAAATTTTGTAACCGAACAATGAGAAAAGTAAATGAGATTTACATCTCCTGAATGGCATCTGTGAGGATGGATCATCTATTGCTGTAAAGTTCTTGAAAAAGGAACCAACACAAGTTTGCATTTTGAGGGCAGTGTTTTGAATGTAGCTGCTCATGCATGCACAGATGGGTCTCACTGAGGTAATAACACTGCAGAGTAATGTCTTCTGTTGTACAGAGCAAAGTAAAGCGTGGTTCCACTGTGAGTTACTCTCTCACGTTGTACACACATTTGGTGTTGTATAAGCTAATTAAGGATATATCTCATATAAACAAAAGGAAATGCCACACGAATTGGCAACAGAAGGAGCTTTAAATGCACTCAAAAGAGTTTCCCTCCCATTTTCATTGTGATTTAATTCCTCTAATTTGGCTTTTCATTGTTAGATCGCTGCCATTTTAAAAACGGCCATTTCTAGAGGGGCTCTCACTCTCTATGCACTACATCACTGGTCCTGGCCAGTGAACTTCTGATTTTATCCTTCTCAGGCAATACCACCTGAATTCCAGCAGCCTGATGTCTCTCTTCTGCCGGGTCTCCACTGCCACCTCCCGAACAGGAAGGAAAACGAACTGTTCTCAATACGGCTTTTCTTTGGAATGTCTACAGAGGTATCTCTGAACACACTGTCCTCTGTTCAGCACAAAGGCAGCAATATTTGGAAGTCTGCTTTGTAGCATACAGCGTACAGGCTGCTCTCTGTGAAGCCTATTGTAAGGCTTTTACTTCAGGGTGGAATTTCCTTAATTTACATTATGTGTGTCTGATAAGAAGAACGTACGACATTTACATATACCACTTCTCCAAAACTATTCAAAACGAAAAGCTAATTATTCTTAACTTCTGACAGATTTATTCCTCCTTCAGTTGTCAGCCAAAAACCTCTTAAGGAAAACAGTAAATTTAACTAGCTTTCGTGTGTTGCATTTTCATACTGAATAACAGTTATTTCTGTCCCTTTTTCAGTCTGAAGATCCTTTTTGCTAATAGATGAGAACCAAGATATCTTAGAAGGAAATTTCTCCTGCTTCATGGTACAGTTGTTTTTTATATTCTCTTTATCTTTTCTTTCTGTTGCTTGCAGTCTGCCTATTCCTCAGGCTGGGGCTGAGGGAAATTGGCTGTTGGGAAAGCAAAACACTGCAGACCTTACTGCTTTGTTTTTATGTGCTAAAATAACAAACCACCAAAGCTATCCTTGGCATTGAGAGATTAGGTGCATGACATGACTACAAGGTAACATGGCTTTTCTAAAGACAAATGGCAATAAACAGAGCTCCATAACTCAGTTTCTATCCTAAAAAATAAATAAATGAAGAGAAACAGGCCTTTCAATCTCGTGAAAACCAGATTTAAATGTCTTCCATTTTAGTACTGTTCGCTGATAGTTTGGGGACTGTTAAAAAGACCCCAGCACTTGTTCAACTAAAGGAGCACTCACATTAGGCATTGCGCTCAGTGCTCCAGTTAAAAAAGTTCTGTGTGTCAGAGGGAAAATGTGTTCAAGCCGTACTGGGAAAGAGGTCCTGAGTTTGGGATGTTTCAGCGCACCCACTAATAGGCAGAGATCCGTAGTGCTTTCACTGAGCGAATTCATGAGTTAATGAATTGGAAGGTGGCCTATCAGACGCAGCTCCCCCAAGTTTGTACCTTCTTTCTTCAGGTGATACAAATCTCTTCTGTGCTAGAGGAGTTTGCAATCACATTTGTCCACTGTATACTGCATTAATTCAGGGTTTGCTCTCCTTGAAGCCTCTGACTGTCCTGCAAGCACAGTTCCTGAGGGCAGCACTCTGTGGGCACCCCATGGCAGCAGCACAGCAGCCCGGCCCCACCTCTGCCATGCCCGCTCCTCTTGGCTGGGAATGTCCTCGTGATCCCTCTCAGGAACACCTGTGTTGCGGGGTCAGACCAATTCTGCACCACCAAGGGGAGGCTGCAGCCTGCTGACTTGGGCAGAAAGTTTGATCACCGTACGACCTGCACTCAGGGAAGGCTCTTATGGTCCCTACTTGAGCTGCTTTAAACCTTAAGAGCCAGAGTGAAGCCAGATGTAACGGTGGGAACCACCAGGCGCCAAATCGCTTTGCTGCAACGTCTGCCGGGGTACAGCAGCTCTCTGGTGGGAAAGGGGGGCACCGCTGCGTGAGGTGATGCTGGGGGCTGAGAGCGGTCTTTGAACCTCAACACGAATTTGAGACCTCAGCTCCTCAGGGCTGCCCTGCAATGGCAGCGGGAGCTCAACGCCGCACAGCCCCACACCTGCCCTCACCGAACCCGCCATTACTGAGGCGCTCAGGGGGGCGGGGCGTCCTCCCCCTCTCCCAAGGCCCCTCCCGCCGCTGTGCGTGTGACGTCAGTGCGCAGCGCTTCCGGGAGCGGGGCGGGCGGTGTAGAAGCGGCGTTCTGCCTTCGGCCGCCGCCGCCATTTTGTTGGTGCGCGCAGGGCGGACGCAGGTCTCGCTTGCCCTTTTTCTCAGCTGTAAGTAACGGTGTCGGCCCAATTCTTCAGTTCTGTTTTTTTTTTCCTTTCTTTTTTCGTTTTTTTTCTCTCTCTCTCTCTACTGTTTCTAGAGAGGCTGGAGCGGAGGGGTTTGATGGGGGCCGCAGGGCCGGGGGAGCAGTGTGAGGAAGGGCGGTGCGGTGGGAGGCGGCCCGCGGGTCCAGCAACGCTCCTGTGGGGCTTTGCGTACTGCGCAGCGGGGGAATCGGGGCTCGGAACACGGAGGGAGGCGGACTTTAGCCGTGCCGGCGGAGCGGAGCTGTGACCTCCCGATACGTGCCGGGTTGGCGGGGGGGGCGCACTGAGAAAACGCTGCGTGCGCAGGGCCGCGGCTGCACGGCCCCATGTGGAGGAACGGGGCTGAGGGCGGCCCGCGGGGCGCGTTGGGACCGCGAGCTGTGTAGGAAGGCGTTATTTCGTGTCAGCTGTCAGTGTTACGTAAGGGCTTCGGTGCATAAATTTAGAGAGTCCGTAAGAGCGCAAAAAAAAAATAAAATCTTAAGGTGGATCCTGCTGTGAAATGGATTGGGCCTTTCGCGGGTCGATTCTCCAACAGTCTGTAGCAATTACTTGCTCGTTATGTGCTCGTTAGCATTTACTCGGGTCCCTTCAGGACAGAACACGCAGCTTCTGTCTTTATAACTCGGGACTGAAGTGCAGTTAATCAGCGGTTTGTCCTCAGCAAAACCTTTTCTCGAAGGTTCTGTGGGAAATTCCCGCCCTCCCTCTGCAGGGCTCTTTCGTGGGGATTTTATTTAATATTTGCCCCTTTTGTAGAGCCTCATTGCAGGCTGCCAAATGGGAGGGAGCAAAATCCTCAGTTCACCTGTGAGAGAGTTGGCTGGGGGAGCAGAATGCTCTCCATCTCAAAAATAGAATAGCTGCAACCTGAGAGTGCCTCACAGTTCGAGTTATATAGGTTGGAAATAGAGGTGGGTAAGAAAACAAGAAACGAGGCACTGACAAATCTTACTTCTGTCTTGACCCTTCAGGCATGTTTATTGATGGATTCATATTTTTATTTCTTACTAACGTGAAGATTTTCAGGAGAGCTGCATCTGATTCGGATGGTCCAGTCACTTAGTTTTGCAGTATTTAAAACATTTCCATAAAATTAGCAAGTGATTTTTTTTAACTACCCGCCTGTCAGAAATGTTAAGTGTCTTAGCAGGCTTCTTTTTCAGAAGCAGGTTGCCATGTATGCATTCTAAAAATTCCCTTCTTCATGCCTCCAGTTGGTGTAGAGGCAACCAGTTTTGTTAGTGACAATTTGCACAGTGAAATGCCCTTATTTTTTAATCTTGCAGTTATTTCTAAACTTCTGTTCTTGCTGTCACTAAGTATTGTGAAGATACTTAGTGATACTTGAAGATTTGCTCTTCAGAAAGAACGTTGAAAGAAATATGTGAGCTTATTTTTGCTAAAGGAGGTGAAATGCGTGCAATTGATCCTGATGGACTCTTAGTTCTATAGCTGTGCTTTGCTTTCTTTTTCAGCTGTGCATGTACCTGTTTGAACACCGAATTCCTGCATATAACGTCCAGCAACAGAAGTTGGTGGGTTTTGTCTTTGGCAAATCAGCTGTATTGTGGAGCACCTGCGTGCTGGCAGAGTTCAAAAACTGTGGCTTGGCTCGTGGTACCTCAGTTAGGTTAATTTATCCACATGTGCTGTATGATTACTTAAAAAAACAAAAAAAAAAACCAACAGTGTAAAGAGGTTTGTGGGATGTGTTTGAGGCCAACAAACACATCCCACATATGTGTCTTTCATGTAGTAACTTAAGCGCCCATGGTATGAAGAGCTAAATCTGCAGTTTGTCAGAATATTTGAAGGTTAAGGTCCCTCCAGGAGAAGTCTCTTCAAGGAAATGATTCTCTTCAGTCACTTGAGAGTTTATTTAAAACACGCTCTAATAACATGTTTGAAGCTATTAAGCAAAGATGAGTTGGCCCATTTAGCCTTGATTTGTGTTTCGTAACAGCGTTAGGATGGGAAAACGATGCCTGCTCACCTCAGTAATGTGAGGGAGAAGCTGAGAAAGAAGAATTGAGGAAATGGTTTTCTAGCTCTGTCATTTGATCAAACTGCAGTAATGGACTCACAGCTACAAATACCAGTGTAACACTTCTGTCTTCTGTGTGTTTTTTTTGTGTGTTGTTTGTTTGGTTTGTGTTTTTTGTTTGTTTTTGTTGTGTTTTTCAGGAGCAGATGCGTCATTCAAAACAAAGCCACTGCCCTGAGTGGGATGACAGGAGGAGCTGGGATCAGAGAAAGCACAGCAGCAGCCGTAAGCGCAGGAAACGGTCCCACAGCAGTGGACAGGAAAGCAAGCACTATAAACCAAATCATGTTTCAGAAAGGTATAAGACTCTGAATTGAGTAGTGCTAATACTTGTTACTGTATCTAAAATACATGTTCAGGATGAGAGTTTCTAGATGTGCAGTGCTGGTGATTCCTTAAGGTTCGACTCAAGACAAGCTTAAGAGGTAGTTTGTATGCAGTATTTAAATCATTAAATAGGAATTCTTTAATAAAAGCAGTAAGTGGTACTAGTTTGGTTCACTATTAGCAGTTAAGCATTCAGTATTAAATTTCAAGTGAAAAGTGTGTCCATTTGCTTACTTTTAATGTGAACAAAAGGAGGGGAAGAGAAGGCTTGTTTAATAAATGGTAAGTATGAGTTAGATTTCAATAACGTGGAGGCGGTTTGTTTTTTCTTCCACCCTGCTTTCCCTGGAAGGATGTGTTTTTCTGTTTTTCCTTTGAGAGGAAGATCCTGTGGAATTCTTTTAAGAGCTCATAGTCATGCTTGTAAAATGCTGGCAGGGGTATGTATGTGTTCAGCAGCTGGGGCTCCTTGCCTCTGCAGCTTTAAGGCTGTTTGGCTTTTGTTTTTTCTGGGCAGAAGATTCTTGATCCCGATACTTCCCTAAGTATTCAGGTTGAAGTAAAGCACTAAGGAACAATACTGCTAATCTTAGAATCTCCAGGTTCTGTCTTTCCTTTTCAATACTTGGAGCTTTGGAAGAACAGAAGGGGTTTATTGTTGTAGCAGGAGCATTTTATCCTTCGGCTTTGGAGATTGTAACTTGATTTGTTTGATGTATTTTAGAAAGTGCCTCTCCTTTTTGAGGCCAGACTTCTTTCTTACTATGCAAACTGAACTGATGATGTGTTTATTGTTCCTGTGGATGGCTGCTATGTATTTGAGACTGACAATGTCATTAGTTCCTAATAAAGTAACCTGAAAAGCTCCACTTCTTTTGAGGAGGGAGTAAATTAGAAAAGTTCTTTGGTGTAAAGACGGATGCTGTGTAACTCAGTTCAATCACTTATCTTGTTGGAACCGCAAGTTTTTGAAGTGGAGAACATTCACTTAAAATATATTTTCAGTCATTATTTGGACGATAGAGCCATAAATGAAAGAGACCATCATGACCGGAGATATGTTGAGGAGTACAGAAATGACTTCTGTGAAGTATATGACCACAGGCATTATCAGAGAGACTATGAAAAGAGTCACCATCATCACTATAGCAAATCCTCTGGTCGGAGCAGGAAAAGTAGTCATAAAAGGAAGCATAAGAGACATCATTGCTCCAGTCACCAATCACATTCGGTATGAGTAATTTTTAACTTTATTATTAATGAATTAGTGGCAATAGACTTCTTAAGTGACTGCTAGAACTTCAATTCCTGATCACAGTACTTTGGGGAACTATTTTATTACTGAAGGATTTGTAGTTGAATCCATTTGTGAGGGTATGAGTATGTTCTTAGTAGCAAGTTTTGGATGGGGCTGTTGGGGGGGCAGCAGTAGCTGCACACTGGGTTTGGAGGTAGCAAGCAGCCACAGCACTGGGATTATTTTGAGAAATGTTGCATTGAAAACAAAGGCACATAACTATGCTGTAGTAGAGTGCAGCCATCCCTTCAGTCTTGCAGCATAGAAAACTGTCTGGTTTTCAGGTAGACTGTGAGATGCCATCCATTTTATTATTAAAAGCAATTTAAATAAAATGCCTTTTAAAATAAACCCAATTGGGTGTATGGAACATGCATGTCTGGTAAATTGATGAGGAGAAGCTGCACAATTCTACGCCTGATTTCAGGAAACTGAACTGAGCCATGTGCCTGGCCAGTGGCAGCTAATGTCTCATTGAAGATATCTGATAACCTTGCTGCTTGCCTTCATAGAAGGCACACTGAATTTCTCGTGATGGGCACAATGCTTGCTGGTAAATCTTAGCTCTGAGTATTTTATGCCATGTTCCTGCTATAGAAACAGCAGGTTGTAGTAGATTATGCCATGCAAACCAGTAACTTGAAAGTAATTTTTCTTCACTCTTTATCTACAAGGGAAGTAAGATTACTTGATAGTCTTTAATATTTAGATGAGAAGAATTGTCTTTATTTTTAAAATGTACATTTCATCTGATTGTAAGCTTAGCTATGTAATCAAATATTGCTTTTTGCTATATGATAGCAAAGTATTAGAAGTAGTGACGTTGCATACTTAATCTGCTTTCAATTAAGCCACTGTTTGAGAGTCAAAATTGTGTTGTTTTTTTCTGTTGCCTTATCGCTTTAAGTATTTATCTGAAAATCTGTTCCTTGCCATGTTTTTCTTCTGTAACATAAACTGTGCCCTGTGAATTTCTGGGGACTGAATTTGAAATTGCTCCTGCCAACTGTTCGTGGCCTGGTGCGTTACTGAATGCCTGAATATCTCCCCGCTGAATGAATTGCGTATTCTGCCCTGAATTCACTCTGATATATTGATTGGCTGGACGATCTTGGTGCCGTTTCCAGAAGAGTCACCGAAGGAAAAGATCCAGGAGTGTAGAGGATGATGAGGAGGGTCACCTGATCTGTGAAAGTGGAGACGTTCTAAGAGCAAGATGTATAGAACATTTTTCAACACTTTTTTTAAAAAAACCTTTCAGCAAAAAAGTCTGTTTAGAATAGTATGTCAGAGGAGGGGGGCTGAGGAAATCTTCATTGCTCTTTTTGTTCTGTTTGTTTCTTTTTTCGTGCTTTTGTTTTTTTGCATATCTTCTTTTCTGTAGAGTTTTAAGTACTGTATTCAAAAAGTTGCAAGTAGTAAATGAACTTGAGTTTTGAGATTAGAGCAAGAGATAGGGTTTTTTTTGGCTAACTGTTTTCATGACGCCTGTCCAATAAAATAACACGTTCTGTCGCTGAGATTTAAAGTAATTATGCTTTTTGTAATGGCACATTTTAAAATCTGCATTAGTAATATTCATTCTTACCTAAGTAGTTGCATAATTCTGACTTCGGTTTGTTCTTTTTAGATGAAATTGTTGCGACTTTAGGAGAAGGCGCTTTTGGAAAAGTGGTGGAGTGCATAGATCATGATATGTAAGTGTCAGCAAGTGCCCCTCGTGCCACAAGGTGCTGCTCAGCTCGGAAATTAACGTTCTTTTGTTTCTCCTTTTGCTCTGTGGCAGCCCTCGCATGGTATTGCCTTTGTATGAGATGGCATATAAAGAAATCGTTTTGGTCGCTTTTTCTCTGAGATTTTGAGAATCTGTCCTTAACAGTAAATTTCCTTTGCTACATTCTTCTTGGGAAACATCTGCCTTTCTGTGTGTGTTTGTGTGTGTCTATGTGTGTGCGTATATATATGTATTCCTTTACAAACTGTCTAAGTGCATAGTACAAATCACTGATTACTGGAGCCTGAGATCATGTTGAGAAGGCAGAAAGTATTCCTAAGTACAGAGACACTTTAAAATTGTCAGTGAGAGAATAGGATAGAGTGGACTTAGTGTAGCTGTGTTCTTTACAGTAATATCCTTAGCATTTCAGTGTGCTACTGAGTGCAGATCTGCTTGTACGAGCACAAAACATTCAGGATACAAATGAATTGCTGCAATAAAATAAATGCACTGATGCCATTAGGAGCACTGAGAGCTGGAACAAGTTATGTAGGCTGCCAAAAAATGGACAAATTCTTGCAGTTGTTTTCTCAGAAGAGAGATTTGCAGGTTTTTGTGTCATCTTTTGGGTGGGTTCCTGATGTTTATTCAAAGTAAATCAGCTGTGTAAGACTGAGAAATAGTTGCATATGCATATGAGAAATGTAGCATGTGCTGTGGCTGTATGAGCTTAACAAGAACTGTTTCTGCTTTAAAAAAAAAAAAAAAGTAATACCTAGCTTTCCTTTGGAATTTGCTTCAGTCACATTTCCCCTAATCCAGCGTGTAATCAGCTGTGACCTTTGATTTTTTGTGTTCATTTTATCGTAACTAGACTGCTGTGGCCGTGTAGATGTTTAATGATAACCGGTGTTGTTTGTGATATTTCTCTGTGTTCTGAAGGAGAGGAATGCACGTAGCTGTTAAAATAGTGAAAAATGTTGGTAGATACCGAGAGGCAGCCCGCTCAGAAATACAGGTATTGGAACACTTGAACACCATGGATCCCAGCAGCACTTTGTAAGTATGGATGGAGAGGAGCGTACCAAGAACTCACCAAAGAAATGAGTCTGTGTGTTTATATTCTTTTTTCTTTTCTTTTTTTAAGCCGCTGTGTCCAAATGCTGGAATGGTTTGATCATCATGGCCACGTTTGCATTGTTTTTGAGCTGCTTGGACTTAGCACCTATGATTTCATTAAGGAAAACAGCTTTCTGCCATTTCACATTAATGACATTAGAAATATGGCTTATCAAATCTGCCAATCTATAAACTGTAAGTAAGCCTGACTACTGTTATCAAACATGTTTATGTGCTCTCTTCTTTTCACTTTGGTAAATTTAATCCAAAATTTAATGGGATATTTTTCCTTTGTTTCCTACAGTTTTACATCATAATAAATTAACTCATACAGATTTAAAGCCTGAAAATATTCTGTTTGTGGAGTCTGATTACATAGTGAAGTACAACGCAAAAATGGTAAGCGTGTGCTTTTTCTCTCAGCATTGCAACTCTGCCTTCATCTGAAGTTTCCTTTTTAGCACAATTATGCTAACTGGAATTCTGAAAATAGTTTAAATGGATAGTGTGGTATCTTCTGCATGAGTATGCTTTTAAAAATAGTAACCAACAGCACTTGGATTCTCTTACAGAAGCGAGATGAACGCACCTTAAAGAACACAGACATAAAAGTGGTTGATTTTGGAAGCGCGACTTTTGATGATGAACATCACAGCACTCTGGTGTCCACGAGACATTACAGGGCTCCTGAGGTCATCTTAGGTCAGTGGCAGCCTTCAAACTTCCTGGCAGATAACTGCAGTTCATCCTCATGTCGTTATTTAGTAAACTGGAGGGGTGCCCTGTGGTTCTCACAGTGGAGCCATCTCTTACAGGTGGTGACTTTTTGAAAGTCTGAAGTAGAAGGAAACATTTCTTGAACTTGAGACACATCCCTCCTTCTCCCTACCAACCAGGGTGGGGAGGGGTGTGAATGGGGAAGGCAGGCATCAGACGATGCATGAAAGCTGGATGTATTCTTCATGGATTGCAGATCTTAAGCATACATTAAAAAGTGAAAGAAACTTTGCATGTTTTGCAGCACTGGGATGGTCGCAACCCTGTGATGTTTGGAGTATTGGCTGCATTCTAATTGAGTATTACCTGGGATTTACAGTGTTTCAGGTATGCGTGTAAAGTTAAGTGGAACGTTTTTGTTACAGATTCCTGACTTTGATCTTGTCATACCACATACTCAACATCTGGTTTAATGAGTATTACAGAGATAAGATCATGCAAAACAATTGGAATCTGAAGATGCTGCAGTGATACTTTGGCAAATGTTGCTTTTTTTTTTTTTTTTTTTAAACACAGACACATGATAGTAAAGAACACTTGGCAATGATGGAAAGAATACTGGGGCCTCTGCCAGCTCACATGATCAAGAAATCCAGGTAAGTATGTGACAGAAGTTGCCTTGTAGATTCCTATTGTAAAAGAAATTTTAGATGTTCCAGTGAAGACTTGCAGGCTTGTTAGCTGCTGGTCTGTTGTGAGAGATTGTGCCAGCTTTAGCTGAGTGTAAACAGTTGGGAGCAGTCCTAACAGTGACAGCATCTTTTCCTCATCACACAGAAAGCACTATTTTCACCATAACCAGTTGGACTGGGATGAACACAGTTCTGCAGGCCGGTACGTCAGGCGGCGCTGTAAGCCTTTAAAGGTAGGAGAGCAGGTTTTGATTATCCTGTGTCACGGAGTGACGAGAAGCATAAAACCATGACATTCTTTTGCATTCCCAAATGTGAAAGAGCTTTTAAATACTTTGTTTGTTTTTCTAGGAGTTCATGCATTGCCAAGACACAGATCATCAAAGTCTGTTTGACCTCGTTCGCAGGATGCTGGAGTATGATCCAGCCAAAAGAATTACTCTCGATGAAGCCTTGCAGCATCCTTTTTTTGACCCATTAAAAAAATAAATGAATTCAAACGTCTTTTATGCTTCTCCAAGGAGATTTCCTAGACTGTGTCAGTCAACAAAGGTTGCATGAAACTTTTGTAAACTTTTAAGTTATTTTGTACAGTTAAGTCTGTAAATACTTTTGTTTTGTAAACTGTCGTGTTTATCTTGTTGAGCAGTTGTAGTCTTGATTATGGATATCGAAGTGAAAAATAAAAGTAATTTTCATTTTTGAAAACTTTTCTCTTTGAAACTTCACCCACTTCTAGGAAGGTGCAGCAGTCTCATTTTTTGGCTGAGATGGTCATAGGCCCTGAATTCATTGTGGCATCTTTGGGCCCTTCTCTTGCAGTGGTTACCAGATGGTCCTGAAGTCTTCAAATACGTATTTCTGTGGAGCTCGATCTGTAATGATGAACAAGTAACTTTGGCAACTGGGAAACACTGATCAGCCTGTCATAGAGGAAGGACGAGGATGGGTCCTCGTTTGTAACTCCTGAGCACAGGGCCTGAGTGGTGCTGCTTTATTTTCTTGGGTAGTTTTTGCCCTTCTACGTGCGAGTAGCTGTTTTCTTGGTCCAGCCTTCGGTGCAGTGTGGAGGGCTTACTGGGCAGGTGGGTAGGGCTCATCCTGGCTGTCTACCACTCCAGATGCAGTATGCACGTTTTGGCCATTTATTGCAGGCTTTAGCATGCAAGTCTTGTCTTGAGAGAAACTGCAAACTGTGTCAGCGCCACAGGAGACCGAGTTCAGGTTTTGTGTTTGCATGTGTATGTCCTAAAGCTCAGAAGGATTTGAAACTGATGTCTGTTCCACAGCTACGTGGGGCAGTCTTAATTTGCAAGAGGCTCCAGGCGTGCCTATCAATTACTCTGTAGCTGGGAGGATGCTTTGAAAGCTTATCTTCTGTAAGCAGTGCCACCTGCTGAGCTTGGAGCTGTGCCCTCATCCAGTCCCCCTTCCTGGGCTGTTCGTATTGTTGTTTCTCTTCTGCAGGATGGAACTGAATGGTTTGGACCTGGTCAGCAGTGAGCATGGTGGGATTGAGGAGGACAGCGTGAATCCTCCCACGCTGCTTTCAGTTCCACACATTCCTCAGGTGCAAAGCAGGCACTTGGCTGAGCGTATCAGCATAAGTAATGCAAATCAAAGGCAGATGAGAAAGAAAAATATATATGCTGCTCTGTCTGTAAAAATAACTACAAAACGGCACTATCAGAAAGTCAAAGGTTGCGTACTCTTGCTTAGGCGGTACGTGTAGCTTTTGCTAATTTGTGTTTGCAGCATATGAGCTGAGGGTTATCTGATGATGTTTTATAGATGAGTCAAGAGTTGGAGTGCTGCAATCTGTAACAGAGAAAGCCGACGTCTGGCCAAGTCTGGAGGTGTTCAGTGTTTATATAGGAGCAGAACTTAAGACTCCCCGCTAAACAGAATAAAATCAGAAGTGCAAGAAGCGGCTCCCCGCGCTCGGCGCTCTCACGGCTCGCGCTCAGTCGCAGTGCCGCCGCGGGCAGCTCCGCTGGAGGGCGCCATCCCCGCGCGGAGCGGCCGGGATCGGAGCGGGGCGGCCCGGCCTTGAGGAGCTCCCAGCGCCCCGCACCGCCCGGCCCGGGCTGGGAGCGCTCCCCGCGGGGGGCCGGCGGCGGGCAGGGCAGGGCAGAGCGGGGCGGCGGGGGTGGGATCTGCACCGCGTAATCCCCCCGGGGGGCGGCGGGCCGCTCTCGGAGCATCCCCCCGTCCCCGGCGCGGGGAGGGGAGAGCCGCCACCCCCCGCTTCCTCCGTTTAAGACTCGGGCTGGCGAGGCGAGAGCGGAGGAGAGCGGCCGCTCCGCAGCTGCCGGCCCCATTTCGGCGGCGGGGCGGGCGCTGGATGAGCCGCCGGCGGGAGGCGGCCGGCAGCCGAGCGGGTCCGATCGCGGCGCGATGAGCGCGGGCGGCAGCGGCTCGGCGGGCACCGCCACCTCCGCGCTGTGCCTGCTCCTCTCGCTCACCGCCGTGGCCGTGTGCCTGCTGCTGGGCGCTAAGACCGCCGAGCTGCAGGGCCGCCTGGCCGCCCTGGAGGAGCGCGGCGCCGCCGGCCCCGGGCCGCTGCTGGACGCGCTGCAGCCCCGCGTGGAGCAGCTCCTGCGCGAGGTGAGTGCGGCGGGGCTCGGCTCGGGGCTCCCCGGCGGCCGCCTCCTTTCCCGGCTGTTTTTTCCCTCTCGCCGAACTTTTTTCCCCCCTCGTTTTCATTGCACTTTGGAAAGGTTTAACGCGCGAGACCCCGCCGTTTTCCCCCTCGTTGTATTCACCGGCAAAGGTAATCCGAGTACCGAAGTGCCGTTTATCCGGGCGCAATGGGCTGGAATTCCTTCGTCAGAAATTCCCGGACGGGATCCGCGCCTCCGCGCTCCGCGTGCTGCGGCGGTGCTGAACTGCGCGGCGGAGCAGCGTCCGTCTGCGTCCCCACCTCCCGGTTCCGAGAGCTCTGAAATCGACCGCTAAAGCTTTCTATGCTGACACGTTCCTCCCATTGACGAGCTGTTCTCCGCCCGGGGTTCCTCTCTGTAGGCGAACCTCCTGGCGAAGCTGGGCTGGGACACCGCCACTCCCCGGTTCTCTGTGATGGGTCTCGATCACGGGGAATGCAAAAAAACTGTGTGTGTGTGTGTAAGCCCTGAATGCCAGAACAGAGGGGTGCTTGTGAGGCGTAATCACAAAATCTAGTTAACGTTTTTTCTGCAGGCAGGAACCAGCCTGCCGGCCGTGGCCGTGGTTCTGTTCCAGTTACGCCAATAAATGTGCTTAGCAATGGGAACGGTTTCTGTGGCACTGCCTAAGATCATGTGCAGCCTCTTGCTGAGATTTAGTTAAGTGTGGAAAGCTTGTTTTGTACTGGGAGCGCTCGAGTGGAGATTGTGCAGGGGAAAATAAAGCAAAACCACATAATTGGGCTTCTAATGCAAGAGCGAGCTTGTTGAAACGTTCAGTATGACCAAACTTCTGTCAATGCCGAAATCATGGGTAACAGATTCAAGGAATGCATGGGAGCCATCGCTCTAGCTATTAATCATCACTGTAAACGAGCTTATTCATTTATGATAAAGGTCGAGAACACATCTGTATCGTGGTCACATTCCTCTTCGTTACATAAGGCTCTCACTGGGCAGCATCTGTCCTTCTGTGCTTGGGAGTTTCTTGGGAGAGAGGGAATATTTCCATGGCCACAAACATCAGCCGATGCCTGGGGTCAGTTTTTTTGTTAAACTCCGTTCTGGTCCTTCTTTGAAGTTTACCACAGTATTTCAGAAGTGAAACCAAAGCTCCATATGCTCTCTGTGCACGACCCCTCGTACTTTGTTCTCCATCACTGCGCGCACAGTTACTGCCTGTGCTGCTCCTGGGGTCTGCGGGTGCAATGTATGGAAGAGCTGCAGGCGCAACGCAAACATGCTGGTTTGCATTGCTTTGAGTGTTGTTTAAGTGTTTGCCGAGTAAGAGAGGATAGGAAGTAATAAAGAAGGGGTAAGTGTGTAGTTAAGGGTATGAAAGCCAATTTGGACAACTGCAGTCAAACTTCTAGCCTCGTGATGGGCATCCATCTGACGGCACAGAGACGACTGCTTTGGGGTTACAGGACCTTTGCTTTCCCTCGTGTGTTCCTTTAGCCCTGCAGGGTCCTGGGCTGATGCCTCCAAAGCCTTCCCAGCAGTGCTGGCCAAAGTGTGGTGGCATCTCCACTGCGTCCACAGCAAAAGCCCGAATTCGGAGCGCGTCACATTTGTGCTGGAGTGAAAAAGTTAACGTGGGGATGAGAGGAGTGTCCAGTTGTTGTAAACAAAGCCAGACCGTTTTGTTCACAAAGGATTCATTGTCTGCAGTAGGCAGAGAGTGTCCGGATTAATCAGCTTCATGACGAGAACAATTCAATGGGAGAACAGAGGACTCCTTCCAGCATCCAGGACAGGGCAGGCTCTCCCCTGGTGTTCCCAGCAGTGCCTACAGAATGAAAGAATGGCAGAGCTGCTTCTCTTTTCCTCAAGCACCTTTGCCATCCAAGTAATTTAAAACATATAAAATTCCAGTGATACTTTGTTAGATTCTAAGTGGATGTCATAAAAGTCTCTTTAGATCACTTTTTTGCTGCTTTCTCTCAAGCAAAGCGTGTGTGCTGCTCTCACGCTTCCCTTAGGACAGCTTCTCTGTCCGGTGCTGTAAAACCACATGGATGCTTTCAGGATCTATGTGCATCATATTCAAGCAGCTCAAAAAGGATGCACAGCATTTCAGCAACAGAGAAACAATCTCCAGAATAAAGGACCAGAATCTAGCTCTCAGGTAGCTGAATTCCTGAATTGTCTGCAGTCATCAGATATTTGAACACGGTCTTGATCATCAGCTGCATAAAGGTCAAGCCTGAGCATCCAAAGCTCAATAAGAACATGAGTTTTCTCTCTTGTAAATGTTGGAGTACAGACTCCAGTTATCGGATTGCTGTTGCTCTCCTGGTAGATGCTTTGGGTGAGTCAGAGGATTCAAAAGGACTCAGAAAGTAATGACTGTGAGTGAAGAGGAATTGCCCCTACTCTTGCAGGGCTACCCCTGCCACGAGCGCTGTGCCTCAGCTCACATAACTTGCCTGTCGTCAGGACTCAGTAACTCCAACTTGGCACTGCCCTAAATGCAGGCACGAACATTTTGGTTGGCTTAGAGAACAGGCAGAATGTGCTCACATCTGTCTGCAATATGCCACGTGGGCAGATTTGGGGAATTTATACTTGTTATAGTAATCCTGCCGATCACTTCTTCGCCTTACGATGGCACTGTGTTGGTCTTGAGGTGGATCTGGGGGTGTGTGAGCACCACAGTGTCTGCCCATCACCCCCTCACCCCGCTCCTAAAGAGAACCGTAGTGCTTCACGTAGCGTGAGTACAGATACAAAATCAGCAGCATCAGGTGTTGTGTGAGCATCCCCTGCTAGGTGACCTGCATTGCTGTGCTTGGTGGCAGAGCAGCATTTGCATCACTTTGCCTTTGGCCAATGGAGCAGCACAGGGTTCTCTGCAGCACTGCTTCTGCCAATAAATGCACTGAGAAAGCTCAACACGGAACTTAATAATATCTAACTTGGGACTGATAACTGTCCCATGCATGTGCACAAATCCAGCCCATGGGGCTCGGCCCAGGTGACTTTGGGGTGTGCAGAATGGGCGTCATTGCTTGAACCATTCAATATATTGTGTGCTGCTCTACGCTTTGTCTTGCAAAGCTAAACACAGCAAGGTGAAACCATCTTCCTCAAAGGAAGCGCACTGGACGCTTGGGCTGTTGGTGTGCACACAGTATGCTGTGAGATAGAACGTGTTCCCTAAATGGCTGTTCTTATTCCTTCTCCAAACAGAAGCTGGGCGAAGGACTTGCGAAGCTGCGGACGGCGAGAGAGGCTCCGTCCGACTGCATGTGCCCACCAGGTAAGTGCAGAGGGATCAGCACAGCCACACCGCACTGCCTGGGAGCTGCCTGCTCTGTATTCACCTACACCATATAAAAAATGTTTCTCCAAGCTGAATCCCTGCCTCGTGTTGGGGGGCTGTTGATTTCTTCCACCGCCTCGCTATGGCCTGCATATAGATCAAGGAGTTGGAGGTTTGGATCCTCAGCTGTATGAACAGCGGAGTGAACAGCTTTGCTCGGTTGTGAGCACCGGGTGTTGGGCCAAAACAGTTTAGAAGCAGTAACAAAATCTCTGTGGCTTAATGCAAGTGTGATAATTAAAAGCTGCAGCCTCTCTGCTGTTAGGAGGGAGCGACATCTCCGGCACTGCTTTGCCGTATGAAAGCTGTCGCTGATTGTTTAGATTTCCTCCCAGAGTTTAATGAACTTCTTAAACTGTCAAAACTTCCTGTTCTGCTGTGGAAGTGCATGCTCCTTGGAAACAATAAACAGCTTAGATTCGTTTGTAAAGGAATCTCATTTATAGCAAGACTCAGCGAGTGCTGTGCTGTCACACTGATGGCTTGAATGACTCTGGGCTGAGGCACTTCCAACCTTCTCTGTTGTTTTTTTTCCCTACAGAAGTAGTGAAAGATGTGTGAAAGATATGCAGTGCTTTGGTGGTTGGGAATGCAGTGGTCTGCTACAAAGCCCCGTGAGCAGCAGATCGTTCAGTTGTGCTTTTAAAGAGAAAACCCACCCTGAGTGTTGCATGCAGGAGCACTGCAGGCAAATGTCTGACGTTTTCCTGACATCCTGGATAAGAATCACAGCAGGATGCTCAGTTATTTGTCCATACTTACAGCACAAAAAAAGATGTGTGTCTGTTGGTTGGTTTGTTTTTTTCCCCCGTAAGATGACATGTAATGGCCTCAGAAATGTATCAGCAATGCTTCTCTGCAGTGTCCTGCTGCCGTGGCACCAGCAGGCTGTCAGGAGGAAAGCTGTGGGTGTCCCGTGTGCCTTGGAACCCAACCACATTGGCCACACCAGGCTGCTTTCAGCTCCTTGGAGTCTGATGGACAAATTTATTTCCTGCCCTCTGAAGCACAGCCCCTTGGCTCTGTGGGCTCTTGCTGGGCCCATGCAGAGGGCACTGCTGATGTGATTAAGTGGTCAAGGAGCTTTTCCTTTGCTCTGCAGAAAGCAATTGAGATTTAAGAGTTCCTTTGTTGCCAGGTCCCAATTCTTTTCTGGGTCACTGGGTTTGCTGGTCAAGAGATAGGGAAGAGAGAGGGGGGAAGGCTTTCCCACGTGCTGTTGAATTGCTTGTTACAGTCATTAGCAACGAATGCCCAGGTAATTTGTGAGCCGAGTGCTTGTCTGTTGGCAGGGAGCTTTGGGGTGGCCATGGCTGCTCCTGGGCCCCTCTGCTGTGTTTAGGTGGGGATGTGCTGTAGAGCAGTCATGAAATCTAACAGCTATTTTGGACCAAATCAAAGGAACTTTTACACACGATGCTTTTTTCGGTGCCAAATTGCAAACTATCAGTGTGGCCCCAGCTCGCTTGCCCCACAGAAGGATCCAGCAACCCCAAAACTTGAAGCTTGCACTTCAGCCATGGCAGCCGCTGCCTCTTCCAGCATGAGCAGCGCTCACAGACCCACACAGCTTCCCTGTGCTCTGGGTTTGTTTTGTAAAAGACCCGTTTTGCTTTAAATGCAGTCTGTTTTGGGGTTTTGTTGCTTCTTTCTGGTCTGGATGGGTGCTGAGGTGCTGGGGCTGGCGGCCAGCAGAGGGGGCCCGGCCGTTTCATCAGGGCCACAGAGAAATGCCGATCATAAAACATTACAGCAACAGGGAAAGAGCTTAAATGAAGCTGCTGCCACGTCTCTGATGTTCGGGATGCTCAGAAAGGTCTCTGTGTTTTCTCTCAGCACCTGCATTTGCGGGATTCACAGGGATGCGTGGAGATTTGTTCTGCTTTATTTATTCACCAAAAGCATTGCGGGATGGGGTGTAGGGGAGAGGAACATTTTGTGTCAGTTTTGCTTCTTCATCGTTATGGAATTTATGTGAGGAGTGGGAGGAATGCATTCATGGGTGTCCTGAGGGGGCAGCGGTGGGTGCAGAGCGGGCCCTGGTGCAGTGAGGAGAGGGGAGATGATGTTGATCCCACTGTGATGAGCAGTGAGGTGGTGGTGGAGGTTGCCCAGCAATGGTGAGGGTTGGGGTGGTGGAGGTGGCTCAGTAGTGGTGAGGTTGGGGTGGTGGAGATGATGGCCTTGCTGTGCTGAGGAGCAGAGCCTTTCAATTTTCAGTGCTTGCAGCTATTTTGGGGTCTGCAGCCGTTGCGTGCTGCTGGTGCTGGCCAGGCTGAGGACAGGCTGTCCCCACATGTTGGCTCGCAGCACAGCAGCAGCTCAGTCTCTTTATTGTTGTCATGCACTGAGCCAGGCCTGGTGAGCTGTGCAGAGACGCCCTGTTGCATTACGCTCAGCCTGTCCCCCTGGATGGGGTCCTCACATCACCTTCCCCATAAGCTACATCTCAGCAGGTGCAGGAGCATTTGTTTACATGGCATTTAGGGCAGTCTTCAGCTCAGGAGCAAAGTGGAGGTGGGCTAAAAGCAAAACTAAACCTTGGTGCTTGCAGACTCCTTGCTCACAGCTGTGTGCCTGCTGCGGCCGCGTGCCTTTTTGTTTAGCTGTACCTCCTGAGGCTTTGTGCTCAGCATTGCTGAGGAGCCCAAACTGATTTCCTGGCTGCCGGGAGACGTGTATCCCCGTCTTCATCTTGAATCCATGATGAGAGGCTATCGTAGGCTTTTGTACGTATGTCTATATTACAAAGCAGTGTTAAATACTCAGTGTGGTAATCTGATGTTCCAGTTAATATGTGACAAATATTTCCCAATAACGGACGCAATGCAAAGGTCGAGTGGTGCTTCAGCCTGTGGGACGGCGCGGTGCTCCATTTTGGGCAATTCAAACCACGTGTTCTGAGGGAACTGACCGCTTAAAATCCTCCATACCTCTGCGTTCTCAGCAATGCCAGAGGCTGTCTTGCTGTGCTTTTTTTAATGATAATTTTTACATTTTAAAGCACGTGGATGGGCTTTTCCATCTTGCTGGGAACATCTGCTCCGTGGTTCCCAGCAACTTGAAATATCTGCCACATTTTTACTGGTGTAAATGTTGTCTCCAAGTGTCACTTTGCTATCTGTCTTCTCCCTGCTTTGTCTCTCCAGGTAATTAGCACAACAGAATTTCCCTAATTGCTGGAGATCAAGGAGGAGAGGACTCTGTTTGCTCTGTAGCCCTGACAAATGGCAGATGTTTTCCAGCAGGCCAAATGCAATACACTGAGCTCCAACGCGGGTTCTTTGTTTTGCACTTGTGCGTGATAGAAGCTCTCTGCTATTTCTGTTCCTATGTCTGGGTCTGCAATTCTGCATTTGTAAGTCATCATGATTCTTTCACAGTGGTTAAATAGATGTAGAAAATTATCAAATGAAAGTGTTTCTTTTTGAAATTAGCAGTGATCTTGTCTTTCCGAGTTGCATTGCATCTACTGAGCTCAAGTGTATGAAGTACTCATTACTGTAACCTCAGGACATGGTTCCCTACCTACTGAAGCCATTCAGATGAAGTACTTTTCTATAGTTTCTTTAATTTAGAATGAGAAAAGGTCTTCTGAATGTCTTCAAGGTTTTAAAAGTTTCTGAATCCTCCTAACCTCAGTTTTCATGAGAAGTTCTTTACATTCCATGCTGTGCCAGTCACTTTCTTTCATCAGGGTTTGGTTCCTCGGTCTGACTTTACCCACAGGAGGCCAGGATGCTATAATCACAGTAGTAGTATAAACAGGATTTTCTTGCACTAAACAACAATCAGAATTTTTTCCTGTGTAGAAAAACCTGTGCCAGGATTTTTAAAAATTACCCAGAAACCACGCATGAAAGCATCCGCGTGATGATGAACAAATGTCTGCAAAGGGCTTTTGACAAAACAGGCCATCGAAATGCAGGCACTCCCTTTTTAATGGATACTTTTGCACATCTTAGCCTTTCAAAATAGGATCCCATCGCAGATCTCTGCAGCTCATGGAAAAATGTCACTCTGCTCTGCGTCTCTTTGAGCATAAAAGCTGCTGCCAGCTATGTTCCATTGGCTCCTTCCTGGCGACCGTTCCCTGCCCCTTTTGGGTGTTGGTGGAAGGTCCCGAGGACATCTGGAGCTGTGTCTGCACACCACGTGTGCAAAAGTTCCGTGCTGCCTGGGGCTGCCTGGGCCGGGCACTGCTGCCCTGAGGCTTTGCAAGGCGTTGGAGCACTGAGGCCCAGAGCAGTGCACCAGGAACTGGTCCTTTTGCAGCAACATTTGTCTTGAGACCGCTTCAGCAAAAGTTAATTAAAAATGGTGACATCGATGGGAGAAAGCTCTGAAAATTTATTTTTTCTAAGTCTGCCAAAGTTATTTGGACTGTAATGAAAACTACAAAAATAAACCTGACGACCATATCCTCTAGGAGAAGCTCTGTGTAACCGTATCTTTGACATATGACATATGAAGTCATTTATCTAGACGTGGTATTTTTGCTGCCAGCCCCGTCATTGCTGCCAGTCCGGAGGGGAGGCACTGAGGCTTCCTGGGTCAGTGCTCATGGACCGACTCACCTGGGAGCTGCACATCAGCTGTTTCCTTCTCTTCCTTGGTCAAATAATGGATGGCTGTCACCCATGTGAGCAGCGATCTCTGCAGAACTGATTCCTGATAAAAGCCTGGCTTGGCTGGTACCTGCTGACTTCACGCTGTCTCACTGAGACAGTAGTGCCACCATTTTCTAACCATCCCCTCTGCAATAGGATGGGAACGTGTTCTAAACCCAGTGTGCTTTGTGTTGGCATTATCTTTCCGGGTTGATTCCCCAAAAGTATAAATCTATCAGTAGATTTTGGGCTATTTTACAGATTTCTGGTCAAGAGAGTCCCTTTCAGTTCTTGGAAGAGTTTCCTTAAAATAGAGTGAACTGAACTCTGGCACCCAAATAGCATGCTGTCATGTCACCAGATCTGCTCATACCTCGTCATGCTTTTATGGGAGGGAGAACTGTAGCTTGTAAGTGAGACCCAAAGCTGGCTATAGCTGAATCCTAAGAGGATTTGAAGAAAGTAATTATGTGGCAACAGTTGTTCACAAAGAAGTGCCACTTGCCCGGCTTATGCGGACGTGGGTGTGAATCCAGACAACATCCACACATGGATCACTGCACTTTTCTCTCGTTGCTCTGCTACCAACACAAGCCAAACACTTCTCATGCCAGCTGGGATCATAAAGCTCCAGGTGTTATGTGAGATGCAGAAGTGGAGAGAGATCAGGGAACTTTTGTCTTTTGGAAGATGCAAAGAAGCTGAGTGGGAAAACCAGTAAAGATGATGAATAAGTTCATTTGTTTGGAGTTGTTGGAGACAACTCCAAGAATGAGGGTGGATTTGGGGGGAAAACTGTTCAGATCATAAAACTTTTGTATAGAAGAGATGGAAACAGCTGTTCCTGTTGGGCTTCTGCTTTGTGATGATCGGTTCAATGGTTGTGCTCCCCTCCAGTTACATTTTTTATTCTGCAGAACAACCATCTTCCATCCCCATATCAACAATGGCAGGTTTCTGTCCAAACACTCTTCCCCCAGCACCTCCTGGCACAAGAAACAGATCTTGGGGTTGCTTGTCTGCATGGCATCTGGTCAAACCCATTGGAGAGTTCGCTCATTTTATGACTGTCCCATCCTTCTGCTTTCGTTCATGAGACTCTTGGGAAGTCAACTTGCATTATGCCAGCAGAATGGAGCAACAAGGCAGGATCTTCTTTTGCTGAAGGGTTTCTTTGCTGAATCTGCATTAATTAAAATGTGTGGGAATTTTATATCATAAAAATTGTCAGTCTTGAGTAGCTGCTGAGTTCAGTGCATCCGAGCCTTAATCCTAAATGGCAGAGACATGGTGGCCGTGGATGGCCAGGGTTGGTGCTGTGCCATGTAGGAACCCACTGCTGCAATAATCACATGGGAGTCTCTGAGTGATGGGTCCTCATGATAACGCTGCACGAGGGGACAGTCAGGTGCTGGTCTTTTTTTAATTGCACCTGTCTTGCTGTGATAACATAGACAGTAAAAAGGATGGATTTCTCTCTGCTTTTCTAAATCTGACCCAAGAGACAACAATTCTCATCATTTCCCAGCTGTGACCCCATAGTAATCCCAGAATTTGTACATCCAGCCCTGGGGGAGGTGAGTGTCTCTTTGGGCTGCGGTGGGTGCAAGCATTTGTATTAATATAGCTCTGCAGGTCACAATCACATGGTTTAGAGATCTGATTAAACCTCCACCTGTTCTGTGTTTATCACCATCAGTCTTTGTTTTATCGCATGACAGAAGATGGGCTGGTGCTGAGGTACTGCTGAGCACCAGGACTTGGCAGCCTGTGCAAACAGTGTGCTTCTTTGGTTTCATCCCTGAGGCAGATGGATTGAGCTCACAGCCTTTTGTACGAGCAAGCCAGGGAGCTACTGAAAATTGAGGGGGTGGCACTGTCAGGCCTGCATCTCCCCCTGCCCGCTCAGTATGTGCTGCTGTGCTTCTTTTACAGTGACGTGGGACAAGAAGGATTAGAAAACACACGTGTGAGATGAATTGCGGGCAGACAGGGGATTTGCGGAGGGCGGTCAGGGGATCCTGTTGCAATATTAAATGTTAACTTGATGCCAGAAGCCCACCTTTTTCTACAAGTTGAAAGGGGTATTAATGAAAGACCTCACATTCATCTTTTCGGAATTTCTGTGGCCATACTGAATCTTGGTTAGGGTAGAGATTCAGTGCTGTGTTGGTTGTATTTATTTCAAGTTTCTGGCACAGTTTAAATCTGGACTATTTATTTATTTAAGACATTAAGAGAGCTTGGCTTCTGCTGAACTGCATCTGACTTTATGGTTCAGTTTTGAAAAGCGACTTCAATCATGACCAGGCTTGGATGCCAAGAGAAGCTCATCTTTGTCTCAGAAAGGCTGTGTAATACAAATTAACTTTTTGCTCCCTATGAGAGCCACCCAAGGGCAAAGGGTGGGCATCAGACACAAACCAGTTGCTGCTCCATTGGTCTGTGGTGTAGGAGGCCACCCACACGCTTTGCCTTCGGGGAGAATCATTGCAGCAATGAGCCCTGCTGTGGGGAAGCTCAGGTTCACAGCTCCTTTCCTTTAACACCTCCCCAAATCCTCAGCTCACCAGGAGGGTCCCATTGGTGTGAGTTGGTTGGGACCATTCATATCAAGCCAGCTCCTGCAGAGGACTTGGCTCCAGATCCACATGGGATGTTTCCTACACACTGGAGAGAAATCCCACATTTCTCCCTTTGCTTCTGGCCTCTTCATAGCATGACTGTGGTCCTCAGCCATGTAAGCAGTGCACGGTGCCCAGCAGCCCTGGGTGGACCTCCTAAGCCCAGGCTCTGCACACCACATACATTGTACCCCTGGTGCCCCAGGCTCTTAGGCTGTTTCCCAGCAAGCATGACATGGAGAGGGAGGCATTTACCAAGAAAAATTAAATAGGTTCAGTGGAGTTCCCAACCATCTGTACACTTGTGGTCAGACCTCTAAAAAAATAGTAGTGCAGACAAGGTCTATCAGTACAGTACATCTGGAAATGTTTCTTTCTGGCTTGAATTTGTCTGGGTTTTCTCCCTGTTTGGTGCTGTCTGAGCAGTCCCTGTTTGTACTACTTCAGCACGAGGCACGCAGTGCAGAATTGAGTTTGTACTACTTCAGTGCTAAGAGAAATTGAAGTGATTGGGCGAGATGTTGAACAGGTTTCTCTTTTTCTTTCTTTTTTTTCTATCTTTTCCCCAGCAGATCAGTCTGAAAGACAATTGGTATTGATATGAACCACCTCATGTTTTGGAAGCTTTGGCAGTAACCAGTACCAAATAATGATGCTTCTGGGTCCCTACTGTGCAAACATTTAAATATGTTCAACCATGTTGTGCAGGGTCTTGTCCAGAGACTGAAGTACAGCACCAATGGGACCTGAGGGTGTGACTGATTGCAATAGCAAGTCTTGGTAAGGAGTTGTAAGGAAAGTATGTCCAATTTTTTAAGAGAAGGCCTGGCTCTTGGCTACTGACTATTGGTGTTCGCTTGTTTGAAAATAACTGTTGGGTTTGTTTTGTTTTGGTTCTTATTGGAGGACGATAGATGTGAAACATGCTATTGGAAGCGGGCTACGTACTGCTGGCTGCTGTGCCATGAGTGCAGGGACTTCTTGGATTCATTTACTTCTTTCAGGTTTTCTTTCTGAACTTTGCACCCTAAGACACAGCTTTTTCAGCTCAGTCCTGCATGGTTTCCATCAATATTTGTCCTCAAGATTGGGGTAACCGCAGCCTGGGGGTCTGCCCCTCTCCTCATCTCAGGTTTGGTTCCCTTTGGTTATAGTGACACAAGGACACATTCAGGCCTTTGATAAAAGCCAGGCTTCTCTGCTTGTATGAAAGGAGTAGAGGGAAGGCTGTGTTTTGTTAAAGTAGGCCCCTGGGATCTAGCAAGAAGAAAAAAAAAAATTTTTTTTGAGTTCATGGGAGAATCTGAAGATAGAAAGATCTCTTCTCCATCTTCCCTTCCCCATCACATCAAGGGACATTTCCATCCCCTACCTCCTGGCAATGGAGCCCCACATTTCTCTTCAGCCACATGGTGGTGTTCATGAGGAAGAAGGCCCTTCCCATGTGCACCATCCCTTCTGTAATTCTGTATATGTATATGCACACACTCATTGGTGCTTGTTAATGTTAAGTGTGTGAAACAAAACTCAGTGAATGCAGAAGCGCAGGGAAGGATAAGCACATTCTTTCTCCTTGGTGAATAAATACCCATCTTCTCTCACAGGGTTTTATTCTGTTTTTATTTTTCATTCGTTTGTTTCTTCATTTTTGTTGTTGTTATTTGGTTTGTTGTTTCCTGGTTTGTTTTGTAGGTCTTATCTCCTCTTTGTTCCCGGTTGGCCCTGATGGACGACTTTGTGACAGGAGCCCATCCATCCCTGGGCAATAACATTTTTGGGAATGGGTGCCACTGGGTGGCTCTATCCTGACTTGGCTTGAGCTTGGTAATCATGTGTGACTTGAACAGTTTTGTTGATCTGTGTTACTGTAAAATTGATTTGATATCTTATATTGGAATCCTCAACTGCCTGCCTGGGATTCCCTGTGGCTGTGCCATGCCCTTGCTGCTGAATTTCAGCCACTTCATACAGTGAGCTCAGTGCCTCTGGCAGAAATCCCATACAGAACAACCATATTGAGCTGGCAGTGCCAAGCCTGGCACAGGTTCCCGAGGACTTTGACTTTTGCCACCAAACGAAGATGTTTTGTTTTTTTTTCTGGGTGTAAAACTGCATGCAGTCACGGAGGGAAGCACACATTGAAGCTCTGTCATTTGGGATCCCAAATCCCATTTCCTAGCATTGTCACATGAAGGAGCACTTTATCCTTCAGCTGCTGCCCCTTGCCTGATGTGCTAGCAGCCCCAGCAGGGAGCACTGGACCTCTCAATGCCTCACAGCATCCTTCTCAGGATTAAATAATAAGAAACACTTGGTAGACTTAAAAACTTGCTTACATCAAAGGTTTAAATCTTTGTAAGTCCAAAAGCACATTTAAAGTTGATGAAATCACAACATTTTTGCTCTCAGCAGTACAGCTCACAATCCCCTTCTAAAGAAAAAATGCAGTGCTGACCCCAACGAGGGAAGCAGGGGGGGCTGCAGTGGCCCCGAAGAGGCTAGGACTCATAGCTCATAATGTTGATCCTGCACTGCTAGATTGTTCCTTTGCACCCCCCCCCTTTTGCACCCTCTCTGCCCCAGGAACAAACTCCAAACTGCTGCTTTCCTTCCTAAAAAGCCTAGAAAGACATTAAGCATATTCTCTTTCCTCTGAGTATCTGAGGGATAGACGGAGCAGTACAGCTGCACTCTGTTTTCTTATAACGAGGAGCGAGCTGCTTACCCCTTCTCTGCACACAGGTGGCCACTATGCAGCATTAACAAGTAGCTCTCACCTGCTTTTGCAAGCAATTGTGCACAGCTGGTGAGCTGCCTTCATCCCAGGCACCTCTGGGGGCTGCCGCTGCTCTTCTAGCAGTCTGCACTTGTGGTCATCCTGAAAGGACCCATATTCATTTTTTCCTTGCCTGTGAGGCTTTTCACCACTGGATTGGACAGGGCTCAAGGTTTCCAGGAGTTGGGACGTGGTTCTTTGGTGAGTCTCATGGTGCTTCCTATTTATCAGCTCTTGGGAAGGGGTAGCAAAGTGAGAATTTACGTGCGTGTGTGTTAATGTTACTTGAGGCTGCCTTTCTGCCTGAGGGTGGGAGTTAAATATTTGAAAATACCTGAATTCCTTCTTCTCATCTTGGAATATGGGGTGGGGGGTGAGGGTGTATAGGAGTGAAAATCATCATGAACAGGAGGGCAAATGAAAACATGTATTTGTTCAGGTGTATGTATCGTTGAGCATGTGTAAGGTCTGGTCTATGGGTGGCTGTGGTGGTTGCCTGGGTTCTGCCCTTCGTGATGCTGATGTTGAAGGCTGGAGCGAGGTGCTGTGTGCCCTGTTTGCAGTATTGTGATGCCCTGTCCCATAGGGGCTTCTGGCCTGGCTGACCACATAAATGTGCTGATTTTAATCAAATTCTTCCTCTGTGAGGCTTGAGGTTTGCTTGCTGCAGACCATGCTGCAGTTAATGAACGAATACATACCTCCAGGAGCAGCCCTTTGGGGAAGGGTGAAGTGGCCCAAAACTGAGGATGCTTCTGAGAGGTCTCTGCTTTTGCAGATGGGTTTGTTAATGCTCTGCTTTCATGAAGTATTGCCTTCAGACTGAACAGACTGCAGAGCTGGCTATGTTCCCTCAGCCTTCTGAGCACGTGTGTTTGTTGGGGACCCCTGCAAGCTGGGGCCCATCACCCAACTGCTTCATGTGTGGAGAAGTGACTGGAGCATTTGGGAAACCTTGTTGAGCTGGCTGCTCCCTGCAGATGCCCTGGGTAACCCTCCATCCATTCCTTCTGCCTGGACTTCCACCTCATGGTTGAGAGGAGCAATGGAGCTGAGCTCGGCTATTGGCTGTGGTGAAGCAACAAAATGGCATTTAGGGGGAAAAAATGGCATATGGAGCAGTTGGGACTTACTGCAGAAAGGTGACTTCAGGAAGTGGTTTTCTGTGCGGGAGGACATCATAGCAATAATGCTGGTTGGTTTCTGTCTGTAGCAGCTCTTCCAGCTGAGCTGTGTATGTGTGCTACCGTCTCTGTGCTGTTTTGGTTTCTTCGTGTTCACTTGTTTGGGTTTTTTTTTGTTGTTTGTGCACAGACCCTTTATGTGTGGCAGAACAAACCCTTCTAGATGAAGGAAGCCTTGCCTGGGATCGGTGCTGCCGAATGCAGTGGGGAAGGGGAGCAAACCCTGGATCTGGAAGTACAATGGCTGTTGATTACCATTTGCTGCTTCTTAGTGTTAACGAAGCTTGAGCTGGTGGCCATTTGTGGGGCTGGAGGCAGATACGGAGATGGTGCTGAGCCTGTATGCTGTTAGTGCCAGGCTGCTTTCGGACCTTTATGCTTGGAAGAAATCTGCAAAGCCTGTCTTGGTGTAAAACTGGGCCCTGGGTTTAGGCCATTAATTTCTTCTGCTTCAGTTGTATGCTTGCCAAGGGAAAATGAATGGGGCCAGCTGAAGTATGGTTCTCAGCTGATCCAGACCATTTAATGAAGCTGTTCCTATGCAAATTAGGATAAAGTGAGGGCCTGCAGTTGATGCAGCCGTTAACACCTGAGACATAAACTAAATATCACATGCTGAAGGCAATTGGTGTTTTCCCCATAGCTCTAAGTGCAAAAGCTGGAAGCAGCAAGAGAAGGGGATGGAGTGGTTGGGCCCAGCCGAGGGGCAGAGGGTTTGAGTCCTCCTGGCTGCCAGCGTGCTGAAGGGGAGCCAGGAGAGCTGAGGGCTGTGAAATGTTTTTGTTTCGCTTCATCAGGTTTGTGCAGCCAAGTCCTAATCGAGGCTGTCATTTCCAGGGAGGGAAAATGTGAAGGTCGTGTTCTGAACACCTCTGTGGGACTATTGCAAGGACGGGGTCCTTCCCCGTGGTTTTAAGGGAGCTGCATGTTTGTTTGTGTTTTCTTTTGAAGTCAGAGAGGGTTTTTGTATATACACACATGTATATTTAAGGAGCACAAATTGATTTGCTGGCTGGAACCATAAATGGTTCCGCTGAACTGAAGCTTTCTACTGCCAGGCATTGCACACAGCTCCAATCAACTGGAGAGCTGCAGCCAAAATCTGCTTTTTTTTTTTTTTTTTTTTTTTTCTCCAGCACATCTAGGTAAAAAAATACACTGAAGATGTGCATGTCCTGCTGCCTGGATCTTTATTTAGGGTTTGGTCTACATGTATAAACATCGCTAATGTGTTACCACTTAAGCCTCTACTTTGTGTTCACATGCGACTCTTCAGCTCTCATCTATAAATCACAGTGACTAGCAAGCTGAAGTTCTTTGTTTGCAGGGTTGGAGAAGCTCTTTTGGTTTGCTTATCTTCCTTAGCAGTCTATGCATCTTGACATGCCATTTCCTTCATGGTCTTCCCACCCTCTCAAAATGGGTTTGCATATGAATATTCAAAACAAAAGATGACAAATCTTCACCATCAATGCTTTTCACCTTGGGTAAGGTGTGACTCTGGGGGGAAAACTGATGTAGTTTGTAGTCAAACGCTGCAGACAAACTGATCACAAAGAGTGAATTTGCTTTGCAGCTCACTACTCTGCATCTCATTGTCTGCTGAACACTGCTGTACTGCTGGCTCATTCTTGAATGCTTTGCTGATTTTTCTGCTACGAAGTCAAACACCTTTTTTCCTCTCAGAGAAGCAGGAAGAAACCACAGTGAATAAACCATACAGAACAGAAGTATGCATCTTTGCAGCAAACTGTTTGAAGACGGGTTTGGTCAGAAGCCCTTCTTCCTCCAAAAGCCTTCAGAGCAGCTCCTTCTCTTGCCTTACCACTATGCTATCGAGTTAAGCTCCTGGAGAGAATGGCTTCTTGGGTTGTAGTCAGTGCTGGTTCTAGCTTTTGCTGATCAGCATTGGTTCTGGTTATTGTTCACAGATTTACTTATTCTTTATGAGGGTTGAAAGACTTTTATTAGGACTTAGAGATGTTTATTAGGTTGGTGTATGCATTGGTTTGTCCAATTTTTGTGATATCCTTTGCTGAACAGATCACCCAGAAGAATATCATATTTCCTGCAAGCAGTTTAACTGTATATTCTGTAATGTTCTGGTACCACTCTTTAAATAGATTGACCTTTCAGTTCCAGTTCTGCTCTCTTCTGCCAAAATAATTTCCTCTTTGCTCTGGCTCATGTTATCAGATGGTGAAGCTGTTCGTTGTAGCTCTGTGAGGGTGCTGCTGTCCAAAGCTGTGCTCTGCTTGCTCTTAGCACAGCTGAGGTTTGCTTTGCAGCCTGTAGGTCCAGGAGAGACCAGATGCAGGACTAACAGCCTTGTCAGGGAGAAATTGTTTTCTGAGTTGGGTCATGGTGGCGTGCTGCACCTCTTCACGTTAGAACCTGTGGGGACCCTTTTGGCTGCGCTGTCTGTGTTCTTTGGCTGAG